>NC_065598.1:109264332-109567362 GCF_024542745.1 Macaca thibetana thibetana
TAACCCTAACTGATACATTAAACTTTATCTCTCTCCACTTTGTGAATTTAGTGAAACCCTTAATAAGATTTCTAATTTCCAATCTCTCCCTATTTGGGACAAGTAGAAGCATCTTCTAAAGTGTTCACTCTGGTTTGAATTAGTCCAAGTAGAGGTTGTAAATATCTTTCTTCTTCTGTAATAACTTCATCATTTCACAAGGTAAGATGAAATCAAGGTATTAAAACGTTTACATTGAGATGATTGTTGCATCCACAGAACCTCATACTTCCTGAATTTCTGAAACATGTAGCACTAAACTTCCCATTGTCTTTTTTTATGGGTAGATCCTCTTTGAGTCTTGAAGACTAGGCTCAATGGCCTACAAGTTATTCATTTGCTTCTTACTAGTTTTAGCATTGGTGATTTCAAAGAATAATTCATTAGTTGCATATTTACTACCAAAAACAAATTATTCAATATATGTATACCTAGAGAAATTTTCTTCATAAAAAGTTAATTCTGTATATCTGTTCATTCATGCCCACCTTAGAGAGTGTACTCTGTCTGTTTGAAAGGACCATTTTGAAGATTTAATGAATCTTAAAATCTTCTTAAGTTCCTGAATACATTAGTGACCAATCAAAACTTTGCTGATACACTTAGGTACTTACCATACTTCAAGAGATCTGATTGATCAAGATTATACCTGAGACTTGGCCAAAATATTGGCAGATGTTTCCTTATAAAAACTCACTTCTCAAGACATTACCAGTCTTAAAAAGCTGTCATTGATATTTGAAAGATTACCTTATATAAGTGATGTGCTATTCTCATTTAATTATGAAAGCAAATGGAAAGCTAAGGGGTTTATAGTCTGGAATGTGAAATAATGGTGTTAAGCCATCATGTCTCAGTTTTTTTGGATATAAAGGAGTAAAAGCTTGTCTTGTTGAGCATTAAATGAATGTCAAAAATATGGAAATAGAAATTGGAATTTGGGGTTTGTTTGCTGCACCAGGTAGACTCCAGCTATCAGAACCAATAAAACACCTGTTGAATCCTTTAGAATAAGCATGTTATACATTTTTTTTTTTTTACCATTGAGACATAAGAGGCAAATACAACAATCAGCAACTTCACTGAAAGCATCACCAAGTTACATACTCCTACGAATTATTCATGTAAATATAGAATAAAAATGAACAAATTCATCATATACAACTTTTCAAGGCATGCAGAATTTCCAGACTTCCACATTGTCTCTTATTTAGCCTATAATCATCTTAGAAATACTCATAAGGCTCTGAACAAGTGCTACAGCATAAGCTTTGGAAGGAAAGTTGAAGATTAAAGAGTGTGTGTCAAGTGAACATGCAAAATAGGTATCGTACCACAGATACTCTTTTTCTCCTTCTAAAAACATCCTTTTCATCCCCAGCCATTCAGTATCCTCATGTTCCCTCAGCTTCATCTGTGATAATGAATAGTCTAATAAATTCATCCATTCTAAAAAATCATCGATGTGCTGTTCAAAGGAAATTTTTAGCTAAAGAGAATTACTGGACAAGTAATGATAAAACCTAATCATTACTAATAAATATTACTGGAGCAACTAAAATGGTACAGCAAGACATTTGGAGTCAGGGACACATTCCTAATATCATTTAAATCACAGCATATTTTACTTCTATGTAACACTGAGCTTGTTTATTTTTATATTTATTTTTATTTATTAATGTATATGCTCTATTTCTCTGAACTCAGATTTGGTATCAGCAGCTGACCTAAGCTTTCCTTACCAAAATAAGTTAACATAGGTGAGTGTCCAGATGCTCAACATTTACATATCAGGTTCACACGTTTCTAAATTTAAACTAATTTTCTTTTTATTCTATTTCAAACTCCACTACTGAGCCACCCAGTGAACTCCGTGTTTCCATTACAAAGCCAATACTGGTAGAAAAGCTGTGACCTGTAAGAAGAGCTCAAAATAATCATGGAATAAAAGGGGGAAAAGTGTCAAAAGAATTCATTAGATTATAATAAAATTCTGTAAGAAAGACATCACTAAAATTCCACAAGAAATTCTTACATAAGAACATTCAAGGAAACACCTATACACTACCTTCCTATACTTGTTCTTATGAGGGAAATAGTGATCCATGATTTTTAAATCCAGTGGTACTTAATACAGTCAAAGTTGCATTTATCCCGTTATTCCCTTTGTAGCTTTTTCATTCTCTCGCTGCCTCTATCAGCCCTCAGGGGATACCAGCTGTGTTTCAGGACCCATAAAGAACCTGATTAGAGAGACAGGATATGAGAAAGATAATTATAGATGAAGGCAATTCAAACTACAAAATAGCTACGGGAAAGAAAACATTTGGCCAAGATGAATTTGGCAAAATGAAAAAGTGCACAGCCATCTTTTGCTAGGGCTATCCCTAGGTAAGAAGAAATTAGAACCCATTCCTGACTACCTGCAAAGGGAAAATTCTTTGGGAAAATATTTTTAAATGTGTTTTCTAAGTCACACACAGAGAGATATTGTAATTACCCAGAGGAAACCTGGTCACTCAACTTCCTCTGTTTCTTTCTTATCGTTCACTCACAAAGTTACATAAAGGTAGGTGGAACTATCCAACTATAAATCAGACTGATAATTATTAGTGTGCTTAATGACAAGTAAGGAGTGCACTTGCTCTAAGTCAGAGCTGCCAACTTGAGAATAAAGAAAAGATCTGAAGACAAACATAATAACTCAGTGATTAGACTGAGGGCAATGATGCTATTGCCATGGAAACCATTGAAGAGAACCCAAAATGTATTGTAAATACCATCTCTTTGTTGTATTGCTTATTTGTTTATTTGCCAAAAAAAACTCTTTAATGTGTTCAATAATAATTGCGAAGAACAAAATATTTTCAAGGTTATGTCTCAAAATATTTTGTAGCCAATATTCTATGAACAAAATAACATGAAAAATTGGTAACAGAATGGCAGTGAATTCCGAATTTTGGAGGTACACTTAATTGATTTTGGTTTTGCCTGAAATTTATTGACAGTTATATTCTGCCCTGGCAATACAAGCATGCCTTATATATAACATGAGATAGTTTCTGTGATTTGCATGTGCCAACATAGTATTTCCTAATGTCATTTCATTGCATTTTTAACATTTCATACCATTGGCCTCCTTTCTTCTGTTTCTAAACAGAATAAACAGTCCTAAAACAAGAAAATTAAGCAAGATATCTTCTGTTGCACAACCTGTTTTTGTTCATTACCAATTTAGATTAACTTGACAGTCATTGAATAATCCCAACAATGTGGTATTAGGTGCTAAAATAGCAATGGTCCTATTCAAAATTCATAGATGATGACACACAGCAAGTACTAAATAAAGATTTTGGAATGAATGAATCTGTTATTAAAAGTCGCACAATTTAAGCATCTTTTCACAAATTCCAAATCTGCTCTTCTAGATCCATGAACCAACCGACCTTTTTTTTCTTTTGGTCTGTTTCACTACTCCAATTTATAAACAGACATGAAAACCCCAAACAGCTTTCCTCTCTTTCCCTAGGAGGGCACCTATCACAAATATCAAGGATTTTATTTGATTTTTACATTGTGCCAAAGTAACACCAACAGCTTAGACTCAGAATTTCTTCCTAACTTTAGTTGCACATAATGTCTCTTCCCGTCTTAGAGAAAAAAGATCGATGTCAGTATTGATTCACTTAACACTAAGGCCTGACAACCTAACGTAATTGTAAAATAGCCTCTCCATCATTTCAACAAAGTGGAGAGAAACAGCTTCAAAAACACAGTTCATGAACACATTTAGGAACTCTATAAAAGAGGAACATATGTGTGGAGACAATTTTTGGAGCTACAATTTTGTGATTCCATGGAAAAAAAATAGCTAAACTACGTTTCAACATTTGCAGTTTTAAAATAATTACAGTTCCCACCTGTGTGCTAAGATTTCTGGTGGTAAAATGCAGATGCTGGCTTATTTTGCAACAAAACTGAAACATAATAATGAGGACAATGGATTGTATTTCTAGGATTCCCCTCCCTTAGGAATTACAATTGCTTTTCAATGGTTCACTCATTAATCCTTATACCATCCATCCAAGTTAGGCAGGAGGTAGGCATATCATCCTTGTTCTATACACAGAGAAATTGATCTGCTGAAAGATTAAGTGATTTGCTTGCAATCAGACAATGAGCCAGAAATGGCGTCAGGCAAAGGAACATGGTGTGACAAAAAAGACTAAGGATAAAAAGCCATAAGGAAAGTAGGGGACCTGGTGTACTAGTCAACCCATTGCAGTCAATTGGGGTTCTAAATGTATAACCAAACCACAGAAAAAGAAAAAAAAGTAATATTTGATGGAGAGGCAGTGCAAGAAGATTTCATGATTATGAATTTTCAAAACTAAAGACAGCAATTTTAAACCACAATAAACATGAAGGCAAGATAAGTTACCTGGCTGACACTGAGCTGCAAATTCAGACTCCCAATGATTTATGTTTGTCTCTTGAAAACTTACTTACTACATATTCTTGAGGACTTTAGAATTCCATCATCATGTCAACAAGTGCTTTCGTTTGTGAACCAAGGCACATAAGACCCTTTAATCCCTAAACTGAATGTTTCCCTGTCTCTTCCGTTTTATACCTACTTAATTGCTTCACCTCTTTCTTAGTCACCTTGGCTAGGCACTACAGAACTCAAAGCACTTTGGAGTTAGATAAAATAGCTTAAAAAAATCACTTAGTCCTATGTTCTGCAAAGGATTAAATAAATCAAATATTCCTCAAAAAACAAAAGTATGCAGTCAAGTATGTAAAACACCACGTTTTCAACTCTTTTTTATAGTTTTACAGTACATGTAAATACATTAAGTGTTCTGACATGTTAACCTGTAAATAAACTGTTTCATTTGTTAAATGTAAATTTTCAAAAATATTTACCCATCAAACCATTATTGTGCAAGTGTATCACATCTGTATAACACCTGTAGAACATATCTGGGAACACATATAAAGTCTAACTCATTTCTTTCACATTCTACAGAACACAGAGGGAGGAATTAATCATGTGCCCAAGGTCACAACAGCTAATAGGAACAGAGGCAGGATGTGCAGTAAGGTGTCCAGAATCTTAATCCCGTTTTCTTTCCATTAAGTCCTTCTGTCTTTGACTCTTTCCTCACTTTTAACATATAAATCTGGCATTGCATTTTATCTATTATATCATGAATAGGTTTTCTGAAGAAAATATCCTCTTTCCATTCTCAATATCAATTAATCCTTTCTGTAGTTCTTAAACTTGGAAAATTATCAGAATCAATGGAGGAGATGCTTATTTTTATTTTTGCCCCAGAATTGAGCAGATGGAGGAGCTTTTCAGAAGTAACGATTCCTGGGCTTCGGATATATAGAATCAGAATCCCAATGGGTAGGAGCCAATATCACCTAGCTATGCATAAGTGATATTGGTGAGCCCTAAAGTATGAGAACTTATTCCTTTAGAGCAGAATTTAGTGGGTCTGACATCTTCCTGGGGGTATTTTTGAAAAAGTAGATTAAGCCCTGTTTCTAGAAATTCTAATTTTGTAGATCTGGGGTGGTCCCTGATAATTGGAAGTTAACAATCATTTCCCCCTTTTCCCCAGGTAATTCTCACGTAGATGGAACTTAGATGACAACTGCACTTTTCTGGACTTTCTACACTGTTACCTTCTACATTCCATCCCATTCTACATACCATCTGGGAGTTATTTTTATCAAATATGAACATGGTATCATGCCTCTACTTAAAATCATTGGCTAGGCCTGGCATGGTGGCTCACACCTGTAATCCCAGCACTTTGGGATGCCAAGACTGGTGGATCACCTGAGGTCAGGAGTTCGAGACCAGCATGACCAACATGGTGAAACGCTGTCTCTGTGTCTACTAAAAATACAAAATTCGCCAGGCGTGGTGGCACATGCCTGCAATCTCCACTTCTCAGGAGGCTGAGGCAGGAGAATCGCTTGAACCTGGATGGCAGAGGTTGCAGTGAGCTGAGATTGCACCATTGTACTCCAGCCTGGGCAACAAGAGCGAAACTCTGTCTCAAAAAAAGAAAAAATCACTGGATAAATACTGACCTACTTAGTAAGACATTCAAGTCTTATCTCTGCAGACTGATTTCAACCTCCCAAATAGACATCTTACACTCTAACCCTAACAAGTTTTGTGCTGTTCCTACACATGCCTTGCTTAATCAGGCATCATTTTTACTTCCAAAGGGTTACCAGTTACTGTGTGATCATGTTTATTACCTGATAGTTGAAAGTCCCTTGACTACCATTACACTAGATCCTCTGACACTCCTCCCAATGACATGAATGATGTGCTTCTAAAGATATTCCTACAGTACCTTCCTTCCTCCAGTTCTCCAAAGCTCATAGACGATTCATAGCCTAAGAAACTAACAATGGTAAGGATCCATTATGTTCTCAAAATTTAAAAAGTATATATTTAACATGAGCTTTCTCAACCAGGTAAAGCTTTCAGATTAAGTATGAGGTAGCCAACTTATTACCTACAGTGTCAGCCTTCTCTTTTATTTTATTTAATTTTATTTTTTTGAGATGGAGTCTCACTCTGTTGCCCAGGCTGGAGTGCAGTGGGGCGATTTCAGCTCACTGCAACCTCCACCTCCTGGGTTCAAGCAATTATCCTGCCTTAGCCTCTCAAGTAGCTGGGATTACAGGCAGCTGCCACCATGCCTGGCTAATTTTTGTATTTTTGGTAGAGAGGGGGTTTCACCATGTTGGCCAGGCTGGTCTCAAACTCCTGTCCTCAAGCAATCCACCCGCCTCGGCCTCCCAAAGTGCTGGGATTACAGGCGTGAGCCACTGCACCCAACCAAGCTTTCTCTCTTCAAACTTTCCCTCTATAAACTGACACTGTCTTTTCCGCAAGTGTTGATTCCTTTCTCCTTTTCATTGACATGATGAGCTCATTCATGTAAATGTGTCGCTTCTCCTGGGAGAATTTGCCTTGCGCTTGGCACACATATGCCCAACAAATGCATACACAGAATCTGCAGTCAGGTTGCAGGGTCCTACTGGAATTTAAGTATAATTTTAGACTTTAACAGGTGGCAATGTTCTGGTGTGGGTGGTCTTTTTGTCTTTTTGGCAAACTAAATTCATAGTAAAGAGGGCAGCCACTCTCTTCATTTATGCATAATGATCATTATTCCCTGATTCTCTTCTACCAAATTGAGAAATATGTGATATCATACTAGCTAATTTAACTTCACAACAAAGTTTAAAGAGCAGAATAGAGCATTCTAGAGTTTTGAAGTTTGCTTTTACCAATATTAGGAAAAGAAAAATGCTGAGATATTTCTAAATTTATTTTTAAACACTAAGTTTTGGCTTTATACTTTGTAATAAGTGAGTTTTAATCCATTTTTCTTGATGCAACTGAAACCCTCGTTAACTGAAAGGCAACTGATCTCTCTGTAGCTAAAATCTTTGATATAAGTAGATTAGATTGGCTATAATTTGAATGTGTCTTCCAAAGTTAACATGTTGAAAACTTAACAGTGCAACAGTATTGAGAGATGGGATCTTTAAGAGGTGATTAGATCATAAGGGCTCTGCCTTCATGAATGGATTAATGCAGTTATTGCAGCAGTGGGTTTGTTATCATGGGAGTGAAGTCTTTACTCAGCAAAGATGAGTTTGGCCCCTTCTCTTGTTCTCTCTTGCTCATGTGATGCCTTCTGCCATGTTATGATGCAGCAAGAAGGTTCTCCCCAGATGTGTTCCCTCAATCTTAAATTTCCTAGCCTCTAGAAGTGGGAGCCAAATACATTTCTGTTCATTATAAATTACTCAGTCTGTGGTTTCTGTAATAGCAGCATAAAACAGATTAAGACAGGATTGTTTTCTATGTCTTTTGTGATGGAAGGTGAATTAGTAGACTAGATGTAGCAAAATTAGGAAGCTAATTTACCCGGTTTACTTACTGTCCTCTTTCTCCATCTAGAAATAAACCTTCCTTACATCGAGAAATGGGTTATTCTCATAGAATATATACCACATATCAAACTGTATTTACACAATAACTTTAAAACTCATTCACTGACCAATCCACAAAAGTAGTAACCTCAATCTGCAGTTTGGTAACAGTGACTATAGCTGTAAGCAAAGCTTTGCTCACGGTTGGAAAAGGCTTCACATAGAAAATGACACTTGTTAGTGTGTTTCATGTAGTTCAGCCGATACTTGTTGTGTGCCTGTGTGTGAAAGGAACCATGGTGGATATAAACAAAACAAAGATAAATAACACTTAATTCTTGACATTGAGGATGAAGTGGGAGACAAAGTTCAATAAATAAATGAGCTCACCATATAAGAGATCTGAAAAAGGTGCTATGAGAAAATTAAGAATGTATACTTAGCCCTAGCTGGGGATTCAGAGATGAGCTAAATCATGAAGGATGAGCTGGATATAATCAAGTGAAGAAAGGTGGTAATGGAATTCCAGGAAAAGAATGGGCAAAATATGAGCAACAGTTTAGTAGTTTGGTGCAATATCTTAAAATGTACAGAAACCTAAAAGAAGATTCCCACTGTTACTGATTATAAGGTATGAATAAAAGATAAATGAAGCAGAAGTTCATGTCAGAAGTCAAATTCTATATCATGGGAGAATATGCCCATATGAATAAACTCACACTTATCCAAACTTATCTTCTGCTTTCCCTTGATCCAGAACCTCATGATCCAGTACCATAAACAGGTTAAGTACCACTTACCCAAAATGCTGGGACCAGCAGTGTTTCGGATTTTGCAGTTTTTTGGATTTTGAAATACTTGCACTACTGGCTTAGCATCCCTATCCAAAACTCTAAAATCTAAAATGCTCGTGAGAATTTCCTTTGAGTATCATGTTGGCATTCAAAGTTTCATATTTTGGAGCATTTCAGAGTTTACATTTTTAGATTAGGACAGTCAACATGTACATTTTCCCAGCTTCTGCTAGTAGGTATTGGCTGGGTCCCTCAGCTCCTTTTGAAATATAGTCCCTTTTCTCCCTTAAATGGCCAGTCCAGGGACCAGGAGGGGAGGTGACAGCATATCCTGATATAGATGCAAGTTGATTTGCAAGGCAGAAGCTTTTTGCATAGTCTTCAAGCAATACTGGAGAGGTAGCCCGTAACATGGAGAAATGAGCTACTTCAGGGGAATCTAGGCTTTCAAGGTTTTTAATGAATCAGTACAAATGTTTCCATCCCCCAGTATCAGGGTCCCACCCTTCTTACTAACCAGGCCTTGATCTTGGCAAGCAGATATTTTAGAACTGAGCATTCCTCTTTCTCAGCTCTTCTGTTACTCTAACAATCAGGTCCTGGACAAAATCCTTAGCTTTTTCTGCACTGTTACTTTAGAAGATAACATCTGTTTACATGATCACAAACAGCTCCTATGGCTTTCACATTTGAACTTCCATTTCTGATAAATTACCCTTAGCCTTTCCTTCTTTTTCTCCAGTGAATCGAGGGCATTTAACAAAAAATATTTGATTCCATTACCCTTATTAGTAGTATTTCACCCAAATATCTCAAAGGCCTATTTTACAACCTGTGAAAATGTTAATAATTTTATGCATGTCAGGGGTTATCAGTGTTTTACCTACCCATAGCAATGAAGACCCTAATTGCCAGCTAATTCCAGCAGAACCAGCTGCAAAATCCCATTTTAGAGCCTGCTTCCTTCTATTATTTCTGAAACCATCCCTCCTAGATTGGGTTACCTGGGAAACAGACCCTAAGGTCGAGATTTGCATTCAGGAAGTTTATTAGGAAGTGACCTTGGCATCAAAACCTGCGGGGAAGTGAAAGAAGTAGGATTATAAAAGGGAAATAGTGTTCTGTGAGGCTGTCTCAGCCAAGGCCTTTGCTAATCCCCCTGAGAAGATTGGAACCAGGTTGGAGACAGATCTATCTTAATGGGAATAGACTTTTCCAAAGTCAGTCATCTGGGGGAAGAAGCAAATCATCACATAGAAAACTAAAATTTAAAAGGTGAGTCTTCAAGGAAAAAAAATAAAGACTTGCATCTCTCAAAAATATTTGGAAGCAAGTTTCTACTCATCTCCTCTTGTCACTCATTCAATCTTATGCGTGGGAGGAGGAATAACTTGATGAGATTCAGAAAAGGGTTATAATGGATAGGCAACCTAGGCCCCTCTTGGCTCTTGAGCTTATTCCACACAGCAGGGTGTGGAAAAGACTGCAGTCCTTCACTACATGGTTGGCCAAACATATGCTATGTAGACTCAACTCTCTCCCCTTGGAGTGGGGGATCCGAAAGTCCTTAGATTTGTGGTAGAAGTTCATTTCAGCTTCAGGTCCAAGCCATGTTCTCCAATTCAGCTTATCAGCTATAAAGCTGGTATGTATTTGTATTCTTTTTAAAAATTGTAATATATAAATTGTGTTTTAAAAAATAACATATGCCTATGGTAAAAAGTCAAACAGTACAAAAAGATATACAGTAAAAAGTTTATTTTCCTCTTTCCCACCCTTGGCCTCAATCCTCCAGTCAAATTTTCCAAAGGTAACCCCTGTTACCAGTTACTTACATATCCTTCCAGAGATACTCCATGTATTAACAAGCATATTGTGTGTAGGTATGTGTGGGTAACCCGTTTTTTTACACAAATGGTGGCATGCTATACATGCTGTTTTCAAATATTGCTATCTTCACTGAACAATACATTAAAGTTGATATTTTAATTCCCCTCCAAAATAAAAGGTGAGTCGTAAGCAACAACAGCAAGGAAAATAGAGTCCCTGTTAAGTACCTCATTCTAGGAACCCTTACATAATTGCAAAAGTTTCTAGTTAGTAGTGGTTACAGTGGCCACAAGGAGGAATTCTGGGAGCTTGGTCTGAATGTATCTTTTGGGAAATGTCAAGCTGAGGATGAGTATCTTGGATTTTAGAAACAAGATTATCTAGTTACATGTTTTGGAGTTTGTTTCCCTCCTACTGTCTCTAAATGTTTGTTCATCTTGTAAAAAATAAGAGCTTGATTTCAGCTGTGCCACAGAAAATGATGATGCATACCTCATTATCTGTAATGTGTCCATCCATGGAGACAAAGGGGAAACGACCTCTCCCCCGCTAACCATCACTACCTTGTAACCAGCATGGAGATGGCAAGATGGAATAGTAACACTCTCAAGAGGAAGGCGAGTCTAGGGAAATAAAAGCCAGCTCCCGGGGTTCTAGCTACCTTTTCTATGTGAAGATGCTGTTTTCGCTATCATCTTAGAGACTTCGATTTTAATTTATTAAAAGACACTGCCTAATTTCCTACCCCTTCCTTGGCAGCTGAAGTACCAGTTTCTTATTATGACCACTGATAAAGGCATTGTTGTCATGAGCTTCATCATCCTCAGCATTCCTTGCAGAGCATGAAGGAGTCACATAACAAATACCAATCATAACATTTTGCACTTGCACCTTTCCAAGAGCTTTCAGAATCTTAACAGAAAGTAGTCCTAGAATATAAAAGTGAAACACAGGCACGGATTTCCTATGTGTGACTTTGGGTAATCATGAATATCAGTGATTCTCTAAAACATTGGGCTGCTTTAGATGATTTCTAAGATCTCTTTCTGCAGTGACACCATTTGATGTTCTTCACTAATTTGGTAACCGCTGCAAATGAGTAAAACAGGTAAGTGAGGCCTAATGAACCTGATTTGACTGTTGAGGATACTGAGGCACAAATAGGCTAAGTAATTTTCTTAAGGTTGCAAAACCAATTTGAAATAGGGTTGGAACTGGAAATTGGGATCTTTCTGCTATTTTAAGATCTCCCTAAAGAATATGGTGAAGGTGACTTTGGCCAGTAGCAGAAATGAGGGGTATAAATTTTGCTTAGAACTCAGGAGATTAAGCCTGCCCTAATGGATGCTGCTGACATTCTTGTAGAGTAGTGGGAATTGGTAAGAAAGAGCTAAGCCATATATCCTCAAGTGCTAAAGTCAGGAAGCCTGGGAAATTTTATATAAACAAACAACTAAATGTGTGTATAGTTGTGTGTGCTTCTGCGGCATTGAATAAAAACAAACAAACAAACATCTATTTTATATCTTCACCTCTGATGTGATAAGCTCTGCCGAGTATACAAAACTATGATACTTGTTTTCAAGAATCTTGGAACTTACAGAGAAATCAAATGCACAAATGTAAAAAGTTGACAACCCAGGATGGGAGCCAGAAGCTTGACTTGGAAAGAAATATAAGAGGCAGTGTCTTTCTTCAATCCTCCACCCCATTCTAAGAGAGGAGTGCTGCAATCTAAATTGCTATCTCTCAGGACAGTATATGTTGATATTCTCACCTTCATCCCTAAAATCTTTTTATCTCTTTTTCTCTTTTTCTTTCTCCCCTCTCCTCACACAGAGAAAGAATGGGGACTTGGGGGTTCTATCCTTTAGCAAAGACATAAATACAGCCTACTTTCAAGGGGAGGAAATAACTTTTCCCTTGGCCCCAAAATAAGCCCCACTGAAATGTAGCATTCTAGGAGCTTATTCTTATGATCTACAAGATTTAGGATATTTATGTGAGATGACAAGATCCTGGAGAGCACTTTCAAAGTATGGAGTGTATGCAAATGAAAGGGATTTCAAAAATACTAATTATTATCATTATTTAAACAAATCTTTGTTGATCTGAATATAATACATTCTACATAATGATTATCCCTGCACGAGGGCTCTCTCCGGTTTCTGTCCTTGTAACAATTGTGCTCTCTATAACGAATGAACTAGACTATATTGTGCACTGAAAGGAAAACTGAGTTAAACTAAATTATTAGCAATTCTTTTGTTCTGCATTCAAGAAGCAATTACTCTTGAATTATGAGAGCCAGCCTCCTTTCCCATCCCCTACATTTCAAAAAGCAAGCAACATCCCACCCAAAAGTCCTAGATTCAAAATACCAGGGCACAATCCCCAAAACCAACGGGATCTCGAAACATTAAATAACTAAAAATAATGTACAAAACATTTAGTATATTTCTATTTATACAAAATATACATAATATATAAATTCTGTATGTTATATAAAATTCAAATGTGTGTGTATTTTACATTTTTAATTCTTTATTGTCAGCCTAGCAGTTTTCTCTTTCAGAGCTGCAAACTTTGATTTCTGACAAGAGACTGGATCTGGTGCCGTGCACATAGTAGGAAGTCAAAATCAAATTTCTAGATGAATGAAGCAATTCATGTTAATTGAGTATTCAGAGAAACCTGAGCAAAGCCAATCGACTGAGTTAGTAAATTGGTTGCTATGGCAACATTTTGCTGATTGGAAACAAATTGTAGCAGGGTCAAGAGCAGATTTTACACAACTGACAATAATGGGAGAGGAGAGAAGCAGCATGATCTTTTCTTCATTTTTTTCCTGTTTTGGAAATGAATTAATAGACAGAAAAGACAATTTGTGGTTTTCTCTGAGATTAGCAAGGGAACTCTCTTCAGGAGAGAGGCCAACTATTTTAACAACAAGCTGTGTTCTTGACTGAGTTCTGCCATTAGTAACTCTCAAAAATGCAGGTGGAAAAAAAAGTACTATAATGACTTTTGGTAGTAAGGTTGTAAGGGGCTTGCTGAAGGCTGTGAACAGGCAAAGGACATAAAGATTTCCATTGCCTGGAACTACTCTTGGTGAGAAACAGTAATGTTATTTTTGTTGGTTTGCTTGTTTTGCTTTTAGTTTCATTTAGTTTTGCTTTGTTTGTTTCTCAGTTGGAAAAAGAACACTCAGTTCTGCGGTTAACAATATTAAAAAATAAACTTGGGCACATTAAAATTTTAAAGAATTTATTTGATCAGACAGCAATTCATAAATCAGGCAGCTCCACACCACAGGCACTTTGGGACTCCACCCCAACAGATGCAAAAGGAAAACTTATAAGGTAGTCATGGAAGCATAATTTAAAAATATATATTTGATTTGTTAAAGTGAAAAGTCCCCAGTTATAGGTTAGTGGGCAATTTCTGATTGGTTAAATTACTCTGAGATGAGTTTCAGTTTGGTTATTTTGGAACCCAGAACGCTCTCATTTAACTTTTATTTACTTACTTATTTAGAGATGGGGTCTCACAATGTTGCCCAGGCTGGCCTTGAACTATTAGGCTCAAGTAATCCTCTTGCCTGAGCCTCCCGAGTAGCTGGGATTACAGGCCCATTCAACTTTTTTTTAAACAATAGTGATTGAATAACCATTGAGTTACAGAATTTCCAAGGGATACCAATTTGTGGTCAATTTTGCAGCTTATTATTTCTGTAATTGCATACTAACAAAGTGTATCTAATTAACAGGCAGTTAACACTTTTGTGATGCTGTTTTCATAAAGAAGCAATGTAGTATAGTAGAAGGAGCAATGGAAGAGATGTTGGAAGGCCAGAGTTAGAACTCCATCACTGTGATAGTTAACACTGAGTGTCAACTTGATTGGATTGAAGGATGCAAAGTATTGATCCTAGGTGTGTCTGTGAGGGTGTTGCCAAAAGAGATTGACATTTGGGTCAGTAGGCTGGGGAAGGCAGAGCCACTCTTAATCTGGCTGGGGCACCATCTAATTAGTTGCCAGTGCAGCTAGAATATAAAGCAGGCAGAAAAACGTGAAAACACTAGACTGACCTAGCCTTCCAACCTACATCTTTCTCTCCTGCTAGATGCTTCCTGCTTCAGACTCCAAGTTCTTCAGTTTTGGGACTTGAATTGGCTCTCCTTGCTCCTCAAATTGCAGACAGCCTATTGTGGGACCTTGTGATCATTTAATACTTAATAAACTACCCTTTATATATCTCCTATTAGTTCTCTCCTTCTAGAGAACCCTCTCTAATACAGATTTTGGTGCCATGAGTAGTTCTAGAGGAACAGAATACTAAGGATGGAGTTCTTTAGTTGTTTTTTGGGTTTCTGGAGTTGGCTGCTTATAAAATTAGACCCCAAAATGCTAAGGATTCTACTTCTAATAGTATGGAGAACACTGAGAGTCCTTGGCATTAATTGTTTAGAGAGATTATGCAAAATAAATGCATTTGACATTCCTGATTCACCACTCATGAGAGGCAAGGAGTTTAGTGACACTATACATAATACCTTTGCCCATATGTGGAGAACCAAGGAACATAATGAAGCGGGTTGGTTACTTCTAAGTTCAGTGGACAAAGTGATGAAAGAAAAGGATAAACTCAGGGATTCTAACTCCCAGTTCTAGAAGCAGATACTGAGCCTCAAATCTACTAAGATTGCCCTGAGTGAGAGTCTTATCTACTATAGAGAAAGAGCTGAAATTGTGGAAAAACAGACACAAGCTCTTATCATATGAGTGGCTGACCTACAATGAGAGGTGCATGCACAGCCCCGCCAGGTATCTACTGTTAAAGTGAGGGGAGTGGAAAAGAACAGGACCCTGAAACTTGGAATAGGGATGTGTGGGAGGACCCTGATGAAGTTGGAGGCACTGGGTTTGTAAACTCTGATGAATCTTGTTTGCCAGAAGAAACAGCTTCCCCATCCCCAGTAGTGGCAACATCTCCCCTCCACCCCCAACCCATACTGCCATCAGCCTTTCCACCTTTGTCTGAGGAGATAAACCCTGTGCTACCTGAGGCAGCAGTAATGGCCTCCCCTGAGGCAGTTGCCAGAGAAGATAGTGTTGGTTCTCCTCAGGAGCCACCCCCAACACTCCTGTTTGCTTCCGGACCTATAACTAGATTAAAGTCCTAGTGGGCCCCTAGAGGTGAAGTTGAGAGTGTGACCCATGAGGAGGTGAGCTACACTCAAAAAGAACTGCTTGAGTTTTCTAATTTATATAAGAAGAAATCTGGAGAACAGGCATAGGAATGGATATTAAGGGTGTGGAATAATGGTGGAAGGAGCATAGAGTTGGATAAGACTGAATTTATTGATTTAGGCCCACTAAGTAGGGACTCTTCATTTAATGTTGCAGCTCAGGGTGTTGAAAAGGTTCTAAGAGTTTATTTGCTTGGTTAGCTAAAATATGGATTAAAAGATGATCCACTGTGAGCGAGCTGCAAATGCCTGATCTCCCTTGGTTTAATGTAGAGGAAGGGATCCAAAGGCTAAGAGAGATTGGGATTGTGGAGTGTATTAGTCACTTCAGACATATTCATCCCAGATGGGAGGGTCCAGAAGATACACCCTTGATCAATGCCTTGCGAAACAGATTTGTGGGGACAGCACCTGCATTTTTGAAGAATGCCGTGATTGCTCTTCTCTGCATGTCAGATCTAATAGTGGGAACTGCAGTCACTCAACCACAAAATTTAAATACAATGCGAATAATTGGATCCCGAGGTGGCAGGGGCCAAGCAGTGGCACTCAACCATCAAAGGCAAGGTAGGCATAGCTGCCATAATGGACAGCAAAGGCAAAGCAGCAATCAGAATATTCTGACTCCCACAGAGCTCTGGCATTGGCTAATTAATCATGCTGTTCCTAGGAGTGAAATTGATAGGAAGGCTACTGCATTCCTACTTAATTTATATAAGCAGAAACTTCTAGGTCGAATGGGAAAAAGATTAATTTGAATTATAAAAACCCAGATTCATGGCCCCTCAAATCAATTTCCAGACTTGAGCCAGTTTACAGACCCAGAACCTCTTGAATGAAGGGGAGACCAGGTCCACTTGAGGAAGGACCCCACTACACTACTGACAACTTATGCTATTAATCTTTCTCCCATCATTCCCCAAACAGACCTCTGACCTTTTACCAGGGTAACTGTGCACTGGGGAAAAGGAAATGATCAGATATTTTGGGGACTACCGGACACTGGCTCTGAGCTGACGTTTAATCCAGTGGACCCAAAACGTCGCTGTGGTCCTCCAGTTAAAGTGTGGCATTATGGAGGTCAGGTAATTAATGAACTTTTACCTCAGGTCTGACTTACAGTGGGTCCAATGGGCCTCTGGACTCATCCTGTGGTTATTTCCCTAGTGCCAGAAGGCATAATTGGTATAGACATACTTAGCAGCTGGCAGAACCCCCACATTGGCTCCCTGACTGGTAGAATGAGGGCCATTATGGTAGGAAAGGCCAAATGGGATCCATTAGAGCTGTCTCTACCTAGAAAAATAGTAAATCAGAAACAATATTGCATCCTTGGAGGGATTGCTGAGATAAGTGCCATCATCAAGGACATGAAAGATGCAGGGGTGGTAACTCTCACCACATCCCCATTCAACTCTTCTATTTGCCTTGTGCAGAGGATAGATGGATCTTGAATGACAGTGGATTATCATAAGCCTAACCAAGTGGTGACTCTAACTGCAGCTGCTGTACCAGATGTGGTTTTATTGCTTGAGCAAATTAACACATCTCCTGGTATCTGGTATTCTGCCATTGACTTGGCAAATGCCTTTTTCTCCATTCCTGTCCATAAGGCCCACCAGAATCAATTTTGCTTCAGCTGGCAAGGCCAGCAATATACCTTTACTGTCCTTCAAGAGTATATCAACTCTTTCACTTAGTGTCATAATCTTATTTGGAGACACCTTGATCACTTTCTGCTTCCACAAGATATCACACTGGTCCATTATATTTATGACATTATGTTGATTGGATCTAGTGAGCAAGAAGTAGCAAACACAATAGACTTATTGGTGAGACATTTGCATGCCAGGTGATGGGAAATAAATCCAACTAGAATTCAAGAACATTTTACATCAGTAAAATTTCTAGGGGTACAGTGTTGTGGAGCCTGTCAAGATACTCCTTCTAAGGTAAAGGATAAGTTGCTGCATTTGGTCCCTCCTACAATCAAGAAAGAGGCACAACACCTGCTGGGCCTATTTGGCTC
Organism: Macaca thibetana thibetana; assembly: GCF_024542745.1. Taxonomy (NCBI): domain Eukaryota; kingdom Metazoa; phylum Chordata; class Mammalia; order Primates; family Cercopithecidae; genus Macaca; species Macaca thibetana. Next base: position 109,282,257 of record NC_065598.1, read on the forward strand.
TAGGAGGCAACACATTCTTCATTTGGGTGTATTACTCCAGCCCATTTATTGAGTGACCCAAAAGGCTGCCAGTTTTGAGTGGGGTCCAGAACAGGAGAAGGCTCTGCAACAGGTCCAGGCTGCTCATGCTCATGGAATTCACTGCTTTTGCCATGTTCCCCATTATCCTGAAGCAGCTGAATTGACAGAACAGTGGAATGGCGCTTTGAAGTCACAATTACAACGCCAACTATGTGACAATACTTTACAAGGCTGGGGCAAAGTTCTCCAGAAGGTCATGTATGCTCTGAATCAGCTTCCAATACATAGCACTGTTTCTACTATAGCCAGATTCACAGGTCCAGGAATCAAGGGGTGGAAGTGGAAGTGGCACAACTCATCATCACCCCTAGTGATCCGCCAGCAAAATTTTTGCTTCCTGTTCCCACAACATTACATTCTGCTGGCCTAGAGGTATTAGTTCCAGAGGGAGGAACACTGCCACCCAGAGACACAATGATTCCATTAAACTGGAAGACTGCCAGTAGACACTTTGGGCTCCTCCTACATTTAAGTCAACAGGCTAAGAAGGGAGTCACAGTGTTGGCTGGGGTGACTGACCCAGACTATCAAGATGAAATCAGTCTACTACTCTACAACAGAGACAAGGAAGAATATGCATGGAATACAGAATATCCATTAGGGTGTCTCTTAGTAATACCATGCCCTGTGATTAAGGTCCGTGAAAAACTACAACAGCCCAATGCAGGATGACCTAGACCCTTTAGGAATGAAGGTTTGGGTCACTCCTCCAGGAAAAAAAACCATGACCTGCTGAGGTTCTTGCTGAAGGCAAAGGGAATACAGAATGGGTGGTGGAAGAAGGTAGTCATCAATATCAGCTACAGCCACGTGGCCAGCTGCAGAAATGAGGACTGTAATTGTCATGAGTATTTCATCCTTTTGTTAAAAACATGTTTGTGCATGTATATACTTATACTAAGAAAATATCTTCATTTAATTTCCTTTTTCCTTTATCATGTGACATAAGATTTATTGACTTCATATCAATATTTAAGTATTGTTAACTTTATGTAATAGTATTTGGGTTAGAGATTGGTGCATTTCCAGTTATATGAACGCTAACTGTATTATGGTAGGCATAATTATGACTTTATTATTGTCTTCATTTGAAGATTACGTATAATCTCAGGAGATGTGTATGAGTTCAAGTTGACAAGAGGTAGACTTGTGATGGTTAATACTGAGTGTCAACTTGATTATATTGAAAGATATAAAGTATTGATCCTGGGTGTGTCTGTGTGTTGCCAAAGGAGATTAATATTTGAGTCAGTGGGCTGGGAAAAGCAGACGCACCCTTAATCTGGATGGGCACTATCTAATCAGCTGCCAGTGTGGCTAGAAGCAGGCAGAAGGACATGAAAAGACAAGACTGGCCTAGCCTCCCAGCCTACATCTTTCTCCCATGCTGGACGCTTCTTGCCCTCAAACATCGGACTCCAAGTTCTTCAGTTTTGGAACTTGGACTGGCTCTCCTTGCTCCTCAGCTTGCAGATGACCTATTGTGGGACTTGTGATCATGTGAGTTAATACTTAATAAACTCTCCTTTATATATATCCTATTAGTCCTGTCCCTCTAGAGAACCTTGACTAATACAATCACTTACAAGTTGGGTGGTCATACATGTTTGAATATCAGATTCTGTACATATCAAGAAAAAAAAATCAGACTGATGTTAGTTTCTCTGCCTAGCTCACAAGTGGTTATGAGAATCAAATAAATTAGTTTATGTGTATTAACTATAAAATTAACATATAAACATAAGTGGGGTCAGCTTCATGGGCATGCAAACTGTGCAGTTGTACAGTGTCCTATGCTTAGAAGGGCCCCACACTTGGTTTATTGCAGTGTCACCATCTTGAAATTCTTAAGAATTTTTGAACAAGGGGCTCACATTTTTATTTTGCACATAACTCCACAAATTTCATAGCTATTCCTGAATGTAAGATATTATTAGAAAGACATTTCTTATAGAAGCAGCAATATTTGTGAGTTGCAGTTAACTCATTGTTTTTGGAATTGCAAATAGAACAGAATGCAAGAGATTAATGAATGATATGCTGTAGGCACTTTTTTGTAATTCACTTTTAAGTGATATTAAGAAGATTACATAGGTCAAGGTTAAATAACAAGGTTGAGTTTAATAATAATTAAAATCTAAATGAGAGAAATAATTGCATATCTCAATCTGCATCAGTTTATATTTGACCCTGTTTGGAGCATTTCAAAGGGAATAGTGTTGTGTACATTTGTATAAGGGTCAGGGGGAGGGAGGGTTGTCAAATTTTTTACTGTTGCTAGCTACATTGGCAGCAGATGCCTAGGTGGGAATGACAATTCCTCATCTAGTTGTTTTTATGACCCTAATCCCATGGTATAAATATTTTTCATTGTAATAGTTAAACTGATTAGACTGCAGTATACAATGACTTTCTTCTGTAACCCTTTAATGGCATTTATTCTTCATGGTACCATCTAAGATAGCTAATGTCTGTGAAGAGAAAAATGTTGAAAATGAAAATAAATTAGGGTCTGAAATGTAGCTTTAATGTGTGGCATCTTCATGTGGGAACTTGAGGAAAGCCCAGGGCCTTGAATTCAACAGTTAAACTAAGAAAAGAAAGAAAAAAACAAACAACCCCATCAAAAAGTGGGCAAAGGATATGAACAGACATTTCTCAAAAGAAGACATTCATACAGCCAACAGACACATGAAAAAATGCTCATCATCACTGGCCATCAGAGAAATGCAAATCAAAACCACAATGAGATACCATCTCACACCAGTTAGAATGGCGATCATTAAAAAGTCAGGAAACAACAGGTGCTGGAGAGGATGTGGAGAAATAGGAACACTTTTACACTGTTGGTGGGATTGTAAACTAGTTCAACCGTTATGGAAAACAGTATGGCGATTCCTCAAGGATCTAGAACGAGATGTACCATATGACCCAGCCATCCCATTACTGGGTATATACCCAAAGGATTATAAATTATGCTGCTATAAAGACACATGCACACGTATGTTTATTGCAGCACTATTCACAATAGCAAAGACTTGGAATCAACCCAAATGTCCATCAGTGACAGACTGGATTAAGAAAATGTGGCACCTATACACCATGGAATACTATGCAGCCATCAAAAAGGATGAGTTTGCGTCCTTTGTAGGGACATGGATGCAGCTGGAAACCATCATTCTTAGCAAACTATCACAAGAACAGAAAACCAAACACCGCATGTTCTCACTCATAGGTGGGAACTGAACAATGAGATCACTCGGACTCAGGAAGGGGAACATCACACACAGGGGCCTATCATGGGGAAGGGGGAAGGGGGAGGGATTGCATTGGGAGTTATACCTGATGTAAATGATGAGTTGATGGGTGCAGCACACCAACATGGCACAAGTATACATATGTAACAAACCTGCACGTTATGCACATGTACACTACAACTTAAAGTATAATAATAATAAATAAATTTAAAAAAAAAAGAAAAGAAAGAAAAACTTTAAATTTCTGCTAGAAAATATGTGACTTGTAAAATTCACCTTATTTTCAAATGCTTTGCACATTTTCTCTAACAGACACTAATGACTTTCCTGCACTAAAATTCAGTTGCTGATAGCATTGTAAATAAGACTCTGGTGAATTAGTCTATGTATCTCCTTGGATTACCCTGAGCCCTTCTTTAGACAAATGTAAAGAAAGGCTCACCTCTGAATAAAGTGGGCATATTTAATTTAAAAGATGGAAAGTAATTAAACAGGGAAAACATTCTAAACCTATAGAAGTTGGAATTTCTGAGATAAAATTTTGGGTAGGAATTACTAATTAATACTAAAACTCTAAAACGTTACCTGATTTCTTGGTGAGAAATGAGAGGGTGTTGAGTGCTAATTTGTGTGTGTGCATTTTCCCTGCTCCCTCTCCCTATGAAAAAATTTCTAGTTAATATTTCAGCTAAAACAGCCCCTCTGTGACTGTCAGATATGTGAAATCAACCATCTGGAAGTCTTTTACTTTTTACTGAATCACTGTAGCCTCGCTCTAAATCATCATGGGGGAAATGCATTTGCTATACAGGTAGTTTTTGTGGATTACACACGTGGCAAAATAAATAGATAAAAATAAATACAATCTAGAATGGCCAGGTAGTATATGTAATTCACCCTCCATGCCTGGACTATTTTTTCTTCCCTGAACAATGAACAATTTTAAACATAAATTGATTCATTTCACATATGACATGGTACACACTATCCACACAACATAAAGTTCCCAAACAAAAAGTTGGGTCAAAAATTCAAACTAGTCCAGGTGTGGTGGCTCATGCCTGTAATCCCAGCACTTTGGGAGGCTGAGGCAGGAGGATCGCTTGAGCCCAGAAGCTCAAGGCTACAGTGAGCTCTGATGGCACCACTGCACGCCAGCCTGGGCAACAGAGCAAGACCTAATCTTTGAAGAAAAAAAAAAAGCATGGAAGTAAGATACTCTTGAATACTCTTGTCTCTTCAGCTACTTGTCTGTTTAAATGCTGAATGCTGAGTAATTATTATTGACATTATTAATAATATCCTTCAGGGCACATTAAAATAAACTATTTCAAATGTAATTCTAATGTAATACAATAATTACAGAATTTACAGTTATGAATAAGGGTCAGATCTTTCATCAGGTAAAATATTAAAGGAATACAAGTTAGTCCTTGTGGGGCCCCTGCTTTTGCCTTGGGTCCTCTTCCTTTTGATCCCTCTGATCCTGGCTTCAAGAACCTCTCTACAGAAATACTCCACCTAGGTATGAAGACCCTAAGCGACGATGTAGTTTCCATTTTGGTCTCTTTCTTATTTCTCATCAGATTTTGGATTTATATGGGTTATCTAACACCTGTGGCAGAATTTTGCTGTTTTGGGAATCTACGTAAAAATTTAAATTAAATTTGCCCACTGGATGACTTTCTGGGATAATAAAGCTAATGTGGTACCACTCTTAAGACGTTACATGGTCCTTAAGACTGGAAATCATCCATTCTTTCCAAAGTGTTTCTTCTGATGGGAGAACATTATGTTTCTGAAGCTGGTTTATGTTTTAGCTCAGAACAAGACACTCAGTAGTTTAATCTCCCGAAAATGCTTCTTAAATCCCAGCATGTGAGGAATTCTTTCTGTTGTTTCCGTTTAGTTTCTGCTTAAGTTCAATCCTGCTTAGTTTTTGAGACCTCCTAAGATTATAGCCCAAAGGTGTTAGGAAATTTAATATTTCCTAACAGCTGCTCAAGAGTTTTAAAGTTATAAAATTGGATAACTAGTATTTTCTGCTTCCCACTAATTATTTTGGAACAGTTACAATGGCTATTTATGACTACATCAAAAGTTGTTCCTAACTTTGTATCTTAGACTTGCAGAATTCTAAAACTACAGAGAGAATCTTCTTTCTGAGATCCACTTTGCTTGTCAGTAACTAATTTGTGCCATGCTTTCCCATTTTAGGGGCTGGCCTTTCTGCCAGACTGTGAAATAGACAATGTATTTCTAATGTTCTGCCCAGGGTTCAGTGCCACTGTGACACCCTCCTTGGGCCTGTCTCTTCCCATTGGATGGGGATTAAGGCTCTAGTGGAGACCTTTGCTTTCCTCTTTCCTCTTGTCTTGTCAAAATATGTAATTCCCTGTTAGCATCTTCATTTAGAGCAGTGTTACTCAACATACAGTCTGCAGACTAGTGCTGCTCCAGGACTGGATCAGATATGTACAGAAATTGAGAGTGTGCATTTAGAAAACTTTAACAGCGATGGATGAGATGAGCTGGAATCTTGTTCTTTTTTGAAAATAGTTTGAAAATATTGTTTTGGAGTCTACCCTGACAAACTGGATGTTGATCACATGTGCTACAATGTACTGAGATGCATACGTTACTCCTTCAGGGTAACATATTCATTTCTGAATAGGCATGTCCTGGACACCCAAAAGGAATGGTGATCAGAAATGCTGATTCCAAGATTGTAATTAACTCAGAATATGGTGCAAAAGGGAGATTTGATGTTCTAAAATACAAGACAAAATATAGCATATTACCTGAGAAACTCCACTGGGGAAATTGCTAGGCTAAATGATATATTAGGCTTTCTTAGATGACTTTTTTTCCTATTACAAACTTTATACTATATATATATACGTATATCACATGTGTAATTTTTACACAATCAAATTATACCTGAGTTCCTCCCAAGTTAAAAGTTATGAGTCCAGTGTTATTCAGTGGTAAAAGAGTAAAATACGCTTTCTCATCAGAGTCAAGAGCTCACCTGACTGATGTAAATTGGTTCCCTCTGGAAAAAGAAATGCCATCTCAGGAGGAATTATATTTCACTTTGTTTACTTTAAGGCAGGATCAGGCCCACCAGTCTCTGATGTTGGTGATGAGAATAGATTGCTCCCATAAGTAGCTCTACCTCCTTTTCTTTGGCAAACTCACCAAGAATGTATATCAAGTAACACTTCTTTCTAGTCCCACGAAGATGCCAAAGGACTTGAACAATTCTCACTCTGCCTCACTGGAGAGGCAGTAAATCCCCTTGATCAAAGCTGACTCCAATCCTCAGGTGAAATGGAGAGAATAAGCAGTTACAACTGAAGTGCATTTACATTAGTCAAACCATTTTAGCTCTGTGCTTGCTAAAACAGTAGCAGGGAGGAAGGAAAAGTACTTTGTTACTTGGTTAACTTGCTAGAATAATTTTAATTGGGGTTCTTCTCATTTGGGGAAAGTAAGTATTTCTCCCGAGGTTGTAAGCTTCTAAAAGGAAGGGGGTAGGGTAGCATTTTTTAATACCATTCTCTGTTTTGTGCTTTGTTTTCTTTTGCTTCTTCGTGCCTGACAAAAGTACAGATAGAATACACTAAAGATAAATGAAGCCTCCCAGATGCTGGCACATTCTTTAAGAAAAGTTCACATTATCTTCCAACCAGTCCGATTCATCTGCTCTCTTTTGAAATTATTCCTGGAAATGTTGTCTTCATGAAGGAATGAAGTCACTACAGCAACAAAACCATCTGATGTGTTATGAACATTTCAGAGCTGTGTTTCAGTGGGAATATTTCTAAATATGACAATAGCAGCATGACAATCAATGAGGTGATTAATTAACTAAATCATGCTTGAGTTGAATTCAGAAAGAGATAATCTCCAAAGCATTTGCCTAAACCACAAGCAGACTCCTTTGTCCAAACTGAAAGTTTGAAACCACTTTGGTACCCAGGGTTATTCTGCTTTACAAATGTAAAAGACATTTAAAATCCTTGTAGCTTTCTCAGGGGTTTACCCACCTCACCAAAAGTATCTTTGCATGAACCTCAAATAAGAATCAAAGTTTCTAGGTTAGAACAAAGCAAGTTAGAACAAACATCTGACCTTAAAGACTACTTTCTCCATTATTTTAGCTTAATTCAGTAGCAAATTAGCTTTTTTAAAATAATGAATTGAGGGTTCTGAAGCCGCTAAATCATGCACCATTTCAGCAATTCTCCTTTGGAGGAATGAGGTGTAGGATCTTCCAGGTATGGAAAGTTTTAGGACTGCAGCAGCCTTTCAGGATTCATTCCTAGGACTAGCCGAGCCTAGAAAGTCAGCCAACTAACCTTTCTTTCAGAAATCTGGCTTTCTTTTTTTCCGAATGCACTATTTCTGAATGCTCTGAATCTTCTGTTGTTCTTATTGCATTCTTGGCTTTGGACCATTGCACTGCCTTAATACCTTATTTCTATGTAATCTCTGGCCTTTGGCTACTTGTTTGGATTTTCTTACATCACTTTCTTGTCTTCTAGCTTTTAGATATAATCTATGGCTAGACTACTGTTTTTATTTATTCTTCCCATTTTCTCCTATACGTCCTATTGTCATTACTGGTGCTGACTCATAGGCCTTCTCTCTTAATCATTGTTGTTCATGACCTTGCATTACAGCTGAAGAACAGGTTGTGTTGGTACCATACTATATTCCATTTGGCAGTAGCAAGGTAGAGGAAAGTCTGTCTGTGAAAATGGCTACCATTTTCATTTGACTTTCTATTGCTTTGGATGTTTTTGGCTTGTGTCGCATTGTATCTTAACATGTATAAAGCCTTTTATAATATCAGAGCCTTGAAACTATGAATTATTACCTTCACAGGGCTTACCACTTGCTGTATATAAAACCAGTTTTTATTTAGCTTTTGTTACCTACCTATTTTTTGAAGAAACACATTTACCTTTCCTTATTATGTGATCATGAAAGCATCTAGAAGACAAGTTCAGAGTTCATGTATTTAAACTTGGAGTTACAGTCAGCCTTGTATTTTCTGTACTCAAAACATGAATTAACATCCTTAATTCTGTATTCCTGAGGGATAAATAATTGGTATATTGGAAAGATCAACAAACTGGGAAGCAAAAAACCTGCATTCTAGTTTGAGATGTATTAGCCACAGGGACCATGGACAGGTAATTTCCCGTCCTTTGGACCTCATTTTCCTGATCTGTCCACTGATGGGTTTGAGCTAAATAAGACTCCTTTTAATCCTGGTTCTATGAAACATTATAACAAGTAATTATTTTTAAAGGTATTCAGAATTTTATTATGTATTTACTCTGAAAACACTTCTTGTGATTTGGATAACAATCACCTTAATTATCTCTTTTTAGCAGCTATAGAATTTCAGTGGGATTTACAACTGTATCTGAGCTTTGGATGTATAATTATGATAGGCATATGCTGATGATCTTGATTACCATAGAAATCATTACCATTGAAGTTTCTTTCAGAACCCTCTTAACTTTCAAATTTTTTTCTTGCTCTTTTTCAATGATGAAAAGCATCATGATCTTTTCATTTATTTTCATTTTTAAATGGTTCATTCACCAAGAGAAACTATTGCCAATAATAATGGATAGTGTAAACACCTCTCTACCCCACAAAGAAAATTATGAATGGTCCACTATGCATTTAATGTTTTCTTTTTCTTGTCCCAGCAGCAGCTCAACTTAAATGGTATTTTTGGCATCAAAAATTTCATGAAATGGCTGTCATTTCAGCTTCATTTCCATCCTCTTGGCAGGTTTTTTGTACACTTGGCCTGGAAAAGTTATGGCTATGTTCTATTTAGATTGATGTGGGATTGGGTACATTTGATTGAACTGCTGAACTAATTCAGCAGCGTTTTCATTTGACGCAGACATATTACTCTGCATTCATCAGCAGTACTCAGCTTTAACCTTCTGGTCTCAAGGATCAGTTCTCAAAATGTGACTGCAAAGTTTTCCCAAGTTCACCTTCTAGAATTTTAAGTAAAAGCAAAAGACCAAAAATTGATGTTAATATATGTTCCTAAGAAGAAATCCAGACATGATTAATCTCTCTCTCCTCTGGGCCCCATAGCACTTTGTTTTGATCTCTATTAAAGCGTTTATTGAATGTTGCTTTGAATTCAAGTTAGCTGTGTACATGTTTATCTTTTCTGCTAACCTAAGTTCCTTGTGAATAGGAACTACATCCCTTAGTGAATATCCTCACAGTGCCTAGCATAGCACAGAACACATATGCCCAATGCATAATAGTTGAATAAATTAATCTTGTGAAATTCAGGAAGCTGCTCAGGAAAATTCCTTCTCTGAACTCAATGTAACTCCTAAGTGAAAAACAGTATTACAAGATATCAATTTCCTGCCAAATTAGAGGGTACTGTATACTCTGGGAAACCAAACCCAACACCAGGCCCTGTTGCATTTCTCGCAGAATCTACCACTTTGCTGTCATATAGGTGTTGTCTGCCTTATGAAAATTTATGGCATACAGAAGAAATGCTGACCAGATTGTATGAAGTATACCGGCAACTTCCCAGGGTATAGTCTCCCTGTCTCCAATTGTTCACATTGTGAATGGGGGGAAACATAGATGCTTCCAATTTCAAGACTGCTAAATATATCTGGGACCTCAGTAAATGCCAAAATTGAGGGGAGAGAACTAAAAAAAAAAATGGGAAAAACTTTTATGTAAGGATGAAGCATCCTTAATTGCAACAGATTACATTATTCCATCCCAGAAGCCTAGATGTCTGGTGAAATAAGACTGAAGATGGAGTTGAGATTCCCCAGCAGTAAAAAAAATCTGCCATAATTCTACATGTTACAATCTGTTTTGTTAGACAATACTATTTAGCTGCAGCATCATTATGTGTAGTTGAGACGGTTTGTTCCGAGTTGAACTGCATCCCTCCAAAAATGATGGATTGGAGTCCATACCCCTAGTACTTCAAAATGTGATCTTTTCTGGAGGTAGGATCTTTATACAGGAAATCAAGTTAAAATGAAATCCTCAGGGTGGGCTCTAATCCATATGATGAGTGCATAAAAATGGGAAATTGGACACAGAGGCAGACATGCACAAAGGGAAGATGATATGAAGGGACTTAGAGAGAAAATGAATATCCTCAAGCTAAACAGAGTGGCCTAGAACAGAACCAACCCCACTGACACCTTGATTTCAGACTCCTAGCCTCCATAGCTGGGAGCCAATACATTTCTCTAGTTTAAGCTATCCAGTCTGTTGTACTTTTTTCAGTTAGTCCTAACAAACTAATAAGCTGTTACAGTACAGAAATTTAGAATTCTGGATTGGAAGAGACTAAGAAATCATTGATTCTGGTTCCTTCTTTGTACCCTTGGCCAATGTCTAAGACATTCACATCAAAAAGAGGTTCGTTTGTCCAAGAAGGAAAAAACAATAATATGCATTGTCTTAAGTGAATAGTCGAAAGTTTTTTCAACCTGTTAAGAAGTTATTTCTTATGATTAACCATAGCCAAATATTTACTATAAATACAAGCCCATTTGTTTTTGCTTTTTTCTCTATGAGAGACGGATAACTGGTCACCAGTAGTATCACAAAATCATTCATATGTCAGAAGGCGTACTGCAGTCTTCTTTAATGGAATAAAAACAAATTCCTGAATATTAATCCTCAAAAGGTCCACTTTCCATTTCTTTAACAGTTAAGTTTAGTCACTCTTGCCTGAATTAGCACCATTAATTTTCTCACATAATTTTAAAAAACTATCATGTCCAATTAAAATCTAGGTATGTGTGCCATTTACACTGTAACATATCCCAAAAACGCAGTCTTTCCCTCTCCCCACAATGCCACTACAGTAATCTTATTATTATCTTGTAATCTTTCTTTTTCTTCTTCGAATACCCAGCCGTGTATTCTCCATCTTACACAGATGTTCTTGCCCTTGGTTGTTTATCCCTGTTTTTCAGGATCTTTTTCTCCCGCTTGGTAAAGATTATTTCAGATGTTATAACAGTTCTTCAAAAAATGGCATTGGCAGAATTGAATATATATAAATCTCATTGTATTCTTGTTTGTTATATCTAGTAAATCACTGATTCATTAAATATTCATTGATTGCCTATAACTCACAAGCGTATTTCCAGATACTGTTTATAAAAAACGTATTCTTCTTGTATTCAAGAAACCAATCATCACATATAGAACACAGACACACATATACATAGTAAAAAAAAAAAAAAAAAAAAAAAAAAAGCATGACATAAATAATAAAGTTCAGTTCTCTACCTGAAGGTAATATGACTAAGATTATATAGGCAATACCTAACTTATAATTGAACTGCATTTCAGAAGTTCACTTAAAAGTAAGTTAATTTGAAATCAGGGGCCGGGCGCGGTGGCTCAAGCCTGTAATCCCAGCACTTTGGGAGGCCGAGACGGGCGGATCACGAGGTCAGGAGATCCAGACCATCCTGGCTAACACGGTGAAACCCCGTCTCTACTAAAAAATACAAAAAACTAGCCGGGCGAGGTGGCGGGCGCCTGTAGTCCCAGCTACTCGGGAGGCTGAGGCAGGAGAATGGCGTAAACCCGGGAGGCGGAGCTTGCAGTGAGCTGAGATCCGGCCACTGCACTCCAGCCTGGGCGACAGAGCGAGACTCCGTCTCAAAAAAAAAAAAAAAAAAGAAATCAAAGTGAATTTTCTGATAGAAACACCATCATAAATGATGATCAGCTCCCAAGTCAACCCACAGACTCTTTAATCCACAATGTAACAACCCTATGTTATTAATTGTACTTTCTTTCTTTGAGACTGTCTTGCCCTGTTGCCCAGGCTGGAGTGCAGTGGCGTGATCTCAGCTCACTGCAACCTCCACCTCCTAGTTTCAAGTGATTCTTGTGCCTCAGCCACCTGAGTAGCTGGGATTATAGGGACGCGCCACCATGCCTGGCTAATTTTTGTATTTTTAGTAGAGACGGGTTTTCACCATGTTGGCCAGGTTGGTCTCAAACTCCTGGCCTCTAGTGGTCCTCCCGTCTTGGCCTCCCAAAGTGCTGGTATTACAGGCATGAGCCACTGCAACGAGCCTGTGTTACTAATTATAGTTTAGACGTGCACCACCTTGTTAACAAAGTATATATTAGGAAAATACAGTTTGAGTTCTAAAGACACTCAGGGCACATTTCTTGTCCCACTCTAATCAATTCTAGAAGTCACTGGGAACTTGCTTCCGCTCCTTTGGAGATGGAGGCAGCAAATCTCATCTCCCAACATGGCCTCGGCAGTGCAAAAAAAGAACCTCTCACACTTAACTGTTAGGAGGATAGGGGTAGAAGCTCTGCAGCAGGAGTTGTGGCAGCACAATAAAGATTTGATGGCATGGATTCTTACAACAGCAGCAAAAACGGTGGTGGTGATCATATTGATGGCAATATAGGCAGCAGAGAGATGGCAAAGTGTCTAGTCAGCGTGGGAAAACTTCCGTGTGTGACTAATTGATAAAGGGTAGAAGGAAAAAGCCAAATACATAGAATCTGAAGGCAATTTCTTTAATATTTCTATGAATTTGAATGAACTACTTAAACTTTTTATGCCTCATTTCTATACATTCGTTAGTTGTGGATAATATTTCTTTCAGAGGATTGTGTTGACATAGTTATATAATAGTACCTAGCTCATGTCTAGCACATGGGAAGTGTCCAATTAACGCCATGAAACTCAAGTCTGTGCTTTGTATCTCAATTTGAGAATGTCATGTGGGAAAGAATCAATGGCCTTGCATGAATTGAATTGATTAAATATGTTTTTCCCTTTTTCAGTGAAACTCATTAAGCCATTAAGCTGACATTGAATGAAATTAAGTTCCACTGGCTTGATATGCTGTTTTTTTTTCTTTCTCTTTTTTTTTTTTTTTTTTTTTTGAGAGACAGATGTCACCCAGGCTGGAGTGCAATGGCACGATCTCGGCTCACTGCAACCTCCGCCTCCGCCTCCCGGGTTCAAGCAGTTTTCTTGCCTCAGCCTCCTGAGTAGCTGGCATTACAGGCACAAGTCACTGAGCCTGGCTAAGGATATGCTGTTTTCAAATCCACATTAATTAATATTCATGATTCTATGTGTCTATATGTTTTATAATGGCTGTTAGATCATTTTCTCCTAATATATATTTTAAATGACAATGCTAAAATGACCAATCTACTATTTGAAGGGGCATCTTTTTTACCTTTTAAATATATGCATATTTGTTGTTTTCCAGTCCTTAGGAATATGAACTGATCCATACTTTCTCAAATTAGAAACAGTGGATCTCTAATATTTGCCAGTGCTTTAAATAACCAAGTGGCTGGCTGCAGGCTCTGCAAATTTGTTTCCATTTTCTTTGCTAAAGTCGTCTCTACCTTTGTTTTCTTAAGTCATCTCTCTCTGCATTTGAAGCTTTACCTACTTAACTAGACTTCAAACATAATAGGCAAAGAAGATGACTCAAAATGTCAGATGATAAGGAGAAGTTCACATCAGAGGTTTTGTGGGACTTTGTTATATTTTATTTTCCCTTTGTTGAAACTCATTGTCAAAAGTTTTCCAATGAAGACCAAGTGGGAGGATTGCTTGAAGCCAGGAGTTCAAGACCAGCCTGGACAACATAGCAAGACCCCTGTCTCTACAAAAAAAAAAAATTAGGTAGCCAGGCTTGGTGGTACGTACCTGTAGTCCCAGCTACTCAGGAAACTGGCCAGGACTTTGAGGCTAAAGTAAGCTATGCTGGCACAATTGTACTCAGCCTGGCAGCCTGGGTGACAAAGTGAGACCCTGTCTCAAAAAAATAAGTTTCCAATGAACAGCATCTTCTTGTTGTTGTTTTAATATGCTAAGGTGCTTTATTGCTATGATGCCGGAATTGAGAATGTCAGGCAGCAGACTTGACTTAATCACATTATTCTTCCTAAAAAAAATTGGTCCAGAGAGATAAAAACAGAATAAACAAACCTTAATATCTTAATGTCTCTTTTTCATATATAAAGCCCATCTATTTTAGCTAGTTGATTTGTTTTCAGTGTGAACTATATTACCTCTGTATTTGAAATCAAATAAGTACTGAAACTAAATTTGGGGAGCGGAAAATTTTAATTTTATTTTTAAGTCTTATTATAATTTGGGGGACTTTATTTGGTAAGTATTCAAGTTGCAGTAATTGTTTTAGCTGCATATTTTACCATGATCCTTTTTGTTTCTAAGTTGTGTCTTCCATAGCGAATCATTATGCCCTTGCTATTAATCCAGTTTATTTTCGGCTTAACTTTCTGCTCACAATTTTTTTTAAGCTATGCTGTAAAAAAATAAATTCAAGTTGGAATTGTTTGATAAAATAAAGCAAGTTTCTCACTAAAGGAAAACAGTAAGTATTTAATTTGTGTAACAGGATGCTATAAATTATGTGGCCTTGGTGGACTGAATATCTATAGGGAAAAGAGAGAAAGCCACGGAGAGACAGGACTGGGGATAGGGCCACTCATCGGGCTGAAGGGCTGGGTTAGTCCAAATTACAGTACCCAAAGAAGGTGATGAACTCTGGTGCCATCCTGGTTGGGTTCCCCATACAAGCATTCCAATGAAGTTGGTGGGATAAGGCAGTAGGAGCATTTAGCCCAGTGGTTCTCAACACTTGGCTACACATGAATATCATTTGCACAATTTTCAAAGACCGATGCTAAGCCTCACATCCAGAGATTCTCATTCAATTCATCTGGGGTATAGTTTTGGTGTCCAAAGCGGTCCCTCAACGAGATTCTTAACGGACAGCCAGAATTGAAAACCATTAATTTTACCAAGTGTAGTGTTAGAGCAAAGGCATTAGACATGCTGAGTTGTATGAAAGATGACATGGGCCAGCTGCTTGGATTATGAAGGTGGAAAGATACCTAGAGCTAAGGACGCTGGGTTGAGCAGTAAAGTTTTTGTTCTAGTAAAACAATCAAGAAACCAAGTGAGCAAAGTAGTTACATTGACTGAATAAATAAAACAGGAGGTGAGATAAATTATCTAATTTATAGTAAGTGAGTGGTTACACACTAGACAGCTACCAAGCTCAGGGGAGTAAAAATCATTGAGCAAGTGAAGAGGTTTTTGGAC
The DNA here is from genome assembly GCF_024542745.1 of Macaca thibetana thibetana. Lineage (NCBI taxonomy): Eukaryota > Metazoa > Chordata > Mammalia > Primates > Cercopithecidae > Macaca > Macaca thibetana. Next base: position 109,297,776 of record NC_065598.1, read on the forward strand.
ATATTTAGCTACCATCCGAGTACTTATTACACTTCATTGGCCAGGGAAAACTATAATCCCCTGAAGATATTTTGAACTTATTCCATTGCTACTGCCCCTTAGGAAAAAATGATTGCATAATTAATAAAAACAAAAGTTGGACTGTGAGAGAATAAGTGTGTGTGTAAGAAAGTTTATAAATCATGATGTTGGTTTTCTTAGGATGGAGGTTAGTTTTGATTTCATAATACAAACTAATGGAAAGAAGATAAAACAGGCAAAAATAGCCTGTTTTTAGTACTTTCATTGTTTGGAGAAATCTGTTTCACTGAGTCAGTAAATGTCAAGTGTCTACTATGTCCCAGGTATTGTTTTAGCCATTGGAGATAAACTGTGAGCAAAATATAAACAGGCCCTACCATCACAAAACATATATTTTTGACATACTTTACAAAAATCATTAAAATAATTACATTTAAACAAATAGAGAATCCACTTCTGAACAAGACTAGGTTGGTAGGAAATGATATGTAACATACAGTTCAAGTAATATTCTTCTTTTAATCCTTTAGCTAGAGTTGGGACTGTTTTATGTGTCATTATTTGGTAGATTGCATCCATACCCTTTCACGCGGTCATACTTGTTCACATCAACCTTCTGAGCACACACACCTTGATTTTTCCAAAATGAATAATCTTGATCCCAATCTGGGTTTGCATAGACTTTTTTCTCAGTTTTTATTATCTTGCTGTTTGTCATTGGATTTATTCACCTACATGAGTAAGTGTAATTTGAACCACAATATTATCTTTATACATTGCCTCATATCAGACCACTGGCCTTGACATCAGACCAACTTGGCAGATAGCAAAAATAATGTAACATGGAGAAAGTTATGTCTTTCATAGTTTGCTTTAAACTAGAGTCTTGGCAACCAAATTGAAAATACTTGAATTGTTTCAGGGTATGAAATTAAAATATAGATTTCTCAAAATTGATATCATTGAAATAATACAAATATATCCAATAGCAATATTTGTAAATATTCATGATGTATCAAAATAAAAGCAGCTACCATTCCCATAGGGACAAATTTGTTACCAAAAAGGACAGTATTTCCCTTTGAAAAATGGGAAAATGGAACCACTAAATACAATTAAGCATATCTATTCTAGAAAGTTTATATTTGCTACAGTGTATTATCACATTTTTAATGCTGATTAAGTACACAAATACTGTTTATTGTTTAATTGTGGTTTCCCACCAAGAACTCTAAGTCAAAATGCTAATGGTTCCAGTCTTCCAGGATCTCTGAAAAACTTGACAGCTAAGGGTAATCTCCTTTAGAAATGATTAACTATCTCCTAAGATGCTCATTTTATTAATTAAACTAAATAGCTTCTACATGGCAAAAGAAACTACCATCAGAGTGAACAGGCAACCTACAGAATGGGAGAAAAATTTTGCAATCTACCCATATGACAAAGGGCCAATATCCAGAATCTACAAAGAACTTAAACAAATTTAAAGAAAAACACAAACAACCCCATCAAAAAGTGGGCAAAGGACATGAACAGACACTTCTCAAAAGAAGATATCCATGCAGCCAACAGACACATGAAAAAATGCTCATCATCACTGGCCATCAGAGAAATGCAAATCAAAACCACAATGAGCTACCATCTCACACCAGTTAGAATGGCAATCATTAAAAAGTCAGGAAACAGGTGCTGGACAGGATGTGGAGAAACAGGAATGCTTTTACACTGTTGGTGGGAGTATAAATTAGTTCAACCATTGTGGTAGACAGTGCAGCAATTCCTCAAGGATCTAGAACTAGAAATACCATTTGACCCAGCAATTCCATTAGGATTATAAATCATTTTCCCATAAAGACACACGCACACCTATGTTTATTGTGGCACTATCCACAATAGCAAAGACTTGGAACCAACCCAAATGTCCATCAGTGACAGACTGGATTAAGAAAATGTGGCACATATATACCATGGAATACTATGCAGCCATAAAAAGGATGAGTTCATGTCCTTTGCAGGGACATGGATGAAGCTGGAAACCATCATTCTCAGCAAGCTATCACAGGGATAGAAAAGCAAATACCACATGTTCTCACTCATAGGTGGGAATTTAACAAGGAGATCACTTGGACACAGAGCAGGGAATGTCACACACTGGGGTCTGTCGGGTGGTGGGGGGCTGGGGGAGAGATAGCATTAGGAGAAACACCTAATGTAAATGATGAGTTAATGGGTGCAGCAAACCAACATGGCACATGTATACCTATGTAACAAACCTGCACATTGTACATATGTACCGTAGGACGTAAAGTATAATAATAAAAAAAAAGGATGTTCATTTTATCATATGAATTTTCTCTTTAAATTGAATCTTTAAAACCCATAATAATCAACAAATCTAAAAACAGTTCCAATAATATTTAGAAATTTATGGTAGCTAAATATATTTATTCTTATTTATAAATGTACCATGAGTCATTTTTTAAGTCCATAAAAAGTTTAATTATTTGACATTGAAATATTTCTTTATAATGTAACATCTGTGCATCATATAGTCAATTAGCTTCCAGATTGGTAATACTAATATTTTCACTTGTAAACCAATTTTAATTTATATTACAGATATTTCTCCAAAGTACCACATACTCAACCATTGCCAAGACCCTCATACACTGTAACAAACACAATCTTTCTAATAATATTAGATAACACACTCTACAAATCATGAGTTAGATTAATTCCATGGGGATATAGAGGCTGTAAATTAGAATATTTGCTTTGCATACTACCCAATAAATTATTATACTATACATTATTGTACTGGATTAACTTTTAGTGAAAAACAAACAATGGTGCTTTACAAGTAAATTAATCAATAAAATACATGTTTTAACTGAGAACAGCCTTGTCTCTTCTGAAAAAGTGTTGGAAACAGATTCAAGTAAGTAAGCATAATATTTTAACCAAAGATTCAAAAGCCATGCCATGTGCAGAACTAACTGCAAAACCTTAGTCAAATCACTGCATTCTTCCTTCATTCACCCATTCATAATTCATTGATTATATACTGTGCCAGGAACTGTGCTAGTTTCTGGGAACACGAGAATAAGACAGAATTCCTTACCTCGAAGAGTTCACTGTCAAGTGGAAAAGCAAGTTAAATAAAATATTTACAATATAGATATCATTCAATATTTGAAGTCCTACCCTCTAAATATTTGGTATAGTTAATTGCAAAAAAAAATGTTTACTCAAAATTCACTATGCGAATTGTAAATTTACTATAAGGACCTCAAAGGCACTCCAACTAAAATGATTACCTTGCACTAGCGTCCTTTCCAGAAGCTGTTAGAATATACAACAGTATCTCCACTGTTTTCCTGATAGGATAGTATCTGTGTTCCGGTTGTTTTAACCTGTTGTGCATTGTCAGTACCATTTTTCCCACCCTTTCTTGAAGATTTTAACAATTTGGAAAATGCAAGCAGTGGCACAGACATTGTTCATGTATATTGTAGCACTTTTTTTTTTTACATTGTAGAAAGAAACATAATTGGGAAAACCTGCTGTATTAGTCTGTTCTTACGCTGCTAATAAAGACATATCTGGGACTGGGTAATTTATAAAGGAAAGAAGTTTAATTGACTCACAGTTCCACATGGCTGGGGAGGCCTCACAATCATGGCAGAAGATGAATGAGGAGCAAAGTCACGTCTTACGTGGCATCAGGCAAGAGAGCTTGTGCAGGAGAACTCCCATTTATAAAATCATCAGATCTCATGAGACTTACTCACTACCACGAGAACAGTATGGGGGAAATTGCCCTCATGATTCAATTATCTCCACCTGCCCCTGCCCTTGGCACGTGGGGATTATTACAATTCAAGGTAAGATTTGGATGGAAACACAGTCAAACCATATCACCTGCTATTCAATATCATGGAGCATTGCCCCCAAACAGACCTGAGTTAATCTAGTATTGAATGATTATCTGCTGTGCATTTGGTGTTTTAACTGCTTTATGTTATGTAGACATCTTGGTAAATTGTAATTTAGGCATTTGAACAGGTTTTTATGGTATCTGGGGAAACTAGGATTTTGGATAGGAGCTAGAAGTGCATTATTATCTTTCCTACTTAAAATAATGAAATATAGACTTCTATTATTTGTGAACTTAGACAATTACAATATATTTTGATAAAAAAAATTAGAATCAGAGATTGAGAGGCCTGAATTTGAGCTGCAGAATTCTAAAAGAATATTTCAGACACCACCTCCTCCAGCAACAAAAATAGCCACAAACCAATATAAATTTCATGTTAACTATTTTCATACATATGGAAAACTTTACTGTACATTAAAAGGTTTTACAGACAACCCTCCATATTTGTGGGTTTCACATCCATGTATTCAACCAAGCATGGATCCAAAATATTCAGTAAAAAACAAAAAACAAACAAAAAAAATCCACAAAGTTCCAAAAAGCAAGATTTGAATTTGCCATGTGATGAGTACTACGTTGAATCCACATGAATGAAGTGATGTGTAGGACTTGTGTTAGGTATTATAAGTAGCCTATAGATGATCTGAAGTATACAGGAAGATGTGGTTAGATTATATGCAAATAGTATGACATTTTATATCAGGGACTTGAGCATTCATAAATTTTGGTATCCCAGAGGGTTCCAGGAACCAATCCCCCACAGATACCAAGTGACAACTGTACTTGAGTATAGTTTTCATAATCACAGAATGTGGCAGAGTGGGAAAATCATTGGACATTTAATTTTGGCATTGACTATGTAACTTTAAAAAGAATTCCTTTACCTCTTTGTGCCCTTTCAAAATTAGCATAATTATTACTTAGCCTACCTCATAGGGTTGCTATGAGTATCGAATTAGTTACGACATGGGGATTGCTGTGAAGAGTCTTATTACCATATAAATGCAAGGCATTAGTTCTACCTCGAGGGTAAACGGCGGCGGTAACTGATTTGGGCCTGACTTAAAAATATAAGATTAAGAGTTCTATAGCAAATGCCTGTCAACTGGTCATTTCTCCCAGCCTACCTATGCTCACTTTTGACTATGACACCCTCTCTGGAAGTTTTCTTTTGCTCTGAAATCTTCTACTTTATTAGGTCTTTCACTTCAGTGAACCTATCTTTGTTCTTTCTATATGCGTAATAAGCTTGGGGGCAACAGATTGTGGAGAAACAATTTTACTAACTGAAAACAAAGGGTCTAGGAAGGCTTCAAGGATTTGGAGAATTTTTAATAATCGCTTGACATTCAGACTGTGTCTACATGACAAAAACAAATGACTGGGAAATGAGTAAAGTAGAATACACAGGGGTGTTAGTTTCATAGTATGAAAGTAATGTGTGTCCTGCAGAAAGTTACATCAAAAGACTTATTTGAAGCATTCACATTTGGGGGAGATTGCAAGTCTGATTCCTCCTCTTTAGTGGTCCCAATCAGGTATTAGTCTTCTTTTTTTTTTTTCTGTATCTTTATTCTATTTTTCTTTCTAGATCCCCAAAAAATGCGGAGGGAAAAGTGATCAAGTTATATCTGAGTGACTTTATGTATTAGGATACAATGTATATAGGGAAAAGATTAATAAATTTAGCATGACAATACCTAAACAGTGCCTGCCTTTTTCTGGTTATATGAACTGGACAAGTCATTTAAAATCACTCAGCCTCAGTTTCTTTACCTGTAAGGTGGACGTAATGACTATCTCTGTTTTCAGAGAGTTACTATGGGAATACACTTGGAATAATGAATGCATATAAACTTTGCCATAAAGAATTATATAAACATAAGGACTTAAAATTATTTGGGTATTCTCAATAAAAATGTATTCTCAAGAGGAGTGACTGTATTATTCTTGTTTTATTTAGAAATAGCAAAAACTAATAAAAATTTAACTCACATTCTGTCTCCTTCAGCACTTAGAATTGAGAAGAATTTGCTATTTGTTTCCTGTGATACCGAGACCTGAGAAAGCTGAAATGTACAACTTTAGTGCCAGAGGGCTAAGAACATGACAATCCAATACAAACTAAAACTAATAAAGAAAATCATAGCCTGAGTATATGTTTCTGGTACTCTCTTCCTCCCATTTCATTGCTTACTACATTTTAAACAACTAACCACTAAAATAACCCTGATTGTTGGGGCTGGCAGATGAGCTCAGATACAACTGAGATTGTGAGTCTTCAGGAAGAATGTGTACATTTGGGACATTGTTCTTTTTAACTACATGGACAGTTAAGAACCCAGCAATTTGGACATCAGTCAACTTCTCTTACCAATAAGGGTTTACAGGCATTCAATAAGCAGGCATAGATGCTCTCAGAGTTGAAAGGTGAACATGTAAGAGTCACTGAAATTCCGCATCATTGTAGCAGTTGGTGTGTGGGGGACTGCATTGAAAGGAATTTTTGTCAATCCAGCCAAAGTAAAGAATCTGAAAAAGAAGGGAAAGAATCTGCAAAATATAAGAAATTCTAAAAATAAAATTAACGTATAAGAAATATCTTGCCTGTTAACTTGGATGCTAATGTACTAAATTGCCATAGCAAAAGAAGAAAGATCCTCAGTTTGTGTAACAGGTACTTTTTGTAAGACATTCTCCAAAAATAAAGTGACCAAAATAAAGAAATAAGTAAAGAGATACTAGGCAAATGCAAACAATAAAAGAATAAGACTGGTGGTATTAATATCAGAGACAGTGCAATTTAAGATCAAATGCATCAAATAAAATGAAGGATGGAATGATTACATTATAATTAAGGTGACTATATAGTTTTCATGCAAATTGGCATGCTTGTAAGGCATTAACAACTCTGGAACAACGGTAGTAAAGAAGATACAGGCATAAGAGTTGAAAACATTTTAACATTGTGGTTTTGATTTGCATTTCTCTGATGGCCAGTGATGATGAGCATTTTTTCATGTGTCTGTTGGCTGTATGAATATCTTCTTTTGAGAAATGTCTGTTCATATCCTTTGCCCACTTTTTGATGGGGTTGTTTGTTTTTTTCTTGTAAATTTGTTTGAGTTCTTTGTAGGTTCTGGATATTAGCCCTTTGTCAGATGAGTAGATTGGAAAAATTTTCTCCCATTCGATAGGTTGCCTGTTCACTCTGATGGTAGTTTCTTTTGCTGTGCAGAAGCTCTTTAATTTAATGAGATCCCATTTGTCAATTTTGGCTTTTGCTGCCGTTGCTTTTGGTGTTTTAGACATGAAGTCTTTGCCCATGCCTATGTCCTGAATGGTACTACCTAGGTTTTCCTCTAGGATTTTTATGGTATTAGGTCTAACATTTAAGTCTCTAATCCATCTTGAATTAATTTTCGTATAAGGAGTAAGGAAAGGATCCAGTTTCAGCTTTCTACTTATGGCTAGCCAATTTTCCCAGCACCATTTATTAAATAGGGAATCCTTTCCCCATTTCTTGTTTCTCTCAGGTTTGTCAAAGATCAGATGGCTGTAGATGTGTGGTATTATTTCTGAGGACTCTGTTCTGTTCCATTGGTCTATATCTCTGTTTTGGTACCAGTACCATGCTGTTTTGGTTACTGTAACCTTGTAGTATAGTTTGAAGTCAGGTAGCGTGATGCCTCCAGCTTTGTTCTTTTGACTTAGGATTGTCTTGGAGATGCGGGCTCTTTTTTGGTTCCATATGAACTTTAAAGCAGTTTTTTCCAGTTCTATGAAGAAACTCATTGGTAGCTTGATGGGGATGGCATTGAATCTATAAATTACCTTGGGCAGTATGGCAAAACCTGCACGTTATGCACATGTACCGTACAACTTAAAGTATAATAATAATAAATAAATTAAAAAAAAAAAAAAAGAAAACATTTTAACAAGAAAAAATAGCAACAAAATACAAAATAGCAAAATATCATGTTATGCAAGGAGAAATGGATAAAACAAGTGGGAGATATTAGTAAATATCTTTTAATATTTGATTTACTAAGTAGATTAAAAATTAGGAAAATATACATCATTTGTATAATAATCTCAATAAGCTGAATATAAAACTTTGAATGCTACAAATAGAGAATACAAATAACTATAAAACATTTAAATAAATGTATCATGCTTTTGTTCACAAAGTTGTTAATAATAATAATGGTAATAATAATAAATAAAAATCATAAATTACTTCAATTACTCCAAGCTACTAGAGATTGTATTAGCTTATTCTCCTAAACTACAATTTAATAAATTTAAAAGTCAACAATAAGAAGACATACCTTCGGACCTAAACACACAAAAACATTTTCTTAAATAAGCACTAAGTCAAAGTAAAAATAAAACATAAATGATTATTTACAAAATGATAAAAATAGGGATGGCATATAGAGTCAGTTGAAGTAAGAGAGAAATATTTAATATTACTACTTTATTGTTTAAATAAAGACTAAACACAATTAACTAAATATTAAACTTCAAAAACTAGTGAAAGAATAAGAAAATGAGCCAAACGAAAGTAGAAGGAAAAAAATTAAAAAGATAAACTTGGAAATCAAATATAAAACACAATTAAGTAGTGAAAAACTGTGTAAGCAATGCCAAACTATGCTCTTATGAAGAGTGAATATGATGACATGAGGAAATGACCACTGAATAAAAATACTTTCCAGTTCAAAGTAACCAACATTTCTAATGGATAGAGTATTTTGAAACTGTGAAATTTATAAATTCTTTAAGTCAGAGTACATGTACCGTTTCACTTAAAACACATTTTCTTTCATTCCTATCACTAGTCAATCTGATATCCTGACCCCAGGTAGTCCTTTTCCTCTTTAGGTACAGTGAACCTGGGACACAATTTTCATTTCAGAAACACAAATTCAATTTCTGATAGAGCACACTATTGCAAATAGCAGCCCTCATATTACCTCAGTAGCTCAAGTTTCAATGGAATATGTTTGTTTCAGCAGCTGTTAAACTTTGACATACTGCATCCTTCATTTTGACCTCTGCTAAGAAAAAAAAACAACTGGACAAACTTAATAAGCTGAAACCTCCAAGACATGTGACACTGATAAGGTAAACTTTAGAAATAAGGCTATGGCTGGGCATGATAACTCACTCTTGTAATCCCAGCATTTTGGGAGGTTGAGACAGGAGGATCCCTTGAGCCTAGGAGTTTGAGGTCAATCTGGGCACCATGGCGAGACCCTACTTAAAAAAATAATAATAATTAGCTGAGCATGGTGGTGACTGCCTGTAGTCTCAGCTACTCAGGAGGCTGAGAAAGGAGAATTGCTTAAGCCCAGGAGTTAGAGGTTATAGTGAGCTATGATCACACCACTGCACTCCAGCCTGGGACACAGAGTGAATCTTGTCTCAAAAAAAAAAAAGAGAGAGAGAGAGAGGAAGAAGAAGAAAGAGAAGAAGAAGAAGAAGAAAGAGGAGAAGAAGAAGAAGAAGAAGAAGAAGAAGAAGAAGAAGAAGAAGAAGAAGAAGAAGAAGAAGAAGAAGAAGAAGAAGGAGGAGGAGGAGGAGGAGGAGGAGGAGGAGGAGGAGGAGGAGGAGGAGGAGGAGGAGAAGGAGAAGGAGAAGGAGAAGGAGAAGAGGAGGAGGAGGAGGAGGAGGAGGAGGAGGAAGACTATGTAAAAATAATCCTTAAATGCCTCATTTTGGTTTTCCTCTTTCTCACTTCTTTAATGAGGAACATGAGGTGGGATTCTCACTCAGAATACAACTAGGTTCAATGCACAGGAGATTTATTTCATTCTCAACAAATATTAATTCTCCATTCTCACCTAGAGGATCAAACAAATGGGAATAGACTTCTTCATAATGCTATAAAACATATCATTTTCCTAGAACTTGATATTCAGTTATTAATACTAATTGGCAATTATTTCATATTTTAATCTCTATATTTGAACCTCTAACATCACCTCCACCATCTTCAAAGCTTCCCATGAAGATGAATTTTAGTTACCAGAACCTGCTTCATGAGAGAAATGGGAGGAGAAGAAAGGAGGGCAGAAGTTCAGAGGGAACTTCTTGCTTCCAAGGAACTTTCATTCTCCTTCAGTTCAATGTGCTCAGCACGTCGAAGTACCATAATTTTGGGTATTGTGTTCCGAGGCCAACATTAGAGAGGTTTAAATTCTTTAAAGAAGTTTGCTGCCTTTTAACCACAGACTCTGCCTTCTTGTTGAAACTGCTAATAAATCTACCCAAGAAAAGTAATGTAATAGTTTTTCCTATATCTTTACACTGCTTTCAAACCTTCTTCTAATTTACCAACTTCTGAGAAGAACATGCTAACAACAGCATTCACATCCCATGATGGAAGCAATTTTATTCTCAGCCGTAGGTGTTGCCCACCCCTAACCCTGGTCATACATGCTTAATCACTTGGTGATCTTAAAGTTTGCAGAAAAGCAATTCCTACCACAACTCATAAAAAGTAGGGGACCACTGCCTTTTAATATTAGGTATGACTTCCTTGAAGTAAAACAGTTTCATACTCCAAAACTGATCGATCGTAGCACAGAGAAAACGAAATGAGCCAGAAGCCTTGAGTTCTTATCCTCCGCTTCAGTATTTTGAATTAGGTATTTTTCTCTCCATAAGTATCCTCTATCCACTCCTATTATGTGGGTATTTTCCTTAAATTCTTTCCCATTTTAGCCTGATGCCAGGTTACTTAGCTTGATGACAGGAGTGGGTCCTTGCCATCCTCTTGACTTGGAGAAGTTAAAGGGAAGTGAAAAATCTTATTTGCTAAAAATATAAGTCGGAATGCTTACAGATGAATTCACAGTAGTTAAGTGTACCAGAGAAGCCTCTTCCTCCTCCAGGGGGAGAAAAAACTATAGAATTTAGTTTCCATTGTTAATTGTGTAAGTCTTCCCACTGCCTCCACTTTAAAAGAAAAATATTGAGTCAAAAGAATAAGATATCTGCTCAAACTAGTGGGTCACTTGTCTTACCTAATCTGAGTTTTTATGAACATAAATACGGAAAAGATAGTTATTGAATGTATTTTTAACAGTGCTACCCAAATGTTGGGTATTCATATAATTCTAACATTGTGCCTATTGGTCCAACTGTTCAGTGGACCTTTGCCCACTGCAAAAAGATGTTGTGAGAATAAATTTGCCCTTCTGATGAATCTAACCAATTACTACTATTCTTCTCTCTGGCTTGATACTACAAGAGCCCTGGAGAGACATATAATTATTGTTACAAACCTAATGCTTTCCATTTTGTGAATTGAAGCAAAACCCATTGAATTAGCAGAGAATGTCCCCAAAGCAAAAAATAACAGCTGGGCCCTCTTTGGTAATGGGCCTGCAGCACTGAAAACAAAATCTAGCATTTAAATTGCGTAAATGAGTGACTAATAGGGCTTGATGTCTCACAGAGTACAGGAGTCATCCATCAACAGTGATTTCTTTTTTATCATGATGAGAGTAGTATGTGAGAGGAATTCTAGGGCTCTGCTTCAGAAAATGTGCCTCTTATGTTCATTCATATCTCCTCAAGAATCAAAGAAATAAGAATAAGAAATGAGTCAAACATCCATATCATCTACCAGAAAGAATGTTTATAACCGCATTATTTTCAATGACTTTAAGGCATTTAGGCATTATTTTTAGGTATGGGTAACCACAACTGGTGTTGCACACAAATTTTTTCCAAGTTCTTGGCAAAAAAAAAGCATTTTTTTCCAACTAGTATCTTTTAAATAGTTATTAAGTTCTCAAACTTGAACATACATCAGAACTACCTGGAGGGATTATTAAAACACAAATTGCTGGGCCTAAGACTGAGAGTTTCTGATTTGATGGGTCTGAAGTAGGAACCAAGAATTTGCACTTCTAACAAGTTCTCAAGTCATACTGCTACTACTGGACCAAAGCCTTTCAAGGACCACACTTGGAAAACCACTGGATTAAAAGACATCTTTGATATTGTTGGGGTCCAGAAAACAATACCTCAAAGTGTCATGCTTTGGCATGCTGAGTGCTTTGAACTAAAGGAGATTGGAAGGCCTCAGAAACAAAATATTTCTCCGACCTTCTCCTGCCATTCCATTTCTTCCTTTTATTTTATTTTATTTATTTATTTATTTATTTATTTATTTATTTATTTTGCCCCCTGAAGCAAGTCATGGTAACCCGAATTCCTCCTTCCCAAGGCAGAGCATGGAAACTGCAACACCCTGTCCCTGAAAGCAAGCCAGAAAGCCTAGAAAAGTGAGTCTATTCTTTTTTTCTTGAAGACTTTCATTCTAGAGAGGTCCTGTCACATATCTCGGAGGAGTAAACGCTACATAGAGAATCCAAGAAGAATGTGAACAGACAGGTCTTGCTGAATCTGCCTCCCCCTCCCCTTACAGCATACCCTCTTGTCCAGTCACATTTCTACATGGCTATCTGTACTTCATTAAATCATCAAATCAGAAACCTTAGCATAAAAATAGTTTTCCCTGAGTTTTGTGGTTTTCATTTCTGAAGTCTCTCGTGTCACATAAAACTTTAATTAAATCAATTTTATGCTTTTCTTTTGTTAACCTGCCTTTTATTATAGGAGTGTCAGCTGTGCTACTTATGGTGGGTGAAGACAGGGATCACACCTTTCATCCTCTACAATATTAATGGGAATAACAATAACAACTTGTAATTATTTCACACAGCACCATACTCAAAATAACTCATAGCAAAATGTGTCTTCTCGTGTGTCACCCTGAATACAGACCGTCCCTGAATTACATGGCCAACTTTTGATTTTTTGACTTTACAGTGGTACAGAAGTGATACGCATTCAGTAAGCTCCTCGATTCACAACAGGATTTTTGGGATGCAACTCCCATCATAAATTGAGAAACATGAGTATGTTTTTCTGGTGGAAAGAGGAAGAAATCACTATTTAGACATGAGAAAATTGAAGCCTGGTTCATGTAATTACTTGTGGGGAAATTCTAGAATATGATAGTGTCTGCTGTCTAAGTTCTGCACCCCCAACCCCCTGCCTTAAAAAAAGACATGGAGATCTGGAAGTTAGTAAGAAAACACTTCATTAAGGGGGACTATTGCAATAGAGGCAGAGGGACTATTGCAATAGGAAGACACTCAAAGACCAAGCTGAGCAAAGTATATAAGCAGAAATTGCTGGACAGATAGCTGGGAAAAGGAGAAGGGGGAGCAAGGTGAGGCTCAAAATGACTAGGGGGGTATTGAAGCTTCAACTACATCAAATATTTCAATAACAGGAAGTTTGAGGCAGGAGATATTTGCATATGGGGTGGAGGTCTGGACCTGAGATGGAGCAAACAAGTAGCAGTATGGGACATTCATAAGTTTAGGGCCTAGATGTCCTGATCAAAACAGCCTAAACTTACATCCAGCATAAAGTCTGATCAGCCTTGTCACTCTGTAGCTGACTGGGCTATCTGTGGAAGTAGAAGTTGCAATCTTCTATTTTATAAGAAGAATTACTGTTGTCTCTACTTAAGGGTAAGAACTTTATTGAATCATAGAACTTGGAGAAACTAATCTCATACTTGGCATTCTTTTTATTTTGTCTCCTGTTGTGTAAAGATAGTTTTGAGGAGAGAAGAATAATGTATCGACTGGCTATCAGCAAGTCAAGTTCCCACCTGGATTTTTCTTTAAGAACAATTTAACATAAAACAAGAGAAGTAGTAGAATAAAATAGTTTTGGTCAAATAAAATATATGAGAAACTTTTCCTATAGACCTAGATTTAATTAATTGATGATCAACAGTCACTTATGATAAAAGCTTTCAGGAAAAGCAACTCCTACATATTTGCATATAACCCTTTACAAATATGATTCTATGGGTATTTACATGAAGTTTTGCAATCTAGAGAAGTCTCAAGCTGGAAACAATTAGAATGGTAGCTCTAAAAGTAGAGCTAAATTCTCTAAAACTACTGAAAAATATAAACATTCATGACCTCTAAATGGCCCAAATCCTGATGATTATTTCGGTCTGGCAGTTTTCCCAATAGAGTTTGCTATGGTCATCAGCATCAATCATGTCAACAGTCTAAATGAATATGCGAGCAATGTTGCAGTCTGATTCATATACTATCTATACACAGTCTGAATACAGACAATACAGACACACAGCATCTGCCACGTTTGTTCCTCAGCCCCTTTGTGATGTTGTCAAAATGGATAAAAAAAAAAATACACGGAGAAATTGGAAAGAGCCAGTAAATTCTTTTAAGGTAATAATTTGATGCATTTTTGATATCTCAAGCTGTTTTCTTGTGCTTAATTATAATTCACACATTAATTGTGTATGGCATATCATTTTCTAGAATTCTGTATACAAAGAAATAAATACTAGAATAAAAAAATTGTGTTCTCAGATGAGTTAGTTCCTGGTGCTAAAAAAGTTAAGGCCATAAGTTGGATGTTCCTGTGGCTCAATTAAATATTCTTTGATTGCCATAATCATGAGCAAACATACTGAACATTTACTCCTGTAAACAGTTGGACTAGACATAGAGAACAGAGCATCTTATAAGGAACACAGATATAACACAAATTATATATAGAGAGATAATATATATATAACAATAAAAATGTTTTAAAACTGTACAAATAATCTGATAAATATCTGTTCATATAATGAGTGCAAATTTAGCAGTACAGACAATAAATGCTCCCAGAATTTCAAAGGTTAAAGGCATTATTGAATTGACCTAATGCGTCTGGGAAGAGGCTGGGCACATTCAAAGAACATGTGTAACTTAAATAAACTCATTTCGGATGAGAAGCATAAGAGATCAGGTCAATAAAGGGAATAAAGACTACACTAGGCAGGTTTTTGTACCAATTTGACTCAATCGGAGCATTAACATAAAAATGCAGTGGAAGAAGAGTTGAAAATGTTAGCTTCTATAGTGCCACGCTATTGTCTACACCCTGATCCTGGCCAATTTTTGGTCTTATTAGAGCTTAATAGCATGATACGTCAGTGTTGGGACTCGGGACACACCACTTAAAAAGATGACAGTAGGGTCTGGCATGGTGGCTCATGCCTGTAATCCCAGCATTTTGGGAGGCCAAGATGGGTGTATCTGCTGAACCCAGGAGTTCAAGACGATCCTGGACAACATGGTGAAACCCCATCTCTACTAAAAATACAAAAAAAAAATAGCCAGATGTGGTGGCACACTCCTGTAGTCCCAGCTGCTTGGGGGCTAAGGTGAGAGAATCACCTGAGCCTGGGAGGTCAAGGCTGCAGTGAACTGCGATCATGTCACTGCACTCCAGCTTGGGTGACAGTGAGACCTGTCTCAGAAAAAAAAAAAAAAAAAGACAACAGGAGACTAAAGTATGCCACCCAAAATATATTTTGTATATTTCTAGCTGTTTATTTTGAGAAACTGCATACACAAGAGTAGCTCTGAAAAACTGCCCTTTTGTAAAAGAAATTTATATTTATGAAAGAAATCTGCATTTGTAAATGTGTCTGTATCAGAAAGAGGGCTGCTTCCATGGCAATTTTTTTTAACCTGAAAGATTTTTTATCTGCATAACAAGGCAAACTTTATCCAGCATACATTTTCTCCTTTCACGCTCCCATAACTTCTCTTCACCCCTGCCACCATAATCCCCAATCCCCTATTCCTCTCCTTAGCATAGGGTGCTATATAAGCTTCAATTGTCTGACCCTTCGTTAGGTCTCCTATTTTTATAAAACTCCTGTACATATGTACATAATTAAATATGTTTTTTCTCCTATTAATCTGTCTTATGTCAATTTAATTTGGATCCCAGCTAAAGAACCTGAGAGTGGAGGGAAGCTGATATGGTTTGGCTCTGTGTCCCCACCCAAATCTCATCTTGAATTGTACTCCCATAATTCTCACATGTTGTGAGAGGGACCCAGTGGGAGACAACTGAATCATGAGGGCAATTTCCCCCATACTGTTCTCATGGTAGTAAATAAGTCTCACGAGGTCTGATGGTTTTATTAGGGGTTTCCACTTTTGCGTCTTCCTCATTCTCTCTTTGCCTGCTGCCATCCGTGTAAGACAGCACTTGCTCCTCGCCTTCCACCATGATTGTGAGGCTTCCCCAGCCACGTGGAACTGTAAGACCAATTAAACCTCTGTGTTTTTTTTTTTTTTCTGTAAATTGCCCAGTCTCAGGTATGTCTTTATCAGCTGCATGAAAACAGACTAATACAGTAAATTGGTATCAGTAGAGTGAGACATTGCTGAAAAGATACCCAAAAATGTGGAAGCAAATTTAGAACTGGGTAACAGGCAGAGGCTGAAACAGTTCGGAGGGGTCAGAAGAAGACAGGAAAATGTAGGAAAGTTTGGGACTCCCTAGAGACTTGTTGAATGACTTTGAGAAAAATTCTGATAGAGACATGAACAGTAAGGTCCAGGCTGAGGTGATTTCACATGGAGATGAGGAACTTGTTGGGAACTGCAGCAAAGGTGATTCTTATTATGTTTCAGCAAAGAGACTGGCAGCATTTTACCCCTGCCCTAGAGATTTGTGGAACTTTGAACTTAAGAAAGATGATTTAGGGTGTCTGGTGGAAGAAATTTCTAAGCAGCAAAACATTCAAGATGTGACTTGGGTACTGTTAAAGGCATTCAGTTTAATAAGGGAAGCAAAGCATAAAACTTTGGAAAATTTGTAGCCTGACAATGTGATAGAAAAGAAGATCCCATTTTCTGAGGAGAAATTTAAGCTGGCTGCAGAAATTTGCATAAGTAACGGGGAGCCACATGTTAATCCCCAAGACAATGGGGAAAATGTGTCCAGGGCATGTCAGAGGTCTTCATGGCAGCCCCTCACATCACAGGCCTGGAGGCCTAGGACAAAATGGTTTCTTGGGCCAGGCCCAGGGTCCCTGTGCTCTGTGTAGTCTAGGGACTTGGTGCCCAGGGTCCCAGCAACTCCAGCCATGATTAAAAGGGGCCAAGGTACTGTTTGGGCTGTTGCTTCAGAGGGTGGAAGCCCTAAGCCTTGGCAGCTTCCACGTGGTGTTGTGTCTGCGGGTGCGCAGAAGTCAAGAATTGAGGTTTGGGAACCTCCACCTAGATTTCATAATATGTATGGAAATACCTGGATGCCAAGGCAAAAGTTTGCTGCAGGGGTGGGGCCCTCATGGAGAACTTCTGCTAGGGTAGTGCGGAAGGGAAATGTGGGGTTGGAGCCCCCACACAGAGTCCCTACTGGAGCGCCGCCTAGTGGAATTGTGAGAAGAAGGCCACTGTCTCCCACATCCCAGAAAGTTAGATCCACTGACAGATTGTACCATGTACCTGGAAAAGCTGAATACACCCAATGCCAGCCCATGAAAGCAGCCAGGAGGGAGGCTGTCCCCTGCAAAGCCACACAGTACAGCCTCAGTGTAACCTGGATATGAGACATGGAGTCAAAGGAGATCATTTTGAAGCTTTAAGATTTGACTGCCCCACCGGATTTTGGACTCACATGGGCCCTGTAGCCCCTTTGTTTTGGCCAATTTCTCCCATTTGGAATGATTGCATTTACCCAATGTCTGTATCTCCATTGTATCTAGGAAATAACTAGCTTGCTTTTGATTTTATGGGCTCATAGGCGGAATGGACTTGCCTTGTCTCAGATAGCACGTTGCACTGTGGACTTTTGAGTTAATGCTGAAATGAGTTAAGATTTTGAGGAACTGTTTGGAAGGCATGATTGGTTTTGAAATGTGAGGACATGAGATTTGGCAGGGGCCAGGGGTGGAATGATATGGTTTGGCTCTGTGTACCCACCCAAATCTCATCTTAAATTATACTCCCATAATTTCCACGTGTTGTGGGAGTGACCCAGTGGGAGATAATAGAATCAAAAGGGCAGTTTACCCCATACTGTTTTTGTGGTAGTGAATAAGTCTCACAAGATCTGATGGTTTTATCAGGGGTTTCTGCTTCTGCATCTTCCTCATTCTCAATTTGCTGCTGCCATCCATGTAAGATGGGACTTGCCCCTCCTTGCCTTCCACCATGATTATGAGGCTTCCCCAGCTACGTGGAACTGTAAGTCCAATTAAACCTCTTTCTTTTGTAAATTGCCCAGTCTCGGGTATGTCTTTATCAGCAACGTGAAAATGGACAAATACAGAAGCCATCTCCCCACTTCCCCACCACTTCAATTACTAGGTAAGTGACCCAACCTCTTTCTGCTTCCATTTCCTAAAATTAAATGCATACATATACACACATACAACACTAATAACAGCAAGCAAATAATAGCACCAATTTCCTAAGCCTATTGTGAAGGTTAAATAAA
Source organism: Macaca thibetana thibetana (assembly GCF_024542745.1). Taxonomy (NCBI): domain Eukaryota; kingdom Metazoa; phylum Chordata; class Mammalia; order Primates; family Cercopithecidae; genus Macaca; species Macaca thibetana. The sequence goes on from NC_065598.1 coordinate 109,316,104, forward strand.
AAGAAAGCACACAAATAAATAGTCTACTATATACTAAACTTAATTTGTATTTTCCTATAAATTTTTGTCATTGGCAACAAATGTTAGAGGTAATAAATCAGTCACATATATCTCACCAGAAGAAAAACATTTCAAAATACCTGACTTGCCTAACAGCGATACAGTAGTCATCATCTTTACTTCCACAGCCTTATTTCATTGGAGAAGGGGAAATACCGGTTTCAGTCTCAATTATGGCATAAGTTTTGCAATATAATTTTTCTTCTTTTTTTTTTTTTTTTTTGAGACGGAGTCTCGCTCAGTCACCCAGGCTGGAGTGCAGTGGCACGATCTCGGCTCACTGCAAGCCCCGCCTCCCAGGGTTCACACCATTCTCCTGCCTCAGCCTCCCGAGTAGCTGGGACTACAGGTGCCCGCCACTACGCCTGGCTAATTTTTTTCTATATTTTTAGTAGAGACGGGGTTTCACCGTGTTAGCCAAGATGGTCTTAATCTCCTGACCTCGTGATCTGCCCGTCTCGGCCTCCCAAAGTGCTGGGATTACAGGCATGAATATAATTGTTTTTCTTATCGCTAGACCATGATTTTTTATTTTGGTTTAAATATATGAAATTCCATTTCATATTGTATAGATTCTCAGGACTGAAAGAGAACTTAAGTGCTATTTATATGCAACTCATCTTTGTATTTTTCATCAAACTAGGGAAATCTTCTGACCATTCCTGAATACAAATCTTGAACAGTTTTATCAACCTGATAGCATTTTGACAGATATGGCAATGCCAGTGCACCTATGGAAAGTAAGCTTCAGTGGCCTGAGTTCTCTTAGTTCTGCAATTCATTAAAATTCCTCTTTATCCACAGCTGGATTTCATGCGGACTGAACCTAATTTTACAAAGCTAAGAACCATGCCACAGTCACTCTGCATGGCTGACAGTACATACATATTTGTAATTTGGCTTATCCAGTGAGAACATAAACTATACGATGCTATGAGAATAGCAAACTAAATGCAAATTTATAAACACACCTTCTCTTGAGCCTCCCTGGTCCTACACATTTTGTTTCATCACTGCTAAAAGGATCTACACCCCCACCCCATCCCCGCTATCCACCTGACAATTCTCTAAAGTCTTTCAAGCCCCACCTGACTCTTATCAGGCCAAGGTAAGTGTGCTCCTTCTGAACATTCATTGTACTTTCTATATATTTAGATATATTGCTAGTTGTGTATAGACTAACAGACTGTGTCATTAACTGATTACATGTCTATATCCTCCTTAAGAAGTGATCTCTTGGGGCATCAGGTTATCTTTGTGTCTTAATACCTAGTACAACGTGAAGGAGACCAATGTATGCCACCCCAAAATATACTTCTTTGGCATATTTCAAGATGGCCGTTCAGAGGGGCTGCAGACAGGAAATAGCTTTGAAAAGCTGTCCTTTGTGGAGGAGATTTGCATCTGTAGAAAAATGTCTACATTATCAAAGTGGATGCAAACAGGCTCTCTGAGGTTCCCTTATTTGCTGATATAGATTGGATACTTGTCCTCCACCCCAAATCTCATGTTGAAATGTAATGCCTAATCTTGGAGGTGGGGACTGGTGGGAGGTGTTGGGGTCCTGGGGGCGGATCCCTCATGACTTGGTGCTGTCCTCATGGTAGTGAGTTCTTGAGAGATCTGGTTGTTTAAAGTGTGTGGCACCTCCCTCATTCACTCGCTCTCGCTCCTGCTCCTCCCATGTGATATGCAAGCTCCCCCTTTGCCTTCAGCCATGAGTAAAAGCCCACTGCAGCCTCCCCAGAAGCTGAGCAGATGTCAGCACCATGCTTCCTGTACAGCCTGAGGAACCATAAGCCAATTAAACCTCTTTTCTTTATAAATTACCCAGTCTCAGGTATTTCTTTATAGCAAAGCAAGAACAGCCTAATACATTTGCCTTTTCCAGATCTAGGAAACATTTACTCACAGGAAAAGGAGATTAAAAGTCTGACACTTTTAAAATTCTGACAGAGAAACTTTTATTACAGGCTACCATCTATTCTTTCTAAGGGCTGTTTCCTGCGAAGTTTCATGTGGGTAATATCACAGACAGCCTTTGCTCACCACGCCTTTCCTCTTTTCTCCCTCCCATAACCTGTCGCTATACTTCAAGCCTATATTCCTTTCTATATAGTATAAAAACCTCACTCATCTGGTTCTTCTTTGAGTCTCATATTTTCAGAACTCTCATGTCCATGTACATGTTAATGAATTTGTATGCCTTTTCTCCTGTCAATCTACTGTCAGCTTATTTCTCAGACTCAAACGTCAAACCTCAGTGGGGAGGGAAAATGCCTTTTGCCCCTACAAATGCATGGCATATTGTAAGTGCTTAATGTAGGTTTTATGAACGAGGGAAAGAATGAATGAATTGATAGAATCAAAGTCACTTTCCATTTCGGTTGTTGTCACTTTGTTCTCTGCCATTGCCTTCACCCCAGATTCTGGGCTCTGACAGTAAGGAAACTGGGAATAGAGAAGGTGTATGTCTAAAAAACAACCCAATGCCACAAGTAAATATAGAGCTCAGGCCGGCATGGTGGCTCACACCCGTAATCCCAGCACTTTGAGAGGCCGAGGCGGGTGGATCACTTGAGGCCAGGAGTTTGAGACAAGCCTGGCCAACATGGCGAAAACCCATCTCTACTAAAAACACAAAAATTAGCTGGGCGTGGTGGCAAGCACCTGTAATCCCAGCTATTTGGGCGGCTGAGGCACGAGAATCGCTTGAAACTGGAAGGCAGAGGTTGCAGTGAACTGAGGTCACACCACTGCACTCCAGCCTGGGCAACACAGCCAGATCCTGTCTAAAAATAAATACATACATAAATAAAAAAGAAAATAGAGCTCAAACTGCACACCCTGCTGTCACTAAGTGAGTAAGAGCATCTCCACATACAGCCCTAATATTTAAAGTGTGCGAAGAGATCCTGGCACTTTCTATGACAGATCTCTTTAGCAATAAAGACGTTTATCATTGACATTGGAATTATTTATATTTGAATACGCCATCGGAATAGGAACCAAACATTCACTGTCCCTTTGCTGTAGTGCTGTCACAACATACCCAGGAAAACAAAAAGGACAAAGCAATAACTACTGTTTTCTTCTTGGTTAAATACATTTTCACTCTTGGTTTATCTTATCAAAATCAGAATTCTCTCTGTGTAATGAGGAACATGCCATTAAGTTCCTGCAAAGCTGAGGAAGGGTTTCATCTGCTTCAGTCATCACTAGCTGCTGACAGTGAATACCACCATATTCAGAAGCACAATGGAAGGGACATTGATGTAGAAAGATCACTTTAATTGCTGTGAGGTTTCATACTGATTGTTGGAAAAATAAAGTTTCCCAGCTGATTGAAGAGCAGATTCTTCAATTTCAATAATAAAACTTCTCTACCACTGGAAGCTATTCACAGTGTCACTTTTATTTACTTCTTTATAAAAATAAAATCATCCCAGCTGCTTTGTAAGCAAGGATAGGTAGCATTATCCCTTGGGAGAACATGCTCCTCTTCCCCAAGAAACTAACATTTGATCTTTGTGGAGGAGTTCTGGAATGTTTGTTTCAAATGTTAAAATACTCCCAGGGATTTTAAGAGGGAAATAGAAATCCACAGGACTGCTTTGAAAAATGTGATTATGTATTAAAGTCCTGGATAGTCTAGGACTGCAGGTGAAGGTGGTCTAGAGGAGGCTCGTGGTAAGGCTTAAAATGTATTTAAGAGGAACTTGAGATGGAAGACAAGGCCCTAGAAGAGTCAAGAGAAATAGAAGATATAAGGACCTGAAAATAAGACAGAGAAATGGAAGTAGCACTTGAGAAGGGCCTATCAAGTACCAAGGTCTATGCTAGGTACTTTCCATACCTGTGAAAGTTTTATATATATATATATATATATATACACACATATGAGTGCATATGTGTGTATATATACACATATATGTGCATATATAATATGTGCATATATAATATGCGCATATATATGTGCATATATAATATGCGCATATATATGTGCATATATAATATGCGCATATATATGTGCATATATATGAGTGCATATACATATGTGTGTATATATGTATATGCACTCATATATATATAGATACCAGTCTTTATATACAAGCGCTCATATATATAAAGACACCAGTCCATACACTCTCCTAAACTTCTCTTTTTCAGGTTAATCTCTCTCAGTTCCACAGTTCTTTCTCGAGTGATATGATTTCTTTATCATTCTCGGTTCTGTTTATCCTTCAATAAATACAGCTCTATTAAGCCAAGAGTTTCGTTAAAATATATAACTCAGAACTACCAACAATGTTTCTGACGCATTCTGACCAGTTAAAGGAGGCTCATCCCCTCATCTTACAGAGAAGGAAACTGAGTGCCAGAGAAACAAAACAACTTGTCAAAGCCTACACAGTTAATAGCTGATTGATCCAGGACCCAAGATCTGAATGAAATTAAGAAGGTCTTATAATGAGCCAGTGAGAATCCCTGGGACTCCAGGAAAGTGAGCCAAAGAATTTAATAATGATTATTCTTATTGATGAATATATTTTATTGCTGAAGAGCACATGGTTAGAGCAAGTCTTTAGACCTCCATGATCACATAGTTTGGTTGCCAGTGTTCCTTTAGCTTTTAATTGAGTTTCATTATTTGCCCAGTTTGTGTATAGTGGAATATAATACAGCATGGTGTCTTATGGCGAACAAGAAGAGAGAAACAGAATACTGATTTAAAAAAAAAAAAGAGTGGGTGGGTGCCTAGTAGTGGCACCAGGGTTTCTTTCTTTTTATGGGGAAACATTCTCTTTTTATATTTAAGAGCTCATGGCAGTGAGGAATCTACCAGTGTGTGAGATCAGGCATCAGAGGGCCATTAGGTGAGAAATGAAGAAAGAGGCACAGAGAGCTGATTTGCCTGAGATTACACTTTTAGGTTAAAGTCTTTGCTGAGATTAAATTCAGAGTCTCTTGATTCCCAGTCCTGTGTTAATTTCAGGATTTGGTTTCCTACCCTCTCCTTCACCTCTACATACAGAGGTACTAGAGAGAAACGTATTTTTCACCCATAGGCAGGGACCCAGCTTTGCATCTGAGCCTGTTTAACATAAGTTTGATCGTTGTATTATTTTCCATTAAAGTTTTTGAAAAGGGCAGTCCCCGACCTCCTGCTCCTGCCAGAGGAATGTCTGATGATATATTATGAAAACAACATTCCGTTGATTGGGAAAAAGGCTCTCGGTGAATTTCTTTGGAGAAGAAGCCAGAATGATAAGAAGTCCTCAGGGAATGTAGGACAGAAGTAATCCATTTTTTGAAAAGAACAGATATCACTATTTGCTGTTCATTGGCATTTTATATATTTGTTTGGCAGAGTAGAGAGGAAAGAGAGGGCATACATATGAAAGGTCATTTTAAAACAATGAATAGTTTTGCAAGAATTACATTCAGAATTTAGATACTTTTAAAAACACAATAAAGGCCAAGTTATTGCCCTCAAGGAGATAAGTATCTAGGATGAGAGAAAAATGCTTCCAAGAGTAAAATTTACTTAAATCAGAAATTCAAGGCTAGAAGAAAATTTCAGTTACAAATATCCTAGATTGATTTTTATCCAGCCCCTCTTGGGATTTGTGGCTTCGGCTTGTTCTTATGTCACAAGTTATCACAGTTCCATTTTTGAACAGTTCTTGTTATTAAGTATTCATTCTACTGATGTGAAATCCATACATAATTTGGATCCATAACTGACTTCTTTTCTCTGGATGTATGCAAAATGTTTTATCCCCCATTTGCATTTACAGCACTCATATATATAAAGACACTAGTCCATATACTCTCCTAGACTTCTGTTTCTCAGGCTAATCTCTCTTCGTTCCACAGTTCTTTCTCGAGGATATGATTTCTTTGTCATTCTTGGTTCTGTTTTTCCTTCAATAAATACAGCTCTATTAAGCCAAGGGTTTTGTTAAAAATATATAACTCAGAACTACAAACAATGTTTTTGACGCATTCTGACCAGTTAAAGGAGGCTCATCCCCTCCCTGGGTTTGGACACTACCTTTCTATCGATGCAGCCTTACAGAATAATAGCTTAATAGCTTTTTCTTTCTTTCTTTCTCTCTCCCTTTTTTTTTTTTTTTTTTTTGAGACAGTCTTGCTCTGTTGCTCAGGCTGGAGTACAATGGCCTGATCTCGGCTCACTGCAACCTCCCCCTCCCAAGTTCAAGTGATTCTCCTGCCTCAGCCTCCCTAGTAGCTGGGATTACAGGTGCCCTCCACCACGCCTGGTTAATTTTTGCATTTTTAGTAGAGATGGGGTTTCACCATGTTGGCCAGGCTGGTCTCGAACTCCTGACCTCAAGTAATCTGCCCACCTCGGCCTCCCAAAGTGCTGGGATTACAGGCGTGAGCCACCGCGCCCGGCCAGCTTTTTATTTCTTTTGCATGCCACTTCCCACTGCTACTGTAAATGAGCTTAGAGTAATTCTAATATTCAATTTTTTCCACATATACTGGTAAAATAATATGTACATTTCATCATTTAAACCTAAGGGCAGGACTTCATATTTATCTCTATAGGATTTAATTTTCTTGATTTCAAAAAGTGTTAGTTAAGCTTGAGGGAAATCAAAATATTTTACTCCAAAATATACTTCTTTGACATATTTTGAGATGGCTGTTCAGAGAGCACCAAAAAAAAAAAACAACCCCGCAGGGCTGCAAAGCTGTCTTTTGTTGAGGAGATTTGTGTGTGTATAGAATCTGCATTGAGGCAGCCAGGGTTTCTCTGAGGCCTTCCCTTGTCCAGATCTAGGAAAGATTAACTGAGAGTCTGATACTTTTAAAGGCCTGAAAGAAACACCATCTATTCTCTCTGAGGGCTGCTACCTGTGAAGTTTCATCTACATAACAAGACCACCTTTGCTAGCCTGGCCTCCTCTTCTTTCCTTCTCATAACCTGTCTTGATGCTATAACCTGTTTTACCATCTAACCTGTTTTGGGCCATGCTCTGGGCCTCTATTCTTTCTGTAACCTCAAGATGTAAGTATATAAGCTTCTGCACCCCATTAAGGGGTTAGGGTAAAAAACTCTGGTTCTTTTCCACGTGTATGTTAGTAATTTTGTATGCCATTTCTCCTATGAATCTTTTGTGAGTCGATTTTTCAGCAAACCTTCAGAGGGTGAAGGGGATGCATTCCCTTGGCCCTTACAGCTCTTTATGGTTGCAAGGAGATAGCCAAACTAAAATAATAAAGACAGATGTAGGTTACTTTAATAACTGGTGGTATTTTATAAAGGCCTGTGAGCAAGTAAGGGAGAAAAGAAACTCTAGTTGCTGCAGTGGCATTAGTGACTGAAGTCCAGTGAACATCTCACAAGCGAATGTCTGCTGCTCTCTATAACAGTGCTTCAATGTAATAGTGACTCAGCTCTTCTCTGCCTCTGCTTCCACTGCACCTGAGGCTCCTGCTTTCCCTCTACTCCCATGTTTAGACTCATTACAAACAATGGAGAATCTTACTGGTTCAGCCAATCAAATATTTTAGAGAATCTTTATTAGTTCATATTATGATCCAGCCTCCCTCGTAGATTGCTGTCCAGTTTTTAGATTGCTGCCTTTGTTTCAGATGTCAGTATCAGGTCAAACCAGCTGTGGTTTAGTGTAGCAAGCCCATGAATTACAAAGTACTGCAATATAATTTCACAGGGAAAGGCTCAGAAAGAAGCTACTGGCCTGGCAGGCTTCAATACTTTGACTCATTTTTGTCTGATTAAACAACCCAGCACATATAAAAGCTGAAATCTCTGTTAATTTTAATGGTTCTCTATTTTGCTTTTCAGTTATTCAAAGTCATCTTTTTTTGTTATTTTAGTCAAGGATCATTTGGTAACAAGGAACAAAAACACAACCAAACTAATTGAAGTGAGTTTAATCAAAAGGGAAAATGTATGGAAAGGATATAGGATGATCTCACAGAGAATTAAGAATAGAAAGTGAACTTAGACTTTATGACTTTCCCAAACTGGAAAGCTACCAGAAACCATCTCTCTTTCTGGGACCACATTGTATCAGATATGATTCTCTCTGTGCATCTGTTTTTAGTTTCTCTCTCTCTCTCTTTTCAGACTGGCTCCATTTATACATGGACCCTAATAACAGACCAAAAACAATGTGTTCAGCACCATTCCAAATTAATATCTATAGCTAAATGATGCAGCTGCTTCTAACTTCTGATTTATCCAGCACAGTCATTGGATTGATTTCTCCTGAATCAGGTCCAGTTATCTGTGGTAAGAAAGTGGTGAGGTCTCGGAATATAAACATGGCTGCCAGGAGCCATCCTTCGGGGGAGAGTAGTTCCCAGGGAAGAGGGAGAATTCCAACATCCACCAAATACATCTTGCCCTTTTCAGCTTAAAGAATATTTTCCTTGATATTTCACCACTGCAGATTTACAAATGGTAAATAAGCACATGAAAAGATGATAAACATCATTAGTGATAAAGGAAATCCAAATAAAACCCCACAAACTCACACCTATCAGAATGCGGGATGTCTTGGTGAGTATGTAGAGCAAAATAATACAGCTGCTTTGGAAAACAGTTTAACAGTTTCCGATAAAGTTAAACATACGTTTCATAAATAGATATGAAGACATGTCCTCAGGAAAAAAACCTATACATGAATATATATAGCACCTTAATTCATAATCACCAAAAAAGTAGAAATAACCCCAAATATACACTAATTGGTGACTGGCTGAGCAACATGTGGCATGTTTATAAAATGGAATGCTACTCGGCAATAAAAAGGAAGAACCTACTGTAATAAGAAAACTATGGGTCAATCTCAAAAGCATTACACTGAGTGAAATAAGCCAGATTATAAAGGCTACATGTTGTAATTCGTTTTTACAATGTTCTGAAGAAAGCAAAACTGTACGGATGGAGAACAGATCAGTGTTTGCTAAGAGCTTGGGATAGTGGGTGGAACTGACTACAAACATGCAAAAGAAAATCTTTTGAAGTCATAGAAATATCCTATATCTTGATTGTAGTGATGGTCATTTAACTTTACCCATTTTTCACAGTTCACAGAACTGTATACCGATTGAATTTTATTCCATGTAAATCTTGCCTCGATAAACCTGATATAAGAAAAATGTGATTTTCATTGACAAGGAAGTCAGAAAGAAAGAAAAATACAGTGTTTATTCTTGCAGCTTAATAGAATGTCATTTCGCTTAATATCATTATGCAAAGGGGATTGTAATCAGGTTTCACAGTTTCAGCTGTGATCGCTCTGCTGGCCTTGAACATGTAAACAACCCACGAGATATCCAATCTTTTAGACTTCTACCACAACTGTTTCTTTGTTCATTCAACACTTAAGCATATGCTAGAAATATCATGAGTATTAGATTGTTTACTAGCTCTAACTTGGACAAGGGCTGTACCTGTTCTTCTGTTTCCTCTTTTTTTCTATTTAAGAGATAAGGGTCTCATTGCAGTGGCGTGCATGATCATAGCTCACTGCAGCCTTGAATTCCTGGGTGATCAACAGTATTCCTGCTTCAGTCTCCCAAGTAGCTGGGACTACAGGCACACACCACCACACCCAGGTAATTTTGTTTTGGTTTGTAGAGACGGGGGTCTCACTTTGTTGCCCAGGTTGGTCTTGCCTGGCTTCAAGCAATTCACTCACTTTGGCCTCCCAAAGTGCTGGGATTACAGGAATGAGCCACTGTGCCTGTCTCTTCTGTTTCTTCTAATGCTGACCTTGTACTTATCTACTCTCATATCCAATCTCAGCAACTCATTCTTTGTTTACCCATCTTGTTGACCATGAACAGGATGTAGAAAGAACCCTACTTTAAGATTAGAGCAAAAGTGCAAAGTAAATATAAGAGTTAGAGAAATAATAAATAAAGGTTTTGCCCAGTACCTCACTTACCTAATAAAATAAGGGTAATTGAGGGTGATTTTTTGGTAAAATATGTTTTCATATCTAATTATGTCATATTCACTTTTGAAGAAGATTTGTTTCTACTGTCTATGGAATCCAATGTAAACAATATTGCTCTGAGTTCTAGAACCACGCACTACTAATGCATTTGCTGTTTTTAACGTTTGCTTTCTTTTTAGTCCTTACTCTTGTGGGAGGCAGTATGTACTAAAATGTATTTACTTTTTTTGAATAACTGCTTCTATTCTCTTGAAATTTTCAATCTCACAATTTACAATAAATGTAAGCAGCTCCTTTTAACAAATTCCTTCTTTTGGAAAACAAACCCATATGTGCAAAAGCTATTTTAAAAAGACATTAAAATGTTATTAGATGAACATTTTATGTTTATGAACTGAAATGATACTTATCTATACTCTATTTCCTGCATCAACATTTAGCATTGTTGAGTTTGATGAGTATTGAGTTTATTTACTTTCAAATCTCTATAATAGAGAAGGCTTTAGCAACATTTTAAAAAAAGAAGAAAATGAAATAGCAAATATAATGTAATTTATAGGTACTATTTTATTGGCAATAACTTGTTTGTCTTTTGATATATTTTCTCGTACGAAAGCAAACATCTGGATATTCAGCTAAGCAGAATATAATAATTATAATCTATTTATAATTCAAATAAATAAGTTGATTATTTAGCTAGCAGATTATGCCTTTACTAGCTTTATGAAGAGCCATTGATAATTGTTTTTTAAGTGCATTTTCACAAATGAGGTGGAATTTCTTTCATAAGAAAAGAGCATACTTTAAAAGAAACCCCTGTTTGCAAAAGTAGAGTGCCAACCCTGCTATCACTTACGTAGAGAATAGGAATTTGCTAAATATGATATTATGATGGTGATTAATAAAGTGTAACAACTAGATCATGACCATGGAAAATGAAAAATAAATCAAAAGTTAATTTGTGAATTAACTAGTTGTTCTCTGCATATTGCAGATATTCCTATTTCTCCCAATAAGATTATCTATAGTTTGAGCATACCCCATAGCAATGCCTAGTAGCTGAAAGTTGAACACAGAATGTGTGCTTAGTTCATTCATTCATTCTCTCAAAATATTTATTGAACACTCACTATGTGCTAGATGCTAGAGACAAAGCACTGAAGAAACAGTCCATGTTTTGATGCGGCTTATATTTAGCAAATGCACTTATTGAACCAGTGTTTTCTCCTTAATTATTATAAAGTGAACACTCATGTAACCAGCACTCAAATCAAAAATAAAATATTGCCAGAACTCTGAACATCTTCTCAGTCACAAACCCTTCTATGTCCAGCTCCAAAGATAGCCACAAAGTTGACTGTTATAGAAGTCATGACCTTAGCTTTCTTTATACTTTGATTATAAAGTTGTGTATAGTTAAGCATCGTGGTTTATGTTTGCTTATTTGTGAAATTTATATAAATTGAATCATTCAGTATTAGATTTTGTGCCTGGCCTCCTTCATTCAATTTTACGTTTGTTGTATGTGTGAATACAGATTATTTTTGTTGCTATTGAGCATGATTCAGTATTTTTAAATGACTATGCCTTTCTTGGCTTAACTTTTGTCAATATAAAATTAATCCATGTACATTTCTTATTTTTTCCATGATAGGTGCATTTTACCTATTCTAGAACTTCACATAAATATAATCATATAGCTATATTCTAGCTAAGTTCTAGAATAGGAAAAATGCACTGTTTCGTATCAGTTTTTTTCCCTCTCAAAATAATTCTTTTTGAAATTTATTCATGATGTGGTATGTGTTAGTAGTTGATACTTTTTAGAAAAAAATTGATTTCTGAAAGTACCAAATAGTATCTCATAGGCCACTGAGGCTCTGTTCATTATTTTTCAATCTTTATTTTTCCTGTGTTCTTCAGATTGGATAATTTGTATTGATGCATCTTCAGTTTGAACAACATTCTTATCTGTTTGGCTAACTTAATAATTCAAATTAGAAACATTAGATGTGAATTTATACACATTGGTTTCATATGAGAAAATTTACGTTTTAGAAGGTAGTCATTTTGATATTGCAGGAAAGTTTAAACTTTCCCTCTGAAGATTTGATAATTGAGTCTGCTAAAATAAACTGACAATAAACAGACTGACAGGATAAAAACCATTTTAATTATGTGCATGCAGAAATGAACTTAACAAAAAGATATGAGTCTTAAAGAAGGGGCAGATGGGCGAAGTTTTTACAACATAAAAGATAAGGTCTTGAGGCTTTGGGGGAAAGGGGTCACAAATAATGGAAGGGAAAGGGGAGAAACTGCATGGTGGATAAAAGTTGTCTTATTTTGCAGATAAGATCTCTCAGGTAACAAGAGTTGTTCCAGAGAAGCCTCCAGAAGAATAGGCAATAGCCTGTCTGGATATGGCCATGACTTTTAATCTCCTCTTTGGTAATGAATACCCCTGGCTGTTTGAGATTCCTAGGGAGGGAGTTCAAGACTATTGCATTCCTTTTGAATAAGGGAAGATAAGACAATTTCAGAGAGATCCCCTCCCTGCACTTGCGGGCAGAAACAAAGGAAGATAAGGGAGACCTTGATTCTGAGACAGCTTCTAAAGCATTTCAATTTTCTTTAAATTCAAAGTTCTTAGCATGTCAAAGCACCATACTCTGGGGTATCATTTTCTGAGTCCCAGCATCATTCTGATAAACATTTACTTAAAGTAGGAGTTAGTCAGTTGAAGAAAAAAAGAGGAAAATGAATATTTCAGGCAGCAAGAGCAGCACGTGCAAAAGTCCAAAGGTATAAAAGAGAGCATTGCACATTTGGGAATCACAAATAGTTTAGTATTGCTGGAATGTTGGATGTGAGATTGGAGAAGGAAGAGAAAGTGAGGCTACAGAAATAAACCTGATTGAGATCATAAAGGTCAAATATGTTCCACTAAGTAACTGGGACTTGTGCTGGAAAGAAATGGGGATCGGGGGAGTTTCACAATCAGATTGAGAAAAAAAAAAAGTAGCTCAGAGCAATCTGAGCTATGTGAGGTCTGCAGACCCAGAGAGATAGAACTATGGGACTTCAAACCATTCTCTCTTCACTCCTCCCATTCCTGCGCCCATGCCCAGGGACAATTGTTTAGTCCTTCTTTTCCTGACTGGCTGCCTCACCCATTATCTTCATGCTCCTGGAATTTGTGATACAAAGAACAATGTGTAGCTAATCGATAACATGTTGTTTTAATGTAAATTCTTGATAAATAACTCAGGAACTACCTCTTTTTTCCCTTTAAAAATCTACTTGTAACTGCTGCCAATTGGAGAGTATACTCAGGGCAACTCTAATCAATGCTCATGTGTTGCAGTCCTCAAGCTTGGCCCAAATAAACACTCTTACTTATATTAATTTTGCCTCAGCTTCTTCCTTTTAGGTCAGCAAGATTTATGGTTAAAACAATCATTTTGTATGCAGTGTTAATACTTCACTGAGAACTGTAAGAATGGAAGCCAGGTGAATGATCAGGATTAGGTTCCAATGAGAGATGATATTGGCATTGGCCTAAGCTAAGTTCATTTCAATGGAAATTGCAAAAAGTTCACAGTTTATGAGTCACTAAGGAGATAAAATGAAAAGATCTGGCAATGACTAGATGCTGGACATCAAGGATGAAACCCAGGTTTCTTTCTCTGTGTTAGTCTCTGTCCTTTAAGAGGCAAGTTGCCAGACTAAGAAAGGATGCTCGGTTTTTATCTAGATTTTAGTAAAGAGAACTGGCCTGGAGTTACAGCTGTCAGAGTCATCAACATATGAATAATAATTGAAGTCAGAAAATTATATAAAAGAATCCAAGAAGAGTATGCAAAGTGGGAAGCAGGGCTAACACAAGATTCCTAATATAAAAGGCTGAATGAAGGAAAAAGCTTATATAGAGAAGATTGAAAACAAGTTGCTAGAGATGTAGAAATTATTTAAATCAGAAACAAAGGTGTGTTAAATGCGATCGACAGTGTTAAAAATGGCAAGAGATCAAACAAGATAATAAGTAAAAAAATGTCATTGTATAATGGGAAAATAGTAGTATTCTGCTGGACATGGTGTTAGAAATTGCAATGAAGAGATATGGGAATCTCAGCAGATGTTAGGAAGGTAAACTAGGTTAGAATTTATTGAGAGATGAATATGAAAAGATGTGGAAACAAAACTTCAATTTGTAAGAGAACCTTGATGAAGGGGAGAAGACAAGTGGCTGCAAGGACTTTTCTATTCTTATTTTTTACTTCTGTTCTTACAACGGAAAAGGTATCATATCATAATAAAATTAGTAAGTGAATTTATCAGTGTCTTCCTAATTACATGTATGTATTTTAATATTTTAAAGTCCATTGTATTCATATATGCTAGCAGTAAAATATCTATTTATGGCAACAAAATATAAAATATTTAGAAATTAATCTAACAAATGATGTCCAAGATTTCTACCCTACAAACTACAAAATATTGCTAAAGAAATTTAAAAAGGCCCCTGAATAGACCAATAGCAGGCTCTGAAATTGAGGCAATAATTAATAGCCTACCAACCAAAAAAAGTCCAGGACCAGACGGATTCACAGCTGAATTCTACCAGAGGTACAAGGAGGAGCTGGTACCATTCCTTCTGAAACTATTCCAATCAATAGAAAAAGAGGGAATCCTCCCTAACTCATTTTACGAGGTCAACATCATCCTGATACCAAAGCCTGGCAGAGACACAACAAAAAAAGAGAATTTTAGACCAATATCCCTGATGAACATCGATGCAAAAATCCTCAATAAATTACTGGCAAACCAAATCCAGCAGCACATCAGAAAGCTTATCCACCATGATCAAGTGGGCTTCATCCCTGGGATACACGGCTGGTTCAACATATGCAAATCAATAAACATAATCCAGCATATAAACAGAACCAAAGACAAAAACCACATGATTATCTCAACTGATGCAGAAAAGGCTTTTGACAAAATTCAACAGCCCTTCATGCTAAAAACGCTCAATAAATTCGGTATTGATGGAACGTATCTCAAAATAATAAGAGCTATTTATGACAAACCCACAGCCAATATCATACTGAATGGGCAAAAACTAGAAGCATTCCCTTTGAAAACTGGCACAAGACAGGGATGCCCTCTCTCACCACTCCTATTCAACATAGTGTTGGAAGTTCTGGCTAGGGCAATCAGGCAAGAGAAAGAAATCAAGGGTATTCAGTTAGGAAAAGAAGAAGTCAAATTGTCCCTGCTTGCAGATGACATGATTGAGAAAACCCCATCATCTCAGCCGAAAATCTCCTTAAGCTGATAAGCAACTTCAGCAAAATCTCAAGATCCAAAATCAATGTGCAAAAATCACAAGCATTCTTATACACCAGTAACACACAGAGAGCCAAATCATGAATGAACTCCCATTCACAATAGCTTCAAAGAGAATGAAATACCCAGGAATCCAACTTACAAGGGATGTAAAGGACCTCTTCAAGGAGAACTACAAACAATTGCTCAGTGAAATAAAAGAGGACACAAACAAATGGAAGAACATACCATGCTCATGGATAGGAAGAATCAATATTGTGAAAACGGCCATACTGTCCAACGTAATTTATAGATTCAATGCCATCCCCATTCAGCTACCAATGACTGTCTTCACAGAATTGGAAAAAGCTGCTTTAAAGTTCATATGGAACCAAAAAAGAGCCCACATTGCCAAGACAATCTTAAGCCAAAAGAACAAAGCTGGAGGCATCACACTACCTGACTTCAAACTATACTACAAGGCTACAGTAACCAAAACAGCATGGTACTGGTACCAAAACAGTGATATAGACCAATGGAACAGAACAGAGCCCTCAGAAACAATACCACACATCTACAGCCATCTGATCTTTGACAAACCTGACAAAAAGAAGAAATGGGGAAAGGATTCCCTATTTAATAAATGGTGCTGGGAAAATTGGCTAGCCATAAGTAGAAAGCTGAAACTGGATCCTTTCCTTACTCCTTACATGAAAATTAATTCAAGATGGATTAGAGACTTAAATGTTAGACCTAAAACCATAAAAACCCTAGAAGAAAACCTAGGTAATACCATTCAGGACATAGGCATGGGCGAGGACTTCATGTCTAAAACACCAAAAGCAACGGTAACAAAAGTCAAAATTGACAAATGGGATCTAATTAAACTAAAGAGCTTCGGCATAGCAAAAGAAACTACCATCAGAGTGAACAGGCAACCTACAGAATGGGAGAAAATTTTTGCAATCTACTCATCTGACAGAGGGCTAATATCCAGAACCTACGAAGAACTCAAACAAATTTACAAAAAAAACACAAACAACCCCATCAAAAAGTGGGCAAAGGATATGAACAGACACTTCTCAAAAGAAGACATTCATACAGCCAACAGACACATGAAAAAATGCTCATCATCACTTGCCATCAGAGAAATGCAAATCAAAACCACAATGAGGTACCATCTCACACCAGTTAGAATGGCAATCATTAAAAAGTCAGGAAACAACAGGTGCTGGAGAGGATGTGGAGAAATAGGAACACTTTTACACTGTTGGTGGGACTGTAAACTAGTTCAACCATTGTGGAAAACAGTGTGGCAATTCCTTAAGGATCTAGAACTAGAAATACCATTTGACCCAGCCATTCCATTACTGGGTATATACCCAAAGGATTATAAGTCATGCTGTTATAAAGACACATGCACACTTATGTTTATTGCAACACTATTCACAATAGCAAAGACTTGGAATCAACCCAAATGTCCATCAGTGACAGACTGGATTAAGAAAATGTGGCACATATACACCATGGAATACTATGCAGCCATAAAAAAGGATGAGTTCGTGTCCTTTGTAGGGACATGGACGCAGCTGGAAACTATCATTCTCAGCAAACTATCGCAAGAACAGAAAATCAAATACTGCATGTTCTCACTCATAGGTGGGAACTGAACAATGAGATCACTTGGACACAGGAAAGGGAACATCACACACTGGGTCCTATTGTGAGGAGGGGAGAGGGGGGAGGGATAGCATTAGGAGATATACCTAATGTAAATGATGAGTTAATGGGTGCAGCACACCAACATGACACATGTATACATATGTAACAAACCTGCACATTGTGTACATGTACCCTAGAACTTAAAGTATAATTAAAAAATAAAAAAGGATGGGTGAGATAAAATATAAAGTCTTTGGCACATAGTTGGTGCTTATTGAATCTTACTATTGTTACTAATAAATAGTTCTCAAACATAAAAAAAAGGAATTTAAAAAGGCTTAAGTAAATAGAGAAATATAATATGTCCATGAATAAAAAGATACTATTTTAAGATGGGAATTTTTCCTTGATTGATCTATACATTAAATGCAATCACAATCAAACTTCCAGAAGGCTTTAAAATAAATAAATAAATAAATAAATTTCCAAGCTGATTCTAAAATTTATATGGAAATGCAAAGTACCTAGTGTGAGAGAAAAAAAATATATCACCCCAAAATATGAAGGATTGTTGAGCTGAAGACAATCAAGAAGAAACAGATACAGGAAAGCTCTCTTTCCTCCCTCTGTTTGTCTAAAAGCAGAACATAGATTTACAAAGACAAATGGCCACCCCCCAACCAGTGAGAACAAAGGTTAACCACCAAAAACAAACTTTAGACCCTTATCATCTAGAGATGGTACTGACACTGTCTCTATAAACTGCATAGAATAAATCAGAGAAAGGGAGGGAGAGAAAAAAAATTAACCTAGCTTGCAACACATTCAACCTTAGTCCTGAGGTCAGCTTGCTCCCCAACCTGCTTCCTCCTAGTCCTTTGCTGTCTATTGCCTCAGAATCACTGAGACCCTGTTATAAGATTATACTTCCTCTTAAATACCCTAGATAATAACTCGAACATTATGAGGCATTGTTTCTGCTTTGAAATAATTTTTTAGGTTCTGCATACCAGTGACACTACTGATGTCAGCTGGTCTGAGGGACCCCAAGAGAGGTTGACTCACTCACAAAGGAATGCAGTTTCCACATCCTCTTTAACCCAACCAATCAATAACCCCAATTTTCCAGCCCTTTCCCCTCCATGATCCCTTTAAAAATCTCAGCCCAGAACTCCTTGGAGAGATGAATTTGAGGGCCTTGCTTGATGCCCTACAATCATCAAACTTCCTCTGCTGCAAACCCTGCTGTTTTGATGTAATTGGTCTGTTACTCTAGAGTGGGCATATGAACCTGTTGGTCCTGTAACAGTAACAGAGGAATCTACATTAGCAAGCTTCACTAACTAGCCTTTATCTGCCATTTATTTGGTTTCCCACAAGTTATTACCCCTAGAGAATCACACTCCTTTTCCTTTGTCTTGTCACTTCTCTAAAAACTTACTGTTTTTGTTGAAGATGATATATATGCTGCAATTCAAAGCTACTTGAGAACAACTACATTCCCTAGGTGTTGCCATGTATATACAAAATATACATGTTAATAAACGTCTGTTTTACTCCTGTTCATTTGTTTTTTGTTACAGTGGCATGTTCTATCTAGGAACCTATGGGGATTATTCTTCGTTTACACTAGGAAAATAAAAAATTTTATAAAAAAGAAGTTGGAGAACTTACACTACCTTATTATAAGACTTATTGTAAACCTATATTAATTCAGATTAGCATTGTTGAAATGATAGACATTTAGGCAAATGGTACCAGATGGAAGTACAGAAAAAAATCCCACTCATACCCACACATACTATCAATCAATTTTCATAAAGGTGTCAAAGACATTCAGTGGTGAAAGAAAGCTTCCTAACAAGTGGTTCTGATTCAACTGGGCATCATGTAGAATAAATAAACATGGACATTTACCTTACAACACATGCAACAATAAAATCTAAATGAATCATTTAACACCTAAAACTATAAAATATCTAGAGAATAACATAGGAGAAAATCTCTGTGACCTTGTTGTAGGCAAAGATTCCTGTGCCAGAACACGAAAAACACAAACCACAAAGAAAAAGATAAAATACATATTTTCAAAATATTGCTATACAAAAGAAACCCTTAAGAAAAGCAAAAAGCAAACCACAGACTGGAAGAAAAATTTCACGACACATGTAACAAAAAAGAACTTGTATCCAGAATATTTAAAGAACTTTTACAACTCAATCCAGAATATTTAAAGAACCCTTACAACTCATTAGCAAAGAAAAATAACCCAATAAAAATAGATAAAAGGTATGAACAGACACTTCACAAAAGAACATCTATGAACATCTAATAAGCAGGTTAAAAATGTTCAGCATCAAAGCTGGGAGCGGTGGCTCACACCTGTAATCCCAGCACTTAGGGAGGCCGAGGCAGGCTGATCACGAGGTCAGGAGTTCGAGACCAGCCTGACCAACATGGTGAAACCCCGTCTCTACTAAAAAATACAAAAATCAGTCAAACGTGGTGGCGGGTGCCTGTAATCCCAGCTACTCAAGAGGCTGAGGCAGGAGAATCGCTTGAACCTGGGAGATGGAGGTTGCAGTGAGCTGAGATCTCGCCACTGCATTCCAGCCTGGGTGACAGAGCGAGACTGCCTCAAAAAAAAAAAAAAAAAAAAAAAGTTCAACATCATTAGTTACCAGAGAGATTTAAGTTAAAACTACAAAATGATCCCAAAATAAACAAAGAAACAAAAACCCACCCACTAGAATGGCTACGTGAAAAACAGTGTATAAACTGTTGGTAAGGATGAGGAGCAACTGAAATCTCTTCCACTATTTGTGTTAATATAAAAATACTACAACCACTTTTAAAAAGAGCCTTGGAGTTTCTTAAATAGTTAATTATACACCAACTCTTTCCTCCAAAACATTTACCTAAGATATACACACAAAGACTTGCATCCAAATGTCCGTAGTTGTTTTTATTTGTAAATAGTCTCAAACTGGAAACAATCTACATATTCATCAATAGATGATGCATGGTGGTATGTTCATAGGACCGAATACAACTTGGCAATCAGATGGAATGAACTATTGACACAAGAAACAGCTTGGATAAATCTCAAATTATTATGTTTTTCTAAGAAGCCAGGCCCTCACCTCCTACTTTTAAAACGTGCGTAATTGTGATCTCATTTATATAAACTTTCAGGAAATGCTAACTAATCTACACTGAAAGAAAAAATTTCAGTGGTTTCCTGAGGACAGTGGTAAAGGGAGGCGGTAATGCAGAAAGGGATAGATTTTTTTAAAAGCAAGAGGAAATTTTAGGAGTTGTTTAAAATGTTATCTTGATTGTGGTGGTGATTTCACATATCTTAAAGCTAATCAAATTGTGTATTTTAAATATATGAGGTTAATTGATGTTAATTATATTTCAATAAAATTGTTTAAAGAGATATAGATATGCCTATATAAACATTGGAAAAGACTGGTACTTCTAAGAAGGGTAAAAACATTTTTATATGTAGCTGTTGATCATAAAAAGCAATTTCTATGAAGCATGATCCAAAGATGATTTTCATTTTAATTTTCTGAATCCCTCCATGGTCAGTATTATGTCTCACTAGAATAAAACACATAATACCAGAAACAAATACTGGAATACAACATCGTTAAGAGCTTTATCTCAGTCCGGGTGCGGTGGCTCACACCTGGAATCCCAGGACTTTGGAAGGCTGAGGTGGGCAGATCACTTGATGTCAGGAGTTCAAGACCAGCCTGGCCAACATGGTGAAACCCCATCTCTACTAAAAACACAAAAATTAGCCAGGTGTGGTGGTACACACCTGTAATCCCAGCTACTCAGGAGGCAGAGGCATGAGAATCACTTGAGCCCAGAAGGCGGAGGTTGCAGTGAGCCAAGGTTGTGCCACTGCACTCCAGCCTTCCAGCCTGGGTGACAGAGCGAGAACTTGTCCCCTTCCACCCAAATAAAGAGCCTGATCTCTGGTGTCACAGACCATTGTCTATATGCACCATTTACTAGCTACACAATATTAGGCAAGTTACTTAATCACCCTAAACTCTCATGTCTGAAAAATGGGAGATACTAACAGTACCTACCTCACAGGATTGTTAGAAGGAGTAAATTAGGAAATAAAGAGTATTTTATGCAGGATAAATTGCAGTCTGTCTACATAAAGTGCTCAATAAATGCTAGTTTAAAAAAAATAGCAGTCATGTGGTTGATATTTTCATTCCATGTGCTTATGGCACATTTCCTCAAAGGCAAACAGGGTACACTATGTAGTTGTTAACAGGCAACAACAGTCTTTGTGTTTTTCAGAGTGGAAGTAGTCTTATTTGGAATCTAGTTTTCTCCCCTTCCCCTCTACAAAATAGCAGCATTGTTGTGAAGGTCTTTGTCTGATGGCAAAATTTTCCTACTAAAACTTTTCTGTAAAACCCCATTTTGAAATGTTCAACAGTGACTTTTTTGCAATATTTTGAAATATTTGTAGCTACTGATGGATAGGACCCTCTACAGGTGTTTTCTCTAGTAGTAATGTAAAAAGATGACAAATATCACTATGGCCTTCCAACATTTTCATATATATAATGTTTATTATATTATACATAATATGATTATAAATAATATGATTATATGATATATTAATTACAATTATGCTATAATTATAATATATAATTTTATATATATATATATTTTTAGAGACAGCATCTCTCTCTGTCACCTAGGCTAGAGTGCAGTGGCATAACCGTGGCTCACTGCAGCCTCAAAGTTCTAGGCTCCAGTGATCCTCCTACCTCAGCCTCCTCAGCATCCCAAGTAGTTAGGACTACAGGCCTGTGCCACCATGCCTGACTAATTTAAAAACTTTTGAAGGTCTTACTGTGCTGCCCAGGCTCAAGTGATCCTCCTGCCTCAGCCTCCAAACTAGGTGGGATTACAGGCACAAGCCACAGCACCTGGCTCAATTTTGGTAATATTTTATATCTGTTTCTTGAGATCTAATAAACATAGAGGCTGAGATTCCTAGTGTTGTTATACAACATTTAATATAGCTTATAGACCCAGGTATTGCCTTCGATTTTTATTTACTTTCCAACCCTTAAGTTTGCCACTTATTGCGAAAAACAGTGTTCACTTCAGTGAACCAAGTTTTCATACTTCATTTTAATTCTCACCTTTCACTTGCAATTGTATTTTGAATCACATTACTTTCAGGTCATGTAATGCATTATCCAATATGTTTCACTAAAGTAAACCAAAATTCAACATATATTCGTGTTATAGGCCATGAAGGTAAAATAAAAAGAATTGCTGACTGAATGAGACCCACAAAACTTCTTGCTACCCGAGATTATGTCGAGTTTAATGGACAAAGCTGGCTGTCTTCCTCTAATCTGGTTAAGATCAATCAAGCAAAAGTTGTATTTGACTTCAATTTAATTCCAATTAGCCTTGTAATCACATTTTGGAGTTATAGTGCATCAACGAGCAGGGTAGGTTGGCATCATATTAAAAGCCTCTGTTTTGTATAATTCATTTTTAAATATTAAATGTGTACTTATTCTGCAGGAATTCTGCTTGTGTTTTCAAGATCCTATTTAATAAAATATAGATGTTTTGGGGGACATAGGAAAATAAGAGGGGAAAGCTCATATTTCATAGTTTTTCTGTAAATTTATATGGCTATAATAAATATGTATTAAATGTTTCTTTATGTGGGCATTTCCTAGACTCATCCCAGAACCTCTGGAATCTCTCATTCACCTTATCTGTGGCAGATGAATCCTTACTCTTCATTGGTCTGTGATGACCTGTAGGAAATAGAGGAGGAATTGATTGTATACAGTAAGAACTCTCCATACCTGCATTTGGACCATACCCAATCATGCTACCAATTCTGTCAAGCTTTTACAGATATGAATAGGAGCCAAGGTTACTTTCCTGATATAAAGAAAATAGCCATTGTATAAATCTTAAAAATGAATATTTTCTTAAAGACAGGCCAGAAGCCAAAGAATATCACTGGCAGTTGATTTGGACTTGTCATGATCTCTATTGCTCACCTAAATATCCAGTAGAGTGACTCAACTTTATAAGAAATAGTAAAATAAACATTTATATATGATTAGATAAGATTTACAGCTTAAATCTTATCTAATCAGGCCCTGGCAATTAGGCAAGAAAAATAAAAAGGCATTGAGGTTGGAAAACAAGTAAAACTATCTCTATTTACAGGTGATGCCATCTTATATATAGAAAATCCTACAGAATCCACTAATAAACTATCAGTACTAATAAACAAGGGTCAGGCACAGTGGCTCATGGCTATAATCCCAGCAACTTGGGAGGCCAAAGCAGGAGGATCGCTTGAGCCCAGGAGTTCAAGACCAGCCTGGGCAACATAGTGACACCCTGTCTCTACAAAAAAATAAAAGAAAATTAGCTGGGCATAGTTGTTCATACCTGTAGTCCCACTTACTCAGGAGGCTGAGGTGGGAGAATCCCTTGAGACCAGGAGTTCGAGGTGACAGTGAGCTATGATCATGCCACTGCACTCCAGCCTTGCTGACAGAGAGAGATCTTTTCTCTTATAAATAAATAAATAAAGTTCAGCGAGGCCAGAAGTAAAAGCCAACATACAAAAATCAAATGTATTATTATTACTGAGACAGAGTCTCACTCTGTTGCCCAGGCTGGTGTACAATGACACAAGCTCTGCTCACTGCAACCTCTACCTCTTGGGTTCAAGTGATTCTCCTGCCTCAGTCTCCCGAGTAGCTGGGATTACAGGCACCTGGCACCACATCCGACTAATTTTTGTATTTTGGGGGGCTTGATTATTATTATTTTTTAATTTTTATTATACTTTAAGTTCGGGGATACATGTGCAGAAAGTGCAAGTTTGTTACATAGGTATACACATGCCAAGGTTGTTTGCTGCACCCATCAATCCATCATCTACATTAGGTATTTCTTCTAATGCTATCCCTCCCCTAGCCCCCAACCCCACAACAGGCACCAGTGTGTGATGTTCCCCTCCCTGTGTCCATGTGTTCTCATTGTTCAACTCCTATTATGAGTGAGAATATGCAGTGTTTGGTTTTCTGTTCTTGTGTTAGTTTGCTGAGAATGATGGTTTCCAGCTTCATCCATGACCCTGCAAAGAACATAAACTTATCCTTTTTTATGGCTGCATAGTATTCCTTGGTGTATGTGTGCCACATTTTCTTTATCCAGTCTATCATTGATGGACATTTGAGTTGGTTCTGACTCTTCGCTATTGTGAATAATGCTTCAATAAACATGTGTGTGCATGTGTCTTTATAGTAGAATAATTTATAATCCTTTGGGTATACACTCAGTAATAGGGATTGCTGAGTCAAATGGTATTTCTGGTTCTAGAGCCTTGAGGAATTGCCACACTGTCTTCCACAATGGTTGAACTGACTTACACTCCCACCAACAGTGTAAAAACATTCCTATTTCTCCACATCCTCTCCAGCATCTGTTGTTTCCTGACTTTTTAATGATCATCATTCTAACTGGCATGAGATGGTATCTCATTGTTGTTTTGATTTGCATTTCTCTAATGACCAGTGATGATGAGCTTTTTTTCATATGTTTGTTGGCCACATAAATGTCTTTTTCTGAGAAATGTCTGTTCATGTCCTTTGCTCAATTTTTGATGGGGTTGCTTGTTTTTTCTTGTAAATTTCTTTAAGTACTTTGTAGATTCTGGATATTAGCCTTGTGTCAGATGGATAGATTGTAAAAATTTTCCTCATTCTTTAGGTTGCCTGTTCACTCTGATGATAGTTTCTTTTGCTGTGCAGAAGCTCTTTAGTTTAATTAGATCCCATTTGTCTATTTTGGCTTTTGTTGCCATTGCTTCTGGTGTTTTAGTCATGAACTGTTTGTCAATGCCTATGTCCTGAATGGTATTGCCTAGGTTTTCTTCTAGGGTTTTTATGGTTTTAGGTCTTATGTATAAGTCTTTAATCCATCTTGAGTTAATTTGTGTGTAAGGTGTAAGGAAGGGGTCCAGTTTCAATTTTCTGTATATGGCTAGCCAGTTTTCCCAACACCATTTATTAAGTAGGGAATCCTTTCCCCATTGCTTGTTTTTCTCAGGTTTGTCAAAGATCAGATGGTTTTAGATGTGTGGCATTATTTCTGAGGCCTCTGTTCTTTTCCATTGGTCTAGATATCTGTTTTGGTACCGGTACCAGTACCATGCTGCTTTGGTTACTGTAGCCTTGTAGTATAGTTTGAAGTTAGGTAGCGTGATGCCTCCAGTTTTGTTCTTTTTGTTTAGGATTGTCTTGGCTATACTGACTCTTTTTTGGTTCCATATGACATTTAAAGTAGATTTTTCTAATTCTGTGAAGAAATACAATGGTAGCTTGATGGGGATAGCGCTGAATTTATAAATTACTTTGGGCAAATTGGCCATTTTCATGATGTTGATTCTTCCTATCCGTGAGCATGGAATATTTTTCCATTTGTTTGTGTTGTCTCTTATTTCCTTGAGCAGGGGTTTGTAGTTCTCCTTGAAGAGGTCCTTCACATCTGCTGCAAGTTGTATTCCTAGGTATTTTATTCTCTTTGCAGCAATTGTGAATGGGAGTTCACTCATGATTTAGATCTCTGTCTGTCTATTATTGATGTATAGAAATGCTTGTGACTTTTGCACATTGATTTTGTATCCTGAGACTTTGCTGAAGTTGCTTATCAGCTTAAGGAGATTTTGGGCTGAGATGATGGGTTTTTCTAAATATACAATCACATCATCTGCAAACAGAGACAATTTGACTTCCTCTCTTCATATTTGAATACCCTTTATTTCTTTCTCTTGCCTGATTGCCCCGGACAGAAATTCCAATACTATGATTGAATAGGAGTGGTGAGAAAGGGCATCCTTGTCTTGTGCTGTTTTACAAAGGGAATGCTTCCAGCTTTTGCCCATGTGGTATGATATTGTCTGTGGGTTTGTCATAAATAGCTCTTATTATTTTGAGATACATTGCATCAATACTTAGTTTATTGAGTTTTTAGCATGAAGGGGTGTTGAATTTTATCAAAGGTCTTTGCTGTATCTATTGAGATAATCATGTTGTTTTTGTCATTGGTTCTGTTTATATGATGGATTATGTTTATTGATTTGTGTCTGTTGAACCAGCCTTGCATCCCAGGGATGAAGCCGACTTGATCATGGTGGATAAGCTTTCTGATGTGTTGCTGGATTCAGTTTGCCAGTATTTTATTGAGAATTTTCACATCGATGGTCGTCAGGGATATTGGCTTGAAATTTTCTTTTTTTTGTTGTGTCTCTGCTAGGTTTTGGTGTGAGGATGATGCTTGCCTCATAAAATGAGTTAAGGAGAGTCTCTCTTTTTCTATTGTTTGGAATAGTTTCAGAAGGAATGGTACCAGTTCCTCTTTGTACCTCTGGTAGAATTCGACTGTGAGTCTGTGTCATCCTGGACTTTTTTTGGTTGGTAGGCTATTAATTACTGCCTCAATTTCAGAACTTGTTATTGGTCTATTCAGGGATTCAACTTCTTCCAGGTTTAGTATTGGGAGTGTGTATGTGTCTAGGAATTCATCCATTTCTTCTAGATTTTCTAGTTTATTTGCATAGAGTTGTTTATAATATTCTCTGATGGTAGTTTGTATTTCTGTGGGATCAGTGGTGATATCCCCTTTATCATTTTTTACAGTGTTTATTTGATTCTTCTCTCTTTTCTTCTTTATTAGTCTGGCTAAGAGTCTATCTATTTTGTTGATCTTTTCAAAAAACCAGATCCTGAATTCATTGATTTTTTTTGAAGGGTTTTTTGTGTCTCTCTCCCCTTCAGTTGTGCTTTGATCTTAGTTATTTCTTGTCTTCTGCTGGCTTTTGAATTTGTTTGCTCTTGCTTCCCTAGTTCTTTTAATTGTGATGTTAGGGTGTCGATTTTAGATCTTTTCCACTTTCTCCTGTGGGCATTTAGTGCTATAAATTTGCCTCTAAACACTGCTTTAGCTGTGTCTCAGATTCTGGTATATTGTGTCTTTGTTCTCATTGGTTTCAAAGAACTTGTTTATTTCTACCTTAATTTCATTATTTACCAAGTAGTCATTCGGGAGCAAGGTGTTCAGTTTCCATGTAGTTGTGCAGTTTTGAGTGAGTTTCCTAATCCTGAGCTCTAGTTTGAATGCACTTTGGTCTCAGAGACTGCTTATTATGATTTCCGTTCTTTTGCATTTGTTGAGGAGTGTTTTACTTCCAATTATGTGGTTGATTTTAGAATAAGTGTGATGTGGTGCTGAGAAGAATATACGTTCTGTTGATTTGGGGTGGAGAGTCTGTAGATGTCTAGTAGGTCCATTTGATCCAGAGCTGAGATCAAGTAGTGAATATTCATGTTAATTTTCTGTCTCGTTGATCTGTCTAATACTGTTAGTGGGGTGTTAAAGTCTCCGACTACTATTCTGTGGGAGTGTAAGTCTCTTTGTAGGTCTCTAAGAACTTGCTTTATGAATCTGGGTACTCCTGTATTGGGTGCATATATATTTAGGATAGTTAGGTCTTTCTGTTGCATTGACCCCTTTACCATTATGTAATGCCCTTCTTTGTCTCTTTTGGTCTTTGCTGGTTTAAAGTCTGTTTTATCAGAGAGTAAGACTGCAACCCCAGCTTTTCTTTTTCTTTCCATTTGCTTGGTTAATCTTCCTTCATCCCTTTATTTTGAGCCTATGTGTGTCTTTGCATGTGAGACAGGTCTCCTGAATACAGCACACTGATGGGTGTTGATTCTTTATCCAATTTGCCAGTCTGTGTCTTTTAATTGGGGCATTTAGCCCATTTACATTTAAGGTTAATATTGTTATGTGTGAATTTGATCCTATCTTTTGATGATAGCTGGTTATTTTGCCCGTTGGTTGATGTAGTTTCTTCATAGTGTCGATGGTCTTTACAATTTGGTATGTTTTTGCAGTGGCTGGTACCGGTTTTTCCTTTCCATATTTAGTGCTTCCTTCAGGAGCTCTTGTAAGGCAGGCCTGATAGTGACAAAATCTCTCAGCATTTGCTTGTCTGTAAAGGATTTTATTTCTCCTTCACTTATAGAGCTTAGTTTGGCTGGATATGAAATTCTGGGTTGAAAATTCTTTTCTTTAAGAATGTTGAATATTGGCACCCACTCTATTCTGCCTGTAGCATTTATGCAGAGAGATCCACTGTTAGTCTGATGGGCTTCCCTTTGTGGGTAACCCGACCTTTCTCTCTGGCTACCCTCAACATTTTTTCCTTCATTTCAACCTTGGTGAATCTGACGATTATGTGTCTTGGGGTTGCTCTTTTTGAGGAGTATCTTTGTGGTGTTCTCTGTATTTCCTGAATTTGAATGTTGGCCTGTCTTGCTATGTGAGGGAAGTTCTCCTGGATAATATCCTGAAGAGTGTTTTCCAACTTGGTTCCTTTCTCCCCATCACTTTCAGGCACAGCAATCAAATGCAAATTTGGTCTTTTCACATAGTCCCATATTTATTGGAGGCTTTGTTCTTTCCTTTTCATTCTTTTTTCTCTAATCTTGTCTTCATGCTTTATTTCATTAAGTTTATCTTCAGTCTCTGATATCCTTTCTTCTGCTTGATCTATTCAGCTATTGATACTTGTATATGCTCCACGAAGTTCTCGTGCTGTGTTTTTCAGCTCCATCAGGTCACTTATGTCCTTCTCTAAACTGGTTATTCTAGTTAGCAATTCCTCTAACCCTTTTTCAAGGTTCTTAGTTTCCTTGCATTGGTTAGAACATGCTCCTTTAGCTCAGAGGAGTTTGTTTTTACCCATCTTCTGAAGCCTACTGCTGTCATTTTGTCAAAATCATTCTCCATCCAGTTTTGTTCCCTTGCTGGCAAGGAGCTGTGATCCTTTGGAGGAAAGAGGCACTCTGGTTTTTGGAATTTTCAGCCTTATCTACCTTTGGTCTTTGATGTTGGTGACCTTCAGATGGGATTTTTGAATGGACATCCTTTTTGTTGATGTTGATGCTATTCCTTTCTGTCTGTTAGTTTTTCTTCTAACCATCAGGCCCCTCTGTTGCATGTCTACTGGAGTTTGCTGGAGGTCCACTCCAGACCCTATTTCCCTGGGTATCACCGGCAGAGGCTGCAGAACAGCAAAGATTGCTGCCTGTTCCTTCCTCTGGAAGCTTCTTGCCAGGGGGCACCTGCCAGATGCCAGCCAGACACTGTATGAGGTGTCTGTCAATGCCTGCTGGGAGGTGTCTCCCAGTCAGGAGGCACAGGGATCAGGGAAACACTTGAGGAGGTAGTCAATCCCTTAGCAGAGCTCAAATGCTATGCTGGGAGATCTGCTGCTCTCTTCAGAGCCAACAGGCAGGAACATTTAAGTCTGCTGAAGCTGCACTCACAGCCACCCCTTCCCCCAGGTGTTCTGTCCCAGGGAGATGGGAGTTTTATCTATAAGTCTCTGACTGGGGCTGCTGCCTTTCTTTCAGAGGTGTCCTGCCCAGAGAGGAGGAATCTAGAGGGGCAGTCTGGCTACAGTGGCTTTGCGGAGCTGCAGTGGGCTCCACCCAGCCCAAACTTCCCAAGGGCTTTGTTTACACTATGAGAGTAAAGCTGCCTACTCAAGCCTCAGTAATGGCAGATGCCACTCCCCCCACCAAGCTCAAGTGTCCCAGGTTGGCTTCAGACTGCTGTGCTGGCAGTGAGAATTTCAAGCCAGTAGATCTTAGCTTGCTGGGCTCTGTGGGGTTGGGATTCGCTGAGCTAGACTACTTGGCTCCCTGACTTCAGCTCCCTTTCCAGGGGAGTGAACAGTTCTGTCTTGCTTGTGTTCCACGTGCCACTGGGGTATGAAAAAAAACTCCTGCACCTTGCTCGGTGTCTTCCCAAATGGCCGCCCAGTTTTGTGTTCAAAACCCAGGGCCCTGGTGGTGTAGGCACCCAAGGGAAGCTCCTGGTCTGTGCATTGTGAAGACCGTGGGAAGGGTGTACTCTCTGGGCTGGAATGCACTGTTCCCCACAAAATGGTCCCTCATGGCTTTTCTTGGCTAGGGGAGGGAGTTCCCAAACCCCTTGCACTTCCCAGATGAGGTGATGCCCCACCCTGCTTTGACTTGCCCTCCGTGGGCTGCACTCACTGTCTAACCAGTCCCAGTGAGATGAGTCAGTTACCTCAGTTGGAAATGCAGAAATCACGCAGCTTCTGTGTTGATTTCACTGGGAGCTGCAGACAAGAGCTGTTCCTTTTCAGCCATCTTGCCAGTCACCAATTTTTTTTTTTTTTTTTTTTTTTTTTTTTTTTAGTAGAGACAAGGTTTCCTCATGTTGGCCAGGCTGGTCTCAAACTCCTGACCTCAGGTGATCCACCTGCCTGGGCCTCCCAAAATGCTGGGATTACAGGCATGAGCCACCGTATCTGGCTGAAAAATCAATTGTACTTTTTATGTACTTGCAATGAGTAATTTGATGTTAAGAGAAGAAAACAATAGCATCAAAAATATGAAATATTTAAGAATAAATTTATCAAAAAAAGTACAAAACTTATTCTCTAAAACTACAAAACTGTTTTTTAACTTTTATTTTAGGTTCGGAGCACACGTGCAGGTTTGTTACATAGGTAAATTGCATGCCACAGGGTTTGGTGTGTAGATTTTTTCATTACCCAGATAGTAATCATAGTACCTGGTAGGAAATTTTTCAATCCTCATCCTCCTCCCACCCTCTAACTTCAAGTAGGCCCCAGTGTCTGTTGTTCCTTTCTTTGTGTCCAGGCATGCTCCATGAAAAACTGCAAAATATTGGCAAAAAAATTTTAAATAGAAACACATTCCATGTTCATTGATTAGAATACTTAATATTGTTCAGATGGCAATACTTCCCGATCAATCCGCAGATTCAACACAATTCCCATAAAATCCTAGCTGGATTTTTGCATAAATTGATAAGCTGATCCTAAGATTCATATGGATATTTAAAGGATCAAGAAAAGCCAAGCCAATATTGGAAAGAAAGAATAAAGCTGAAGGATTCTTACTTCTGAATTTCAAAATTTACCATAAAATTGTATTAGTAAAGAAAATGTAGTGCTGGCATCAGTTTAGACATATAAATCAATGGAAGAAAATTGAGCATACAGAAATAAAACGTTGCATTTATGCACAATTGATGTTTGATGAAGGTGCCAAGAAAATTCAATGGGAAAAGCATAGTCTTTTCAACAGCTGGTGCTGGGACAACTGGATATTCATATGTGAAAGAATGAAATTAAACCTCTTTACCACACCATACACAAAAATTTACTCAAAATGGATCACTGATCTAAATGTAGTAGCTAAAAATCATTTTAAAAAAAACTCTTAGAAGAAAACATAGGCATAAATGTTTGTGACCTTGGGTTAGGCAAAGCACAAGTGACATCTAGATATGACAACAAATTTTCAAATGATAAAAAAATTAGATAAATTGAACTTCATCAAAAACTTTTGTGCTTCAAAGGATACTATCGAGAAAGTGAAACGTCCACCCCAAAATGGAAGCAAAAATTTGCAAATTGCATATCTGATAAGGGACTTGTATCTAGAATATAAGAGAAACTCATATCTCAATATTGTAAAGACAAATGAGCCAACTTTAAAATGGCAAGAAATCAGAATAGATGTTTATCTGAAGAAAATATACAAATTGCCAATAAGCACATGAAAAGATGTTCAATACCATTAGTCATTAGTAAAATGTAAATCAAAACCACAATGAGATAACACATCCAGTAGGGCAGTCATGATTTAAAAAATAGTAATAATAAAAGGAAAATAGCAAGTGTTGACAAGGATATGGGGAAGTTGGAACCTTCGTATATTGCTGGTGGGAATATGAATGCTAGTGAAGCTGCTATGGAAGATAGTTTGGTGGTTATTGAAAAACTTAAAAACAGAATTAACATATTCTGTTAATATTTTAACATACTCTATGAAATTATTTTACTTTTTGATATATATCCAAAAGAAATAAAAACAGATATTCAAACAAATATGTTTACCAGAATGCTCATAGTAGCACTATTCATAATAGGCAAAAACTGGAAAGAACCCAAATGTTCATCAACTAATGAGTGGATAACCAAATACAGTGTATCCATACAACAAAATATTATTCAGCCATAAAAAGAAATGAAGTACAGATTTGTGCTATAATGTAGATGAACCTTTATAACATTACGCTATGTGAAAGAAGCCAAAGATAAAATGCCAAATATTTTAGGATTACATGTATAAGAAATGTCTGGAATAAGCAAATCCATATAGATTACTGGTGCCAGGGATTGGGTGGAGCGGGCAGTGAGGAGTGACTACTCAAGGAGGACAGGGTTTCTTTTGGGGGCTAGGAAAATGTTCTAAAATTGATTTTGGTGATGGTTGTGATATGGGAGCAGGGCAGGGAAGTGCTGGGTAGAGAAAGATGGGTCCCTGACAAGGGCTCCACCCTCAGGCTTGTGTCCAAGGACCTGGGCGAGGACAGGCGTTTCTGTTTTTGTGCCCAAATGTTACATTTCGCAAGATCACCCTGGTCCGCCATGCTCCCATCCAGTGCCTATAAAAACCCCGAGACCCTAGAGAGCACACACACAGGTGGCTGGATGTCGAGAGGAATGCACTGATGTCAGAGCACACCAACAGGCACCAGCAGACGTTGGAACAACGTGGAGTTTGGCCAGAGTGCTCAGAGGAGAGCCCGACTGCTTAGCAGCCCGACTCCAGGGAAAAAACCACCTCCCACTCCATCTCCCTTCTGGCTCCTGCTGAGAGCTACTTACGCTCAATAAAACCTTGCACTCACTCTCCAAGCCCATGTATGATCCAATTCTTCCAGAACACCAAAGCAAGATACCCCGTGATGCAGAAAGCACCCTGTCCTTGTGATAAGGCAGGGGATCTAATGGAGCTGATTAACACAAGCCACCTACAGACGGAAAACTAAAACAGCAACCTGTGACACACGCTCACTGGGGCTTCAGCAGCTGTGAACATTCATCCCTAGACACTGCCGTGGGATCAGAGCTCACGCTCCCCAAAACCTGCCCATCTGCCTGCACCCTCTAGGGCTTTTGAGCAGCAGGGAACCAAAGAAACGAGCCAACCCCCCATTGCATGCCCTGCGAGAGGGACAAGGGAACTTTTCCCACTTCAGTTGCACTGCTCGGAATATGCTAAAAACCACTGTACTGTTCACTCTGGTTGTGTGAATTGTAATGGTATGTGTATTTTATCTCAATAAAGCTGTTACTCTCCCCTCCAAAAAAGAAGGGAGGGAGGGAGAGGGAGAAAAAGGAAAAGAAAGAATGAAGAGAAAAGAGTTATTACAAGTTATTCTTTTGGCTGGTGTCTGAGACTTGACTGGTAAACAGTTTCTTACACTGATTTTTTTCTGTTTTAAAATCCTCAAATGAGAAGCATGGCTCACTATGCCTAGACTGTTAGTGCAAATAGTAAGATTTCCTTTTGATGGCCTGGAATTTTAGCACGTGCTAAGCAGAAACTACCTAAATGATCAGACTCCAGTCAAAACCTGGGCACCAAGTCCGTAGTGTATTTTTCCTTGGGCAGAAACATCCCACACAAATTGCTACATTTCCATTGCTGGTGGAAGTGCTCTGTGTGAGTGTTCGTGGGAGAAAGAATAAGGAAACCTGCACCTTTCTTCCTCCAGACTCCTCTTCTGCCTCTTTCCCTTAGGATCTGGCTGTGTAACTATAGTACATCACTTTCAAAATTTTTAGCTGTGAGGAAAACAATATGCTGACTTCCATGAGTCCTTCTTGTGATTCGGGGAACATAGGAGTGGTCTGGGGGACCCTGGACACAGCAGTGACTGTGGCGGGATTCACTGGAATGACCCCTAACTTATTGAAATATAACTACAGAGCTATTTGAAAAAAAAGTGCGGGAGAGTGATGCCAAAACGTGTGTTCCTGGGTGACTGTGGAGTCATACAAGGTATGAAATAGCAGCTAAGTTGCTGTCTTTGTTGAGAGGCAAAAGTTACCTGTGGAATTTCAAAATAATAGATCCAACCTCAGGTGAACTGGCTCCCCTAGATCCCCTACCTGCTTTTGGCCTTGCTAGATAAAGTAGTGACAAAAACACAGATGGGGTGATGCCTTTGTTTTTTGTTCTTTCTTCCAGGTGGGAGTTTAAAAGATCAAAACATTCCCCAAAATGGACTTTTTGGGGGGAGAAAAGTTGATAAACATTAGTTTGTAGTTTTCTTCTCCAGGTGGCAGGAGAAATGATCTGAAAACTCCTATAGGTGGGCATTGAGCAGACCAAGAATGTTAAAGACCTGTGTTGCCCTTTTCTCCAAGTGGGATGAAAAAAGGTTTAGTTCACAGGGCTGGAGCAATGCATTACAGAAATCAGGAGGAAAAAAAAAAGGTCAAAAAATAAACCACTCCAGCCTAGCTGCTACCACAGCTGCTGCATCCCTTCTCTCCTTCCACATAACCTTCATCTTTTAATTGCTAAATTTAGTGCTAGCATTTGAATAAACATGCAATGAGATAAAAGGCGGGTAATGATTTTTAAGAATGGCTTTGTATCTTGTGGCTATGATTCTGGATGCATGAGAAAAAACTGACATAACATGTTATATGATTGTAATTTCATAAATGCTAAAGGGAAAGCTGTACACACACAAATTTAGTGGGATACAATATCCTTGCTTTCTACTGCTGGCAGGTGCGTTAGAATTTAAATTCTTTGAGTATTGAAAAGAAAACAGTTCTCCATAACTGATGATTTGTACTATGGTTTTTTGTATATTGGAGCATCTGCAAAAAGGAGAAAAGATAAGAGAGACAACCTTCACATAAAGATACACATTTGGAGCTTTAAAAAGTACTTTTTGGTTTGCTAATGTGCTCTTATTAAATAGGTCTGACCCCTGGTGACATGATTTTCCAGCCTGTTGTGCGTATTTTAAAGGGAGTCCATTGGCCTATAAGACTGATAAGAGCCGGGCACAGGGGCGCATGCCTGTAATCCCGGCACTTTGGGAGGCCAAGGCAGGTGGATCACTAGGTCAGGAGTTCGAAACCAGCCTGGCCAATATAGTGAAATTCCATCTCTACTAAAAATACAAAAATTAGCCAGGCGTGGTGGCGGGTGCCTGTAGTCCCAGCTACTCGGGAGGCTGAGGTAGAAGAATCACTTGAACCTGGGAGACAGAGGTTGCAGTGAGCCGAGATCGCACCACTACACTCCAGTCTAGGTGACACAGCAAGACTCCATCTCAAAAAAAAAAAAAAAAAAGACTGATAAGATAAAGTGATATTAGGAAAGACTTGCTTTGTTTCTTGCACTTGGAACACAGTTATCTGGCCCTACAGTGTCTAGCTCTGCTGTTGCTGAAGAAAACCACTGGCTTTTTGGAATCCTGGGTTCTCAGATCTTAATTTCCTGAATCTGACTCAAAACTGCAACCTCTTACTGTCAGCTGGGGGCTGTTTCAAACTCAGAGCTTTGCTAACCTGAAAGCAGAGACTCAATGAACAGAACTCAGATGCTTGAACCTTTACAGATTTAGAACCCTCACGCCCTATGAGACCATAAACTATGACAACATCATGGATGGTGGCTAGACCCTCTGGGTCACGTGCAGATGCCGTATTGAAAGGTCTTTTTCTCTGATGTGACCATCTATTAACAAAATGGAGCTGCTCATAGGCTCTGACACAGACTAACTGCATTCCTAAGTTGTGATTTTTGAAAAGTTGTAAAGGCGGGGAGGACCCATTACCAGTATGGTGACCTCTCCATCCACTCCTAGCAGATTGGACTTTTAGCCCATCTCAGGATGCCTGACTGCTATTGACTCGTGTTCTTCAGCTTTCTCAATTAGTTGCAGTTTGCATCACGGACTGAGAGCCTGATGCTGCGTCTCTCACCTTTCTCCTGATATACATAACCTAGTAAGACAGTTTGATTTTTTTTTTTTTTTTTTTTTGAGATGGAGTCTTGCCCTGTCACCCAGGCTGGAGTGCAGCGGCGCGATCTCAGCTCACTGTAACCTCTGCCTCCCAGGTTCAAGCAATTCTCCTGTCTCAGCCTCCTGAGTAGCTGGGACTACAGGTGCCCGCCACCATGCCCAGCTAATCTTTTGTATTTTTAATAGAGACGGTGTTTCACCCTATTGGTCACACTGGTCTCAAACTCCTGACCTCAGGTGATCCGCCTGCCTCGGCCTCCCAAAGTGCTGGGATTTACAGATGTGAGCCACTGGGCCCAGCTGACAGTTTGATTATTAACTGCAGTTATCCCCCAAAATTAACTGATCTTTTATCAGCTACTCACTGAACAGATGATCAGAACAAACTAGATTGGGTGGGAAAGGGATTAGATAAACTCATTTGGAAAGACAGAATTAGAAATTAGAAATTCAAGACTGAATCCTGACTATTTCCTAACAGGATGTGTCATTTTAGGTTGCATAAAACGCTTTTCTATAAAAGTGGTTTTGTCTTTCTTGCATACAACCTTTCCAGATGAAACGTGAGATTTTTGGAAGATTTTTTAGAAATGTAAGCTATGAATATGGAATGGAACACACTGATGTTATCACAATAGAGGCAAAATAAAAACCCAGCATCTAGGGAGTTATGGGGAAGTGGGAAGGGGATTCATGATATTTATTTTTCGAAACTGCTCCTAAAGGCTTTCCCCTGCTCCCAAAGAAAAACTTCATGCTTCCCTCCCAAACTGCTGCAAGTGCTTTGAATTCCAAATGACTGCTGAACCAACAATTGTCACATCTGCCAGTGCTCGCTGAGACAACAGACAGTGGCTTTAGCTCCTGAACTTTCCACACAGAAAACCTCCAGCTGTAGGCCACACTCATTAGTGAAGTAGACTGGTGTCATGGCCAAGGAAAACTCTTTGAAACTGACCTCCTTAGTCCGTTTTTTGTTTTTTGTTTTTTTTTTTTTTTTTTGCTGCTAGAACAAAAACTCCTGAGACTAGGTAATTTATTAATATAAAGAATAGACTTTTTTTTCTCACAGTTCTGGAGGCTAGAAAGTCCAAGATCAAGGCACCAGTACTGTCCTTTTTCTTGTAAGGGCTGTACTCTGCTTCTAAGACGGCGTCTTGTTGCTGCACCCTCCAGAGAGGAGGAATGCTGTGTCCTCCCAGGGCAGAAGGCAGATGGACAGCTTAGCTTAATACAGCATGAAGCCTCTTTTATAAGGGCCTTAATCTCAGGGAGAGGAGAAGCCCTCATGACCTGACCACCTCTAAAAAGCCTGACTTCTTAATATTATCACATCAGAAGCACCTGAATTTGGGAAGGGGACACATTCAAACCATAGCACTGCCTTTTAGGCAGTCCTTCTGAAACCAAGGTCTGAACGGGTTTGGACCGAATTACAAACCTTAGAGCAGAAGGCCCCATCGTAAAGGGGCCACGGCGGGACCCTGTTAACCTGTGCTGCCTGACTAATGTATGTCCTGCTTGGGGTGCCCAACCAGTGTCATCTGTTTCCAGGAGTATCACGTGTGTTCTCTGGGATTGTACTTTTGTGTGCGCCCTGACTATCCTGACACCGCCTCAGCCCTGGATGGCTTTCAGGTCAGCTTCAGTTTACCTACCAGATTTGTGCTGTGCCTGAATGGATGACTCAGGCCAAGTAAAAAAGGTTCGTATAGAAACTTAAGGATGAAGCCACTTGACTTTCTAGATAAATCTTTACGGTTAATGGGATTTGTTTTAACGAGCTAAATTTAGGACACCTGGAAGAAATAACTGGGGCCGATAGGGCTGATCGAATTCACCCTGCTACATGGAGGCTTATTGACAGTAATTTTGCTGTAAAGATGGACTTGGCCAGGGCCCAAAGGGATAGACTGTGCAAAGAAATGATAACATAGCACACCTGAAACTGCTTATTGTCAGAAAGACCTGCTTACAAGGTTGGTTCTTGGCTGATGTCTGGAAATTTGGCTTGTGAACAGTCCCCGACACTGACAGAAGACCTTCCCTAAGTGAGAAGAGGGGCTCATTGTGCCTAAACTGTTTGTACAAACAATGTGGTTTATGCTAAACACCTACTCTCATTCTGGAAGTCAAGAATTTTCGTACGTGCTAAGCGGAGTGTGCTTATGTAACCAGGCCCCAGTTAAAACCTTGGGCCTTGAGTCTGTAATGAGCTTTCCTGGTAGACAACACTCCATGCATGTTTTTCCCACTCACTCATTGCTGGAGGAATTATCTGGGTCTTGTGCAACTCCACTGGGAAAAGACTCTTGGGAGCTTGGGTCTGCTTTTCTTTGGACTTCACCCTTTGTGTCTTTCTTCTTTGCTGAACTTGCTTTATATCCTTTCACTGTAATACACCATAACCATAGATATAGAGACTTCTGAGTCCTGTGAGTCTATGTAGGGGCTCACCGAGCCTGGGAGTAGTTTTGGGGAGCACTGACAAAATAAGCAAAATGCATTCTTCCCATTTTTATAGATGAAGAAAATGAAGGCTCAGCTCTACTTCCATCGTCAAGTGTAGTTTTCACTACGCCCAAATGCCTTATTGTTCCTAGAGATGTCAAACCGTTCATATCAAGTTACCTTTAACAATATAATGACAATTGGACATTATCATACATCTTTTCTCTTGCTCTATTTACACTATTTAAATGCTAAACCTTTCTATTTTCATCTTTCTCTTTCTGGAGGTAAGAAAACCAATTATGAAGACCTACAGAAGTAGGGTTATGATTAGACAAAAAAAAAGAAAAAGGAAACGAATATTCTCTGAGTACCATACGCCAAGACACTAATCACAATAAGTGTCTTTATAGTGTAAACTATGTTTTCTGTTTTACAGTTTGAGAAACTGAGATTAAGAAAAAATAATTAAACTGCCTGAAGTCATTACTGGCTGGCAAGCAGTGGAACCAGAACCTAGGTCTAAATCTGTGAGACTTCAATGCCTGTGCTCTTAACCACTATGCTCAGTTGCTACTTTGGACCCAATAGCTAAATGTAAACTACAATGACACGCTATTTTTGGCCTACCAAATTTGCAAATTTAGGATCCCAATAGCTGTCAGTCTTGGCCAGGGAGCAGTGAAAGAGCCATATTCACCAAGCACTCGAAGAAAATGCTATTGCTACAAGTGTTCTGGAAGACAATTTATAGATATGGTAATCCTGTTTAATCAAGTGATTCTACACATGAGAAAATATCAGACATCTGCACATGGATTTGTAGACAGGGTTATTGATCAAAATATTTGTCTCAATGAAAATCAGAAAACGTTTAAAGGGCAGTCAATAATGGGTTGGTTAAAATAAATTATAGCGAGCCAGGAGCGGTGGCTCGCGCCTGTAATCCCAACGCTTTGGGAGGCTGAGGCAGGTGGATTGCCTGAGGTCAGGAGTGCGAGACCGGCCTGGCCAACTTAGTGAAACCCCTTCTCTACTAAAAATACAAAAACTTAGCTGGGCGTGGTGATGGGTGCCTGTAATCCCAGCTACTAGAGAGGCAGAGGCAGGAGAATCGCTTGAACCCGGGAGGCGGAGGTTGCAGCGAGCCGAGATCGCACCATTGCACTCCTGCCTGGGCAACAAGAGCGAAACTCTGTCTCAAAATAAATAAATAAATAAAACAACATACACATAATGTAATGAATGCAGCCATTAAAAATAACAATTGTTTTCATGTATTTATTTTTAATTTTTGTATTATTAATATATATGCTTTAAAAATCAAAATGATGTGGAAAGGCACACATTGGAAAGTCTTACACTCATCTTCTTCCATTTTATATGTATATATATATAATCTATCTTAATCTATCCACTCCCATGCAAATAACCCCGTCCAAGTTTCTTTTGAATCTTTTTTCATGTTTGTTTATACAAATTGACCCAAATATATATTTTACTATTGTAAACAACGTTTCAAGGAATAATCTTGAATATACTTCATTTTGTATGTGTGCAAGTGAAACAGCCAGATAAATTCCCAGAAGTGAGATAATTGCTCAAAAGCTAGTTATATTTGTCGCTTTGATAGACATTACCAAATTTCCCCCCATAGGGATTCTACAATTTTGTGATCCTATTAATAATTTATGAGAATACCTGTTGTAATTTTTTTATTTTTTATTTTTATTTATTTATTTATTTATTTATTGCCAAACTGGGAGGTAAAACTATCTTGGGTAGTTTTATTTTGTATTTCTCTCACTGAGTGTGCTTTGACATGTTTTCATATGTTTAAGAGTCATTTGTGGAGTTTTTGATGTTTGTGTGCCCTTCGTATTAGTCAAGGTGCTCCAGAGAAACAGAACCAATAGGGCGTGTGTGTGTGTGTGTGTGTAGATAGAAATTTATTTTAATGAATTGCTTTACTTGATTTGTGGGGTCTGGCAAGTCTGAAATCTTTAGAGCAGGCCAATGGAGTGGAGACTCAGAGAAGAGCTGACGTTGCACCTCAAGTCAGAAGTTAGTCTGGAGTCAGAGTTTCTCTTCCTCGGGGGTCCTCAGACTTTTTCTATTAAGGCCTTCAACTGATTGGATGAGGGCCACCCATCATATGGAGGGTAATCTGCTTACTCAAAGTCTACTGATTTAAATGTTAATATCTTCTAAAAAGCACCTTCAGAGAGACATCTAGACTGGATGCTTGACCAAATATCTGGGTACCATGGCCTAGCCAAGTTGACATATAAAAGTAATCACCATACCTTTTGTTTATTTCTTTAAAAATTGGGTTGCTGGTATTGTTTTATTAATTTCAAAGTGCTTTAGATATATCCAGAAAAGTAGAATTCTAACTCTAGAACTTCTTTCAGTCTTATCTGAATTACACATTTTCACCAGTTCTTCATGTTTGTGTGTATTGTGTCTTAGGCCATGCAGATATTTGTGTGGTTTTGTTTTGTTTTTCATTGTATGTGCATGCACTTTGAGTCATAGAATGAAAAGACCTTCGCTAAACCAAGGTTACAAAATAATTTCACTGTTTTCTTCTAATATTTTATAATTCAAGAAAATAATTTTAAAATACATTTAAATATTTTTAAAATATTTTATAACTTTATATATAACATACGTATCTCTTAGAAGACATGAGATACATCCAGATATATGTATGTATCATATACTAACTTAAATAATATAATGCATGCATAATAAAATGTATGTGCATGCATGCATGTGTGTATGTGTGTGTGTATAATTTTGATCCATAGTTAGTTTATCCTGGTGTAACATATGAGGTGTATGCATGATGGTTGCTTTCACATGTCAACCTGACTGGGCCCCAGAGCAACCAGATATTTGATTAGCCATTATTCTGGGTATGTCTGTGGGAGTGTTTTGGGATGACTTTAACGTTTAAATCGGTAGACTGAGGAAAGTAGATTGCTCTCCATTTTTTTCCCCTCAGCTTTTGGAGGAGCTTAAGATTGCTCTCCCTAATGTAGGTAGCCCACATCCAGTCCACCAAAGGTCTGAATGGAACAAAATGGCTAGGAAGGACTCTACCTGCCTGATAACCTTGAGCCAGGACTTTGGTCTTTTTCCCTGCCCTCAGACCCAAACTGAAACATTGAATCTTCTTGGATCTCTAGCCTACCAATTTTTGGATTGGAACTATACCATAGGTGTTACTGGGTTTCCAGGTTGTCGATTGCAAATCTTGGGACTTAGCTTCCATAATTGTGTGTCTCCCTCTCTCTCTCTCTTTGTCTCTCTCTCTTGTCTCTCTCTTTCTCTCCCTCTCTCTCTCTATGTATATGCTAATTGTTCTGTTTTTCTGGATAACCTTGACTAATGCAGCATGGATTCAACTTTCATTTTCCAGTGGCTACACAATCATTTCTCATCATGCACTGAAGAGTTCAATCTTATTACCACTGATTTAAGATGCTGCATGTATCATATGCTACATTTCCATACATATATAAATGTAAATCTAGAATTTCTATTTCTTTTCCACTGATGTATATATCTATTCATGAACCTGTATCATGCTGTTCAAGTTATTAAGGCTGTAAAATAAGATTTTATATTTGAAAAGGATTGTTCTCCAAACTGCCTTTCTTTTTCAGAGTTTTTCTGTCTATTCTTGGTTTCATTTTTCATTTGAACTTTAGAATTACCTCTCTAATTCCAAGGTGGAAGAAAATAACTTGATATTTTTACTACAATTATAATAGTGACTTATGAAAATTAAAATGTTGAAAATTTTTATTTCTATGACATTTCTTTCAATTTTGTTCATGTCTGCTTTTGCATCCTTTGGGGTGTTTTACAGTGAATTTTCAAAAACTTTTAGTCTCTTTCATTTTCTTAGGTAATGTATCTTCTTTGTAATTGTAGACTAGTCTATTCTTCTGTTTATATATTCTAAGTGAAGGCTTTTGATTTATTTACTTTAATTGTATTTATTTATGTTATTGTTTATAGTAGTTATT
The DNA here is from genome assembly GCF_024542745.1 of Macaca thibetana thibetana. Taxonomy (NCBI): domain Eukaryota; kingdom Metazoa; phylum Chordata; class Mammalia; order Primates; family Cercopithecidae; genus Macaca; species Macaca thibetana. The sequence continues at coordinate 109,358,624 of NC_065598.1, forward strand.
CAATAGGTTATCTTTGGTTTTTCAGGTATATAAACATACAATTTTATAATGGTGATAATTTCACCTTTTCATTTCTGTGTTTTATAGTTCTGATTACCTTTACCAGTTGGATTTAGCTGCATTGGGTAATGACTTCTGTATAATTTTCAATAGTGATTGTTTTAATGCACATCCTGGCCTTATTTTTTAGTGAGAATTCCTTCAGTGTGTTCTCATTAAAGATGAAGCTTGCCTTTTCAACTCTGATTATATAAAATAACAGTAAGGAAGTAACCATCAATTCCTATTTTATAGAGCTTTTCTTTTCATTAAGAATTGTATTGGCCAAGCGTGGTGGCTAACGCCTGTAATCCCAGCACTTTGGGAGGCCGAGGCAGGCGGATCACCTGAGGTCAGGAGTTCAAGACCAGCCTGGCCAACGTGGTGAAACCCCTGTCTCTACTAAAAATACAAAAATTAGCTGGTTGTGGTGGGCGCCTGTAATCCCAGCTACTTGGGAGGCTGAGGCAGAAGAATTGCTTGAACCCGGGAGACAAAGGTTGCAGTGAGCCGAGATCGCGCCACTGCACTCCAGCCTGGGCGACAAGAGCAAAACTCCATCTCAAAAACAGAAAAAGAATTGTATTGAATTTTGTTAAGTGCTTTTTCATCTTTTATGGAAATGACTACATAATCTTTTCTCTGTTTAAACCTATTGATATGATTAAATATATTAACATATTTATTAATATAAAATATTTTTTTCATTCCTGGAATAAACCAAACTTGGTCATAATATAATATTTTTTAAATGTGCTGCTGGATTCTGTTTGCTAACAGTTTATTTAGGATTTTACATGAATATTTGGTCTGTAATTTTAGTGTTCAAGCTTGGTCCTGTTCTGGAATCAATTTCATAGTAAATTCATTAAAAAGTAGAAATGTAACTTAGTTTGTTACATTCTGGATGAGTTACAGATATTTGGTTAAATTTTCCTGTGAAACCCTCTAGGTCTGGTACTTTTATTAGAGAAGATTTCTTTTAGAATCTTCTCTGTTTTTTGTTTGTTTGTTTGTTTTAAATTAAACTATTCTGAGATTACTTTGGGTACATTTTATTTTGGGGGGGGAGAATTTATCCATTTCATCCAAGTTTTCAATTGTATTTGCATGTATTTGCGCAAAGAAATCTATTCGTGATTTTGTTTAATTTGCTCTTTTTCTATTATTGTTACCCTCTTATTATTCCTTATTTCTGCATTTTTGTTTTTTCCTTTTTTCTTATTAAGGCAAGCTTGTCTAGTGGTAATTGGTCATTGATTTTTTTTCCAAGAATCAGGTTTTGTTTTTTTTATGGATTAATTCTATTGTTTTCCTGTTTAGTATTTATCTTTGACTTTATTTTGTTGATTTTTTAACTTTAATTTTTAGAACCATCTTTTCATTCATTCTTCTTTATGAATTTTTCTCTTACTGCATTTTTCTCCAATCATTACTTGAGCTGTATTGCATAGATTCTTAAATACAGTGTTTCTGTTTCACTCTTTTTTCAAAATGCAATACTTTTGGTTTGTACTTCTGTGAAAAAATAATTTTATGAGAGAAGGAGGTGTGTGTGTTTTAATTTATAGATGAAAGGGTCTTTTATTTTCTGACTTTGTTTTTAATTTCTAACTTTATGGTGTCATAAGAGAATATCTGTATCATTTATATCCTTTAAGAATGTATTTATGATATCTTAGTGAGCAAATAGGGGGTCCATGTGAATTGCCCATTTGTGGGTAATTAAAAAGATGAGGCCGGGTGCAGTGGCTCACATCTGTAATTCCAGCACTTTGGGAGACCAAGGCAGGAGTATCACTTGAGGTCGGGAGTTGGAGACCAGCCTGGCCAACGTGGTGAAATCCCGTCTCTGCTAAAAATACAAAAATTAGCCAGGCGTGGTGGCTCACGCCAGTAATCCCAGCACTTTGGTCGGGCAAGGTGGGCGGATCACGGGGTCAGGAGATTGAGACCATCCTGGCTAACACGGTGAAACCCCGTCTCTACTAAAAATACAAAAAATCATCCAGGCGTGGTGGCATGTGTCTGTAGTCCCAGCTACTCGGGAGACTGAGGCAGGAGAATTGGTTGAAACTGGTAGGTGGAGTTTGCAGTGAGCTAAGATCATGCCACTGCACTCCAGCCTGGGCTACAGAGCAAGATTCTGTCTCAAAAAAAAAAAAAAAAAAAAAGAGTCATTCTATATTGTAGAACTATTGTAGTTCAGTACATGTCTATCGCATCTACGTCATTAATTACGTCTGAGTCTCTTATATCCTTAGTCATTTTGTCTACTCACTCTGTCTTGGAATTTGACAAATGAATGTCTTCTATTATTAGTGTATTTCTTGTCATCTCCTCTTTCTTTTAAAATGTATTTTTACTGATAAGTTTTCGGATCTGCCACCATGAAAAGCCCCTTATGCTTCTTTCTTCCCTGCAACTCCTGTTTTGACTTCTTATGGGCTTCCAATATAACCCTGCTGGTTTCGGCTGCTTTTTGCAGAATTTACATGTACTTTAGACTTCACAATTTTTTTCTTCTGTTTCCTAGTTTCATAAAAATATGGTTTACAAGTTTTTCTTTCATTCTGCTTGTTGCTTTGTCTTGTTTCAAGGAGAAGAATTGCGGGGACATTAGCATATTTTAAGAATAAGAATCTGATCATTATCATTTAACAGATTGGAAAACTAAGGCTCAGAGAAATTAACAATTTGCCTAACAGTATGTAGCCGTATTGCATCTGTGGATTAGGACTTTGGCTAATATGTAGTCTATATATTTATTTTTACCCTATAGCTTCCCATACAGACCACTCTTACGACCACCCAAGTTTTGAGTTAGACCTAAAATACACCTCATTGCTTTTTTTTTTCTTTTGGTCCAGTGGGTGACATTGGAACACTTCCTTCATTTTGATTCAAGATTTGAGCCTGTTTTAATCTACATGCCCTTTGGCAGTCACTAGGAAGTCCTCTTCAGGCACTTCGTACTCCATATTTTCTCTTGAGTTTTCAGTATTACCTGACTTGGGGTAAATAAATCTTGCAGTTACTTTGTGAATTTCAGATGTTTTTCCACGTATCTTTCTGATGAATTGCACAACTCAGTATCCCCAAAGTGCCTGATTATAAAGCTAGTTTTCTGTTTAGATGGTGCTGAGATAGTAGCCAGGAAACAAAGAATGATAGGAACTTCTTTGTCAATACAGCTGGAGATTCTGGAAAAGAATCTAAAGCTAAAGCTGAGGTCCTCTTTAAAAACTTTGTCCCACACTCAGAAAATGAACTGGGCCATATTTGGAAACATTGAAATATGGTTATATCAGTAATGAAGTTAGTACCTTCTCATCAGAAGTACCATGAGAACTCTTCCTTAATTTCAATTGTTGGGTGTTAGTTTCACAATATAATTTTAAAATGACAAATTTTTAAGAGCAATAATCTCATTTTGGGGAGATACAAATGCTTATCTAATTTAATTCTGCTGGCTTGTGAATTTCTTAATGAAATTGCTTACATCTAATCAGAGAGAAAATGTGAGAGTGAAAATATCAGTATATAGATATAAAGTTAATTAATATCACATAATTTCACCTAGAAATGGTGATAGTAAATTCTGAGTATCAAAGAAACTAAAGACCATTTATGTTATTCATGAAAAAGATAATCTTTTTTCCTAACTTGGTAAGTAAGAATAACAAATGACTACTTAAGGTAGGCCATGTATTGGGAGGAAAATGGTTTTCTTGGCCTTTCAATGTTTATTGTGGAAAATTCCTTTGATCTAGATTAAATTCCAGAGCTAATAACATAGATTGCAGGATTTCTGTGTCATGTATTGGCACAGAATGACTAAGTCTTCTTAGTCTCAATAACTTTTTAGGTTTACCCATTGGAAGCCAGTTCCCTGATTTCATATATCTTAATTCTAGAAAATTCTACAGTAAGTTGAATTTTCCACTTTCAGTCTTAAACCTATGAGTCACTCGGGTAAAAAATAAGGAATTACATGTGCAGGAGAATAGAAATTGAATGTTTTCTGGCAACTGTTGATTACCTTCATTGTCAAACTGAGAACTTTAGAAAATATATTCCTTCAACACATTTTAGGAGAAATATATAGTTTCAAATCCCAACTCTGCCACTTACTGGCTATGATCTTGAACAACTTATTTCACCTCTCTGAACTTCATTTTCCTCCTCTGTAAACTTGTGACTGGTGATAACTGTATTGTTCTAGAGTTATTTTGAGGATTAAATAACCTACTATTTGGAAAGCATCGGCAATTAAGAGCCTAACGACTAATTTCTCTTCTTTCCATTGTCTTTTAATTTCTTCTCTCCATCATCTTGTGCCCAATACTGACTCTGTTGCTGCACATAATATTCATTCATTATCATACACCAACACCACCATGTTACCATCTCCTCTGCTCTTGGCCTCTCATGTCTGTCCCTTCTCAACAGATTGTACAGCTTATGTACCATTCCCATATATCACTGCAGGAGGCTGAAAGTTAGATGAAAAAACAAATTCAAAACAAGTAGTTAATGAAGATTATCAACTTGGTATGTGACATCATGCAGCTATGATTTACATTTCAGCACATGCCTTCAAGAAATTCACTAAGGAAAAGACTAATGATGAGTCTTTTCGAGCATTATGGCTAGCTGCTAAGGAAAATCTTTTGGGCTAAAGCATTTTTTAAACCCATTTTAATGAGGTATAATTTACATACAATAAAATTCACCAATTTTAAGTACATAATACAATGAGTAAAAACAAGTATATATTCACATAACCATTGCTGCAATCAAGATGTAGAACATTCCATCACCACAAAATGTTTCTTCTGTCTTCTTTTCAATCAACCCCTTCCTCCCACACCTAGACCCTGGTAACCAATGATCTGCTTTCTGTCACTATAGTTTTGCCTTTTCTAGAATTTCTTCTAATGGGTATCATACACTATGCAGTGTTTTGTGTCCACTTTACTTGACTTAGCATAATGTGTTTAAGATTTCATCTATGTTGCTGAATACATCAGCAGTTCATTTCTTTTTATTGTGAAATAGTATCTAGTATTGCATTGAATACATATGTCACAATTTGTTTATTTAATCACTACTTGATGGGTATTTGGGTTTCTTCGAGTTTGGGGCTATTATGATTAACATGTGTATGAACATTCATGCATAAGCCTTTTGTAGAAAAAATTGTCATTTTCCTTGGACAAATTCTTGGGTGTGGAAATGCTGTTTCGTATGGCAAGTTTATATTTAACTTTATAAGAAACTGCCAAATTATTTTCTAAAGTGGCTATATAATTTTATATTCCCACCAGCAATGTATGACACTTCTAATTGCTCTGTATCTTCATCAGTACTTACTGTGGTCACCTTTTTAATTTTAGATATTCTGATAGGTGTACAGTTGTATCTCATTGTAATTTTTATTTGCATTGCCCATTTGACTAACAATATCAAACATATATCCATGAGTTTATTTTCCATCTGAATATCTCTTTTGGTAAAGTGTCTGTTCAAGTCTTTGAAGTAAAGGCATTTTTTAATGATTGCTAACTCTATTTATAGGCTATGTTTAACCAGTCCTTGATACCACATGTATTATCCTAGTTCTTTGAACTCTTCCTCAATATTTAGTTTAATGTGAGTTTTCTGGGGAAATGGTGAACAATTTAACTCATAAATTTGGGCAAAACCAAATATATTGGAATTTTATACCAAATCGTAGAGAAATAATACAAAAAAAATAAATAATTGTATAGAGAAAAAAACAAAAATAACAAAAACTCTAGATTCTCATCTTAATATTAAATTTACATTGCCATTAAGTTCTTTTTTTTTTTTTTTTTTTTTTTTTTTTGAGACGGAGTCTCTGCCGCCCAGGCTGGAGTGCAGTGGCCGGATCTCAGCTCACTGCAAGCTCCTTTTAATGGTAGCCTTTCCAAACAAATGTCCTAGGAAAGAATGGCTGTACAAATAGGTGCATTAGACAGCAATCTTCTTGATGTATATTTGAGGGACTGTGAAAAGTCCTCATCAGTGATCTTACCTATTGTTCTCAAATTCCACAAATGAGAGATTAATTTGTTGTTGTTGTTGTTGTTGTTATACAAAGTACTCTAATCAATAGCAATATTTTCTGGGAGGAAAAGATGGGCTCTACTATTTGATAAGCTTCCATTCAAAATTCATCAGGTATTTATTGAACATTTAGTATGTACAGAGCACTGTGCTATGTGCTGGAGATTCAACAATGAACAAGAGACCAGGTCCATGCTCTCTTATACGATTCCAATCCATCATTTGTTACTAGCTAATTTCTAAGTAAGGGAAGTGATGAGGAGTGAAATAGATGAATGGTGATGTAAAAGAAAATGAAATTTCAGGACCCTTTAAATTTATTATGCCAAGGGAGGCGTTAAGCCCTGGACACTGAGTCACATAATATGTTTGCAACTTTTGTTTTATAGATTATAGATTAATTCTCTTCTTCATTGTTCTTGTTCTGTAAATGACTAGGAAAGACCACAGACCAAACCTTCTCCCCTTCCAATCCCTGATTTTTTTTATAGATTAACTCCCTCCTTAATTGTCCTGTACCTAACTCAGACTAGATGATGCAAAAGACCCTATAATGATTATATCTTCAGTGTGGAATGCTAAATATACCTTTTTTTCTAGAAGGAAAAGAGCCACCTCAACTAGTCAGATATTCTAGCTATGCATTAAGCCTTAGATAGAAAGATATTGAAATTCTGTTAAGCTTCCCTCAACTTTGCCTATATAAATGTTCGCAAACTTCTACATTCCAGGACACTGACTTCCATTCTTTGGAATCTGTGCTTTCTAACTGGCTATCTCCAAACTTTGCACTTGAATAAACTCTCTTTAAAGTGGATTCTGACCCTTTTGATTACTTTAGGTTGACAGTGATATATATAGAAAAGAGCTTTAATAGTACATGTCCAAGGGTGTCAAAGGTAAGATCTCATTCATTCATTCATTCATTCAAGATGAATTGATTTTGAAGCATTCATTTTGAAGCATCTTGTAATTATAAAGCAACATGAAGGGAAGCTTATTGAAGATTTGATCTGTGATGACAACACATAAGAGCTAGGTAAGTGTATCATATAGTCCGTGCACTGAAGATCAATTACGGAATGTACAGGACCACAGCACTGAACTCACTTTCCCTCGAAATGTGTCTTCCACACTATAGAATAATGTCATTGCTTCTCTCTAGAAACTTCTATTACTGTTCTATTTTCTTTGAATTGAATTGCTTTACAAGAACAAGGCTATAACTTAAGGAAAAGAGGGTGGCCCGAAGGTAAGAAATACCTTAATATGGCCCCACCAAATTTCACAATGGCCAGTCCACAGCACCTTTAACTACTTCCCATGAAGAGATTAGTTGTGAAATTTATCATGCTGCTTAAAATAGTAAAAGGTACCCTTTCCTTCAACTTTTCCACTCAGTTTTCTTTTAGAAAGATTTCTTGTTTTACATAGAGGACCTCTTGGCCTTTCCTCTAAGGGAAAAAATCCTTGTAGTTGAAAGAGCAGTGGGATGCTGGATGGGGGATCTGAATGCCAGTCCCAGCACTTCGATCCAACATTCACATGATCTTGGGAAAATTTATTTTCTTCTCTAGTTTTCGGGTTCCAGATCTTTAAAATGAGGACATTGAAGTAAATAGCCTGTTTTGTCACTGAAGGCACACATCCTGAATGATCACATTTAAAAAAAAAAAAATCTGTACTTTAATCGTCCCCACTTAAAATCAATCCACCATCAGCCAGATGCGGTGCTCATGCCTGTAATCCCAGCACTTTGGGAGGCCAAGGCGGGTGGATCACTTGAGGTCAGGAGTTTGAGACCAGCCTGGCCAACATGATGAAACTACGTCTCTACTAAAAATACAAAAATTAGTTGGGCGTGGTGGCACGTGCCTGTAGTCCCAGCTACTTCAGGGGCTGAGGCAGGAGAATAGCTTGAACCTGGGAGGTGGAGGTTGTAGTGAGCCGAGATGGCGCCACTGCACTCCAGCCTGGGCAGCAGAGTGAGACTCCATCTCAAAAAAAAAAAAAAAAATCAATCCATCATCAACGACCTCCTTGTATAGTACCATTTTTAAGGTCTTGAAGAAGATATACATAAATCTAAGACCTAGATACTTGTCCAGAAGAAATTATAGTTTATTTGATATTCAAAGAGATATACATGTAGGAAATGAGAAACAGGGAGGAGGATAACTGAATTACCCAATTTCCTAAGAGCTACTGTACTAGACATATGCATACTGCCTTAACTTCAATGCCTCATATGGACCTACCCTCTTTCTCTAAAAATTACAATTTTTATATCTTGGATTCATTTTATTTTTCTGTTTCCCACAGAAGTCTGTGAGTACTGGAACTGTGAAAGTAGCCAGATAAAGGTCTAAAGGCAAAACTTCTTATAATTCAAGAACATTAATTATTTCATGAGATTTTATTGAGGAAGCATCAGAAATAAACCATCAGAAGCCTATTCCTAACCAGGATGCCCATATACTTGTGTCCCAACATCCAACTCTGCTTTTAAGTTAGGAATTCAGTCAACCACTTTGGTAGCTCCAGCCTGTTAATCTGTCACATCAAAATTACTTTTCAAATCCTGAAAACCCATAAAACCTGCTCATCCATTCTTTTTCTGATGATACTCAAAAAATTGCCAAGTAGAAAACAAGAGAACAAACACCCGAAAAGAAACTATTAGTTGGGATTTCATAACTCTTAGAGACATAAAAATATGATGAGTTTATTTGTTTTCTTCTTCCATTTATCTATTCAATTATTTATTCCACAAGCATTTATAGAATACCTACTATGTATCAGGAAGTAGACACCAGGGATACAAAGGTCAATAACACACAGTCCCTGCTCCAGAAAGCTCATAGTCTGCTAAGGAGAAATCACATACACAGGTCATTATAATATAATGTGGTAATTACTAGAAGACATATGTCCTAGTTATAATGGGAGTACAAAGAAGGGATGGCTTGGTATTCAACTGACTTTTTCAACCATTCTTATCAACTTCTATTGCTTTTTGCAATCCTTTTGCATAGCATCCAGCTTCCATGGGTTAGTTACAAGAACAAAACAGTTTAAATTTTTAAGAGAACACAAAGGAACTTCATATCCGCAGGAGAAGGCAATGAATGATAAAGTGAGTTTCAAATGTCAGGCTCACCATCTATCGACATTGTATATTGTTTTCTAAATGTACTTTGCATTCAATTTTAAACTGTCTAAATAGGTTAAGAAATGTGCTTTCCTTTACATTTTAAAGTACCCTGCTTCTCAGGTAATCTAATTTCTACTTATGATAGAATATCAATTTTCATCTTGAAATTGGAATCTGAAAATTGGTCAACAAATTAAAATGGTTTGTCTTAATTGGTAGTGATGTTTTTAAAGCATTTTGTAATTCCATATTTTTATGAAGGACCCATGGCTGAAAATTTTCTGGCAATAGTAGATCAAGAGTGGTCTTTTTGCTTTAATATAGGCTTTTTTATTGCTTTTATTTAATTCATCAAATTTTTTGTGAATGTATTATATGGGAAATTCTGTGGTAAATACTCTGGGAGAACAATTTCACAGAAGCCTTGTTCTTAAGGAGCTTATACACAATCAAAGAAATAGAATTGTAGAACTGGAAGACTCTAAAAATCTTATCTGGTCTAATAGCCTAATTTTCCAGATGAGCACATCTAATATTGGGTGAGTACTTTGCCTGTGCCAAGCTGTGTTTAAATTTGCCTTAATAAGCTCACTTAATCCTCCCAACAACCCTATAAGGTAGGATTATTATCACCATTGTGGTACATGTAAGTAACTTACCTAAGGCCGCTCATGTGGTAAGAGGCAAAGCCAGGATTTCAATCCAGGGAGGATGGATTAATATCCCACACTTCTTAATAAATTGCACTAAAAACTGAATTGAGGAAAACAAAGCCTAAAGAATAGAAAAGACTTACCCAAGATCATGAGCTCTTTAGGGTCAAAGGTAAGATTGAAATTCAAATCCAAATCTTTCAGTAATCTACCAAGTGTTGTCCGTTATTCCATGCTAAATTAATAATTCATGTCCATGCAAAATGGAAAAAGAGCAAACTTAATTTACATGACTGTATTTATTCACTGGAGAAACCAAACATACATGAAAACAGAACGAACGGACAGCATAAGAAATATACTGAGCTGTGTAGTTAATACTAGGCATCTTCTTTTTTACTTTTTCTATCAGTATAACTCATTGGTATATTTTTAAAGGGGATGAGCATGGCTGCTTAATGTAACAGCATTCCTGAGTTGGACAAATATAAATGCTGTCCATAGCATGATTTTGACAGCAAGGTCAGCAGTGCACAGAAAATACATGTTGCAAAAGACCCACAAACCAATTCAGATGTTAAAAAGGTATGATTGATATGCAAAAAGTTGCACTAATTCTGTGCTTACAAATTCAAGTACATCTACAAAATGCAAAATGGAAAGCCATCTTAAGGGGAATGTTTTTAAAAATTTATTTGAATGAAATCAAGAAACTGTCAAAGCACTTCACATCACTTGGTATCTAGATAACTCTTTGGACAATGAAGTATATAAAATCTTTCCTGTTTTAAGAGTCCAAGGCAAAGAAGTTACAGATATTGCTCTGCTATGTAGCCAACAGCATAATGTGAATGTTTGCTCATTTCAGTATATCAGGGATTGACATGCATATTCCATAAACATTTTTTAAATGACCTTTACCAAAAAATGTGAAGACCATGTGTTTTTTCAAGATCACAACAAATAAAAAGTTGGTGCAGCTAGTGCCTTTGGTGTTAAATTACAATATGGTAATGTATGTAGCATTCACAGAGATATAGTCACTTCTTGCTGCAAAGGCAAGATACAAATGCATTTTGGGAGAGAAGCAATTCACACAAACCAGGAATTAGCATCTACAGCATATGTAATTTTAGGACAAGCTATTAAACGGAAAGAGTTGTCGGCAGATTCCTCAGCGTATGTTCCAGAAAGATAAAAGCAGGTAGAGGAAAGTTGGAGTAATTTTCTCTTAAAATTTAGGAAGATATTTTTCTCATTTTGGAGGCATGGGGCAAGGGTGAGATAGAAAAGAGCATAAACAGTTGATAACCTGAGGTGTCCTTAGTCAACTTCCATATGTTTACTAAGATACTACAGTAGACTAAATCCTATCAGATACTAAAAGATAAAAGTAAAGTGTGGCACTATGGAAAATGAGTACTTTGTAAATGTTGCAATGACAAAATAGTGCTGCCAATCTGATGAATTTTTGGTGCTCTTGCTGAGATGAAGGTTTTTGTAGACTCACTGTTGAAATGTGGTGGCTGATGCTCAAGTGATAATCATTACTTATTCAGGGGTATTCCAAGTAAGAGTCTTCAGCTCGGCATTTTTGTTGGCTCCAGGAGATGCTGCTTTTTTCTCTGGTGGTATACTTCAATATTAGTCTGATTATGGACTTAGCAGAGAATGGATTTGCCAAAAGACTTCAAGATGTCCTTCATCATTTCAGTTTATTAGGTAGCAGAAGGAACAAATAGAAATAAAGCAGCAGTACATATAAATATTTCCTTCTTATATAACTCTTCAATTCTTGGGGAATTCACCCCACGTTATACAAGATGTTTGAAGCCTGACATCCTTATTTTTCATCCAAAGTCAGGTCTCCCCGGGTTTGTTCACCAAGTTTCTCTTAGAATGTCAAGGAGCTGTTTGCTTCCTGTTACATGCTATTTTTTTCAGAGGTGCATGTAGACCACTGTATCTTATAATTGACACTTCTTCATATATTGAGTCGCCAGATGTGCAATGTTCAATTCCATTTACTCAGTCTTATGACTAGCCACTCAACAGTAAATACGGAACAGCTATAGCCAATATTGATGTCCTGCTTTGTCTGCCACTATGCATACCAGGTTATATTGTGCTACCAGCCTTGAAGAGCAGCAGATGAACAAGGATTCAAGTCTTGGGAAATGCCAAATTTATTTTGTTTAAAAATTGCCTAGATTCTGGTATTCTGTTATAAGCAACCTAAAATGGACTAAGACAAATTTCATACAAATTTTGCGTTTGACTGCATAATTAATTTGTTTTGATATAAAATAAGTTTCTTGAGTCTTTGTGCAAAATTGATGAATCTGGAAGATGCACCATGCTTATCCAAGTTTTTACACATTCTCTGGCACACTGCCAGGATGAGAACATGAAAGCCACCATTAAACTTGACAATTGATATGATTTTTAAGAGGATGATATCAGTAACATGGAGGGACAGACCTATAATCTAGGGACAGAGGCAAAAAAAATTGTAAAAATCCAGAACATACTGGTTGTTTAAAGAAGCTTATTAGTAAAGTGAAGAAGAAAGTGAGGATGATATTTTGAATATGGATCAAAAAAAGGTATTCCTAAGAAAGGAAAGGCTTAATCAGAGAACCTTAACTAAGAATTCATAGTCATTTCACAATTTTTTATTTATAAAACACTGCTCAGAATGGTTTAAAGTATTTCTTAGCTCTATCTCAAAATCCTAAAGCAATAATCACAACTCTTGATTAGTTATTTATAATATAAAGAATGCCCAACACAACCAGTTTTAACAATGTGCATACGCTTATCTTGAATGAGTTTAAACATTTTGAAAACAAGAATCTTATCTGAATTCATGGTCCTTGAGATAGAATGAGATAGGTTAGTATTTTTGGGTGTCTACTATGTTACAAAACCTGTGCTGTGTATTTTACACATGTTGTTGGATTGAATATTCAAAATTAACCTATAATATAGACATTCCTATAGCCATTTTATTTATTTTTAATTTTTACAGGTACATTATATGTATATATATTTATGGGGTACATGTTATGCTTTGACACAGGCACACAATATGTAATAATCACATCAGGGTAATTGGGGTATCCATAACCTCATGAATTTATCAGTTATTTGTGTTAGGCACATTCCAATTCCACTCATTTAGTTATTTTAAAATATAAAATAAACTATTGTTCACTATGGTCACCATGTTGTGCTATCAAATACTACATCTTATTCATTCTATCTAAATATATTTCTGCACTCATTAACCATCCCCACTTCCCCTGGCCCTCCCCACTACCCTTCCTAGTCTCTGGTAACCGTCATTCTACTCTCCGTTTCCATGAGTTAAATTGTTTTAATTTTTACCTCTTACATATGAGTGAGAACAGGTGAAATTTGTCTTTCTGTGCCTGGCTTATTTCATTTAACACAATGACCTCCAGTTTCATCCATGCTGAGAAAATGGATGCTTAGAGAGATGAGGCAACAGCATCTGCAAATCCTGTCACTGGCTAAGTAAAAAAATGTGGCAAATTGGACACTTGATGCCAGTACCATCTGTCTCCAAAATTTACGTTTTTCCCATGACACCAAGAAAAGATGGTGAAAATCACTCATGATTCTCTGGAGCCTAATGTGGGAAATGGTTGGATATTTCTTAGCATGTCACTTCATTTAGCAGTAGGAAGCTTCTAAACTATCTTCATACTCTTTTGAAATTTAATTTTAGTATGCTATTTATTGAAATGATTGATTCTCAACTTCTGTGTGATCATAAGTTGACATGAGGAAAAAGTGTAAAAAAAAAAGAGCTACAGTTGATATTAATGGATGACATGGTTTAGCTCTGTGTCCCCACCCAAATTTCACCTTGAATCATAATAATCCCCATGTGTCAAGGGCATGACCAGGTGGAAGTAATTGAAATATGGGGATGAATTCCCCCGTACTGTTCTCGTGATAGTGAGTGAGTTCTCACAAGATCTGATGGTTTTATAAGGGGCTTCCCCCGTCTCTTGGCTCTCATTCTCTCCCCGTTGCCTTGTGAAGAGGTGCCTTCTGCCATGATTGTAAGCTTCTTGAGGCTTCCCCAGCCATGTGGAACTGTGAGTCAATTAAACCTCTTTTCTTTATAAATTACCCAGTCTTGGTTATTTCTTCATAGCAGTGTGAGAACAGACTAATACAATGGAGTATAAACTGTGTTAGCATCCCTTTCCCATCTCCAGTGAGCACTCTTTTTATATCTGTGAGTCCTATAGGTAATTTTCCACTCCCAGTTTAGGCTTTGCCAGACCCTAAGACTGTGAAATACCTCTAAGGTATCAGATATAGTGAAAATATATAAAACCATGCAGTTTATATTGGTGGTATGAAAATTATGATAACAGTGTTAATATTAGTAAAATTGTGATTAAGTACCGTGAAGGAAAACAGTTTGTTATAAAACTGTGTAACATGGGAATATGACATAGTTCAGGGGTAGGAAATTCTGAAAAAACTTCCTAGAGGAAGTAATATTTACATTATATCTAAAAAATGGAAACCGATAAGTGAGGTAGTCAGAAAAGGGTGGGTCCATGCTCTGAACAAATGAATAGTTTAATTTATGGTTCCAAGAGAGAGAAAATTATCACATCAATATATTCTCAACTCACTATAGCACATTGTTACTAAGTATGTTGCGTAGGACAGAAGCAACCTAAGACCACTTCAGTATCATCTCCAGAAATCTTTCTCAGGCTGGCACCTGTACATGAATCCATACCCATCTTTGTACATCCTAGTTACATCCCATATTATACTCTCATATTTATTTTTATCTTTACAGATAGTCCATCCCCAGTTGGAAAGAGTGTCATGAGAAAAATGATCTATGTGCATTCTGAAAATCCAGATAGTCTAGAATATGACATCTCTCCAACTGCCTGGTTAGCAATATACTAAAAGGAGGTTAGTGGATTTGGCATTGTACATGCCCAAGCTAGAGCCTTAGTGGACTATTAATAGCATTACCACCTGGACAGATCATGTGACGTTAATTTCTCTTTCCTCGTGTTTAAAGATCAAAACAATAATACTTGCCTAATGGGGTGTGTGATGAGATTAAATGAGATAAATTATTTAGGGAAATAAACAATATTAATATTGAACAACCCCTAAAGCCTTTCACTGGGTTTTGTGGGCAAACCAGACTGATTACCAGTATCCTGTATGTTATTCAGTAAATCACCAAACTTTCCTAATGATCCCAGATATGTCAGACACTTCTTTTATTAATATGAGTTGCAAACTTTTTTTTGAAATCCTGGGATAATTTATCATAAGAAATAGAAAACAGGAGGCCACTGTGCTCAGGAACTGAACGTTCTGCCTGAATTATCTTAAGTAATGTATCATTGAAAAGTAGAATATTCTATCAGTAGATATAAGTTGGAAAATATTTCCAAAGTCCTGATATAGAGATTTTTCATTTCTTCTTTATTTTTTCTTATTTTATTTTGTCTTTAGTCATATTCCTTTTTCATATTTTCCAGCTTATAGAAGCTAAAGCCAACTTTTCTAATCTCATTAAGGAAGAATAATGAATAAAAATTGAACTGTAAGCTAATGCATGTAGAAGAGATATGGCCAGGTCATTTGCAAATGGGTAAAGGCTAAGTATGTTCAGGGTCATTGAAACTTAAAAATCCATTAAGAAATATTAAAAATATTATTTTCAGAGTCAGTTTCATGGGATTTTTAAATTGCCATATTTATCATATTTATCATTGTTAATCTTTTATTTAAACTGGAAACAAAAAGAATTTTAGACTATTAATAATCACCAGAAGCAAATCTTATAGTAAAAGCATTGCTTTTGCTCCACAAATTATTCTAGGTGACTGATTTCAGGGGTTTAGATGCTAATAAGTTAACTTCATGAATCCTAAGAAATAAAGTGGTGTTAAGTTTCTGTTATTCAGGCAGAAATTGTTTCCTTTCTATCCTCCTGAAGTAAAGTCAGAGGAAAAGTGGTATGTTCTAGGTGACTATGTAGTTTAAAGGGTTTTTTTTTTCAAATCTAAAAAATGTTTACTGAAATGACAAAGAAATAGACTATGAGTAAGAAGTCTGGTGGCTACTCATAGAATCATTATTTTCTTATACTTCATGTATCCATTTTAAAATTCATTAATATTAAAAACTAATAACTCTATCTACAAAACAATGAATTTTTTTCTTGATTTCTCAATGCTAGAAAGAAAAACAAGAACGTCAAAATAGCATAGCAGCAAATCATTGAAATAGAAGTGCCCACTAGCACTAAATATTACTGAATATCAGCTAGATAATAGCTTTTATCCTGTAAAGCGTGTGAATAGAAGAGTGATTCAAGAATCCCTGCATCCTTAAATTTAGATCACAAACATATTGGATAAAGATTTTCTATAGACTATTTGGCATTATGCTAATGACCTTAGCAATATTTACTAACTAAAAAGTATTTTACAGCAAAACTTTTAGAACAAAGTTCCCTTCTACTCATATCCCTTTTAAATTATTTTTCCAAAATTCATGTTAAAAATATAGAACCAGGCTGGGCATGGTGGCTCATACCTGTGGTCCCAGCACTTTGGGAGGCCAAGATTAAGGGAATGGCTTGAGCCCAGGATTTCAAGAGCAGCCTGGGCAACAGAGACGTTGGTCTCTACAAAAAATTAAAACATTAGCTGGGCATGGAGGCTGAGGCAGGAGGGTCACCTGAGCCCAGGAGTTTGAGTCTGCAGTGAGCTATGACTGCACCACTGCATTCCAGCCTGGGTGACAAGGTAAGATGCTGTCTTGAAAAGAAAGAAGAAAAAAAGAAAAAGAAAAGAAAAGAAGAAAGAAAGGTAGAAAGGAAGAAAGGAAGGAAGGAAGGAAGGAAGGAAGGAAGGAAGGAAGGAAGGAAGGAAGGAAGGAAGGAAGGAAGAAAGAAGGAAAGAAAGAAAGAAAGAGAGAAAGAAAGAGAGAGAGAAAGAGAAAGAAAGAAAGAGAGAAAGATAAAGAAAGAAAGAAGGAAAGAAAGAAGGAAAGAAAGAAAGAAAGAAAGAAAGAAAGAAAGAAAGAAAGAAAGAAAGAAAGAAAGAAAGAAAGAAAGAAAGAAAGAAAGAAAGAGAAAAAGAAGGAAGGAAGGCAAGCAAGAAAGCAAGAAAGAAAAGGAAGAGAGAAAGGAAAGGAGAGGGAGAAAGCAAGAAAGAGAGAAAGAAAGAAAAGAACCATAATAAGCAGTCTACATGAAGGCTTACCGGGGTCTGAATTTGTCACTGATAGAGATTTCTGAGATAGAGAAACAAAGATCTAGGAGCTTTTTAAAAGATATCGAAGGCACGTGTAGAACAATACAGTTGGTGACCAAGAATCTTATACTCAACCGCTGATCTGTGCTAACATATATTCAGGAAGGAATCACTTGTTTTTTGATTATCAGTAAGGTTTTCCACATGGTTATAATTAGATTTTTAGATTTCTTTTTAAATTAAAAAAAATTTAATTATCATAGAAAAACATCACAAACTGTGTGTAATTGACTAGAGGATTTTGTTATAGTGTTTTATGGAGGTAGCAGAATAATCAGATGTGTTATGAATGATGTCGTCATTCATTAATCAGTGAAAATTTTGCCTGTTAGAGACGTAGTTCCAACCCAGCCTCAGAATAGAGTTCTTAAGTGGAGGTAAAACATTACAAACCAAAGAAAAAAGAGTTGAAAATAATTTTTGCTGACACCTCTGTTGATTAAAACTTGATTCTTCCATACTTGATTTTTGTTCCTCTTTGCATTTTCTCTCAATGCAAACTTAAAAGCTGAGTCTCCAAAGACAAAAATGAATGGAATAATTTACTTCAGGAATATTGATTAATTTTAATTCTTTGATCCCGCCAACTTGACTGGATTAATGAATTAAAATTAATCAATATTCCTAAAGTAAATTCTTCCACATGCTAAGTTCTTATTAGCATGTGAGTCTTGAGTGGACTAGGTGGGAAAGATCTACCCTTTTCAATCCAGTGGGGATCTGGAGAGAACAAAAACAGAGGAACGGTGGAGTGTAATCTATCTGCTAGAGCTGGAATACACTCTTCCTTTCCTGTCCTTGGACAACAGAACTCCAGGCTTTCTAGTCTTTGGACTCCAGGACTTCCACTAGTGGCCCCCCCAGGTTCTCAGGCCTTCAGCTTCACACTGAGAGTTATACCATCTGCTTCCTTGGTTCTGAGGTTTTGGGATTTGTACTGAGCCATGCTACCGTCATCCCAGGGTCTCCATTTTTACACATGACCTGACATGGTACTTTTCAACCTCCATAATTGCATGAGTAAATTTTCCTAATAAATCCCCTGTCATATACCTACATATATATTCTATTAGTTCTATCTCTCTGGAGAACTCTAATCCAAATATGGTCAACATAAGTGATAATGGTGGCAAATGAAAAACACGTATATTTCTTTGATTTTAAGCTTTATGTAGAGTTGCCTTAAATAGCAATTACTTTTGCTTCTGTAGATATTTCTTCATGTGATTATAAGGCATAAGTGGAATCATCTAGTACAAGACGATTTAAAGTACCTTGTCATATGTAAATTACTTTAAAGGCATTAGTGAGCATGGCTAAATTAAGTTTAATTATCTCCAAGTTTATGTCATAATTGTACTACACAAATCATTTTATTAATACAATATTTGGGTGCTTTTAAATAATCATCCCTTTTGTTTTATTGACTCTATCAAGATTTTTACCTTCTTCTTACAGTAGAAATCAAATTATTCAGTTGGTTGAAGAGCATAGGTGCAGGGGATGTAGCATATTTTAGGTTCTACTCCTTCCTGATGTATGTTTTGGCTGTCTTTTAGTCTAGCATTCTCAGCTTAACCACTTTGACATTTCCATGATGCATTATCCATGAATTATTTATTTATTTTTAATTTAATTTTATTTTATTTTACATTCCAAGATACACGTGCAGGATGTGCAGGTTTATTACACAGATAAAAGTGTACCATGGTGGTTTGCTGCACCTATCAACCCATCACCTAGGTATTAAGTCCAGCATGCACTGGCTGTTTATCCTGATGCTCTCCCTCCCCGTGGCACTCCGACAGGTCCCAATGTGTGTTGTTCCCTCCCTGTGTCCATGTGTTCCCATTGGTCAGGTCCCATTTTTTATAAATGAGAGAAAATGCAGTGTTTGGCTTTCTGTTACTGTGTTAGTTTGCTGGGGATAATGGCTTCCAGCTCCGTCCATGTCCCTGCAAAGGACATGATCTCATTCCTTTTTATGGCTGCATAGTATTCCATGGAGTATATGTAACACGTTTTCTTTATCCAATCTATCATTGATGGGCATTTGGGTTGATTCCATGTCTTTGCTGTTTTGAATAGTGCTGCAATGAACATACATGTGCATTTATCTTTATAATAGAATGATTTCTATTTCTTTGGGTATATACCCAGTAATGGGATTGCTGAGTCAAATGATATTTCTGTCTCTAGGTCTTTGAGGAATTGCCACACTGTCTTCCAGAATGCTTGAACTAATTTACATTCCCATTAAAAGCGTAAAACCATTCCTATTTCTCCACAGCCCCTCCAGCATCTGTTTCTTGTCTTTTTAATAATTGCCATTCTGACTGGCATGAGATGGTATCTCATTGTGGTTATGATTTTCATTTCTCTAATGATACGTGATGTTGAGCTTTGTTTTCATATGTTCACTGTATAAATGTCTTCTTTTGAGAAGTGTCTGTTCATGTCTTTTGGCCACTTTTTAATGGGGTTGTTTTTTTCTTGTAAATTTGTTTAAGTTCCTTGTAGATGCTGGATATTAAACCTTTGTCAGATGTATAGATTGCAAAAATTTCCTCCAATTCTATAGGATGTCTGTTTGCTCTGATGATAGTTCCTTTTGCTGTGCAGAGGCTCTTTAGTTTAATTAGATCCCATTTGCAAAATTTTTGCTTTTGTTGCAATTGCTTTTGATGTTTTCATCATGAAATCTTTGCTCATGCCTATGTCCTGAATGGTATTGCTAACATTTTCTTCTAGGATTCTTATAGTTTTGAGTTTTACATTTAAGTCTTTAATCCATCTTGAGTTAATTTTTATATAAGATGTAAAGAAGGGGTCTAGTTTCAATTTTCTGCATACGGCTAGCCAGTTTTCCCAGCACTATTTATTAAATAGAGAATCCTTTCCCCATTGCTTGTTTTTGTCAGCTTTGTTGAAGATCAGATGGTTGTAGGTGTGCAGTCTTATTTCTCAGATCTCTATTCTGTTCCATTGGTCTATGTGCCTGTTTTTGTACCAGCACCATGTTGTTTTGGTTACTGCAACCTTGTAGTACAGCTTTAAGCCAGGTAGTGTAATGCCTCCAGCTTTCTTTCTTTTTTTTCCTTAGGATTGTCTTGGCTATATGGGCTCTTTTTTAGTTTCATATGAATTTTAAAGTAGTTATATTTCTAATTCTGTGAAGAATGTCAGTGGTAGTTTAATGGGAATAGCATTGAACCTATAAATTACTTTGGGCAGTATAATCATTTTCATGATATTGATTCTTCCTATCCATGAGCATGGAATGTTTTTCTATTGGTTTGTGTCCTCTCTTATTTTCTTGAGCAGCGGTTTGCAGTTCTTCTTGAAGAGGTTCTTCACTTCCCTTTTTAGCTGTATTCCTAGGTATTTTATTCTTGTTGTAGCAATTGTGAATGGGAGTTTGTTCATTCATGATTTGGCTCTCTGTCTATTTCTCATGTATAGGAATGCTTGTGATTTTTGCACATTGATTTTGTAGCTTGGGACTTTGCTGAAGTTGCTTATCAGCTTAAGAAGCTTTTGGACTGAGGTGATGGGTTTTCTAGATATACTATTATGTCATCTGCAAACAGAGACAGTTTGACTTCCTCTCTTCCTATATGAATACCTTGTATTTCTTTCTCTTGCCTGATTGTTTCAGCTACAACTTCCAATACTATGTTGAATAGGAGTGGTGAGAGAGGGCATCCTTGTTTTGTGTTGGTTTTCAAGGAAAATGCTTCTAGCTTTTGCCCATTTGGTATAATATTAGCTACAGTTTTGTCATAAATGGCTCTTTTTATTTTGAAGTAGGTTCCATCAATACCTAGATTATTGAGATTTTTTAACATGAAGGGATATTGTATTTATCAAAGACCTTTTCTGCATCTATTAAGATAGTCTTGTGGTTTTTTTCTTTAGTTCTGTTTATGTGACTAATCATGGTTATTGATTTGCATATGTTGAACCAGCCTTGCATGCTGGGGATGAAGCCAACTTAGTTTTACTGGATAAGTTTTTTGATGTGCTGCTGGATTTGGTTTGCCAGTATTTTATTGAAGATTTTTGCATTGATGTTCTTCAAGGATATTGGCTTGAAATTTTCTTTTTTTTTTTTTTTTTTTTTTTTTTTTGTTATATCTCTGCCAGATTTAGGTGTCAGGATAATTCTACCCTCATAAAATGAGTTAAAATCCCCTCCTTTTTAATTGTTTGGAATAGTTTCAGAAGAAATGGTACCAGCTCCTCTTTGTACCTCTGGTAGAATTCAGCTGTAAATCCATCTGGTCCTGGACTTTTTTTTTTTTTTTTTGCTAGGCTATTGATTACTGCCTCAATTTCAGAACTTGTTATTGGTCTATTCAGGGATTCAACTTCTTCATGGTTCAGTCTTGGGAGGGTGTATGTGTCCAGGAGTGTAGCCATTTCTTCTAGATTTTCTAGTTTATTTGTGTAGAGGTGTTTGTAGTATTCTCTGGTAGTTGTTTGTATTTCTGTGGGGTCAGTGGTGATATCCCATTTATCATTTTTTTTTATTTTTTTTTTTTTTTATTTTTTTGAGACAGAGTCTCACTCTGTCACCCAGGCTGGAGTGCAGTGGTGCGATCTCTGCTCACTGCAAGCTCCGCCTCCCAGGTTCACACCATTCTCCTGCCTCAGCCTCCCGAGTAGCTGGGACTACAGGCACCTGCCACCATGCCTGGCTAATTTTTTGTATTTTGAGTAGAGACGAGGTTTCACCGTGTTAGCCAGGATGGTCTCGATCTCCTGACCTCATAATCTGCCTGCCTTGGCCTCACAAAGTGCTGGGATTACAGGCATGAGCCACCATGCCAAGCCCCATTTATCATTTTTTATTGTGTCCATTTAATTCTTCTCTCTATTCTTCTTTTTTAGTCTAGCTAGTGATCTATCTATTCTCTTAACATTTTTCATAAAAAAAAAAATTGCTCCTGGATTCATTGATTTTTTTTTGATGGGTCTTTCATGTTTCTATCTCCAGTTCTACTCTGATCTTGGTTATTTCTTGTCTTCTGCTAGTTTTTGTGTTTGTTTGCTGTTGGTTCTCTAGTTCTTTTAGTTGTGATGTTAAGTTGTCGATTTGACATCTTTCTAGCTTTTTGATGTGGACATTTAGTGCTATAAATTTACCACTTAACACTGCTTTAGCTGTGTCCCACAGATCATTTTACAGTGTCCCTTTGTTCTCATTGTTTTCAAAGAACTTTTTGATTTTGGCCTTAATTTCATTATTTTCCCAGGAGTCATTCAGGAGCAAGTTGTTCAATTTTCATTTACTTTTATGGTTTTGAGTGAGCTTCTTAATCTTGAGTTCTAATTAGATTGTGCTGTGGTCTGAAATACTGTTTGTTATGATTTCAGTTCTTTTGCATTTGCTGAGGAGCGTTTTACTTCCAGTTATGTGATCAATTTTAGAGTAAGTGTCTTGTGGTACCAAGAAGAATGTATAGTCTGTTGTTTTGGGGAGGAAGTCTGTAGGTATCTATCAGTTCCACTTGATCCAGAGTTGAGTTTATGTCCTGAATATCCTTGTTGATTTTCTGTTTTGATGATGTGTCAAATATTGACAGTGGAGTGTTAAAGTCTCCCACTATTATTTTGTGGGAGTCTAAGTCTCTTTGAAGGTCTCTAAGAACTTGTTTTATGAATCTAGGTGCTACTGGATTGGGTAAATGTATATTTAGGATAGTTAGCTCTTCTTGTTGAATTGATCCCTTTACCATTGTGTAATGCTTTTCTTTCTCTTTTTTGATCTTTGTTGGTTTGAAGTCTGTTGTGTCACACACTAGGATTGCAATCTCTGCTTTTTTTCTGCTTTCCATTTGCTTGATAACTTTCCTTCCATCCCTTTATTATGTGTGTCTGCATGTGAGATGGGTCTCTTGAATACAGCAAACCAATGGTTTTTGACTGTTTATCCAATCTGCCATTCTGTGTCTTTTAATTAGGGCATTTATCCCATTTACATGTTTTTTCACATTTTATTTTATTTATTTATTTATTTATTTATTTATTTATTTATTTATTTGAGATGGAGTCTCACTCTGTCACCCAGGCTTCAGTGCAGTGGCACCATCTCGGCTAACTATATCCTCTGCCTCCTGGGTTCAAGCAATTCTCCTGCCTTAGTCTCCCAGGTAGCTGGGATTACAGGTACCCACTACCACACTCGGCTAGTTTTTGTGTTTTTAGTAAAGATGGGGTTTTGCCATATTGACCAGGCTGGTCTCAAACTCCTGACCTCAAGTGATCTGCTCACCTCGGTGTCCCAAAGTCCTGGAATTACAGGCATGAGCCACCACCCCCAGCCAAGCCCACTTACATTTATGATTAAAATTGTTATGTGTGAATTTGATCCTGCCATCATGATGCTAGCTGGTTGTTTTACAGACTTGTTGATGTAGTTGCTTTATAGTATTATTGGTCTTTGTACTTCATTGTGTTTTTACAAGGTTTGGTAATGGTTTTTCTTTTCCATATTTAGTACTTCCTGAAGGAACTCTTTCAAGGAAGGCCTGGTGGTGACAAATTCCCTCATCATTTGCTTGTCTGTAAAGAATTTTATTTCCCCTTCCCTTATGAAGCTTAGTTGGGCCAGGTATGAAATTCTAGTTTAGAAATTCTTTTAAGAATGTTGACTATTAGCCCCAAATCTCTTCTGATTTATAGGATTTCTACTGAGAGGTCCACTGTTAGTCGGATGGGTTTTCCTTTGTAGGTGACCTGGCCTTTCTGTCTGACTGCCCTTAACATTTTTTCCTTCATTTTGACTTTGGAATGTCTGATGATTGTGTCTTGGGGTTGATCTTCATGTGGAATATCTTACTGGGGTTCTTTGCAGTTCCTGATTTTGAAAGTTGGCCTGTCTTGTTAGGTTGGGGAAGTTTTCCTGGATGATATCCTGAAGTATGTTTTCCAGCTTGGTTACATCCTCTCCATCTTTTTCAGGTACCCAATCAGTCCTAGGTTCAGTCTTTTTACATAATTCCATAGTTCTCAGAGGTTTTGTTCATTCCTTTTCATTCTTTCTTCTCTAATCTTGTCTGCCTATGTTATTTGAGCAAGATAGTCTTCAGGGTCTGAAGTTCTTTCCTCTACTTGGTCTATTTGGCTATTGATACTTGTGGTTGCATTGTGAAGTTCTCATGTTGTGTTTTTCACCTCCATCAGGTCATTTATGTATGTTCCTCTCTAAACCGGTTATTCTGGTTAGCAACTTTTGTAATGCTTTATCATGGTTCTTAGCTTCTTTGGATTGACATAGAACATGTTCCTTTAGCTCAGCAAAGTTTGTTATTGCCCACTTTCTGAAGTCTACTTCTGTCCATTCATCTATCTCAGCCTCTGCCCAGGTCTGTGCCCTTGCTGTAGAGGTGTTGTTGTCATTTGGACGTGAGGATGCACTCTGGTTTTTGATCTTTTAGCACTTTTTCATTGGTTCTTTCCCATCTTTGTGAGTTTATCTAGCTGCAATATTTGAGGCTGCTGACCTTTGGATAGGGTTTTTGTGGAGACTATTTTGTTGATGCTGCTATTGTTGCTTTCTGTTTGTTTTTCTTTTAACAGTCAGGTCCCATTTCCATAGGGCTCCTGCAGTTTGCTGGGGGTTCACTCCAGACCCTATTCACCCAGGTCCCTCCCACACCTGGAGATATCCCCAGTGGAGGCTGCAGAACAGCAAAGATGGCTGCCTCTTTCTTCCTCTGGGAGCTCCATCCCGGAGGGTTACCAACCTGATGACAGCGGGAATACTCTTGTATAAGATATCTAGTGATCCCTGTTTTGGGGTCTCACCCAGTCAGGAGGCATGGGATCTGGGACCCACTTAATGAAGCACTCTGCCCCTTGGAGGAGAGGGTACACTGTGCTGGAGGCAATTCCACTTGTCTGGGCTGCCCAGATCCCTCAGAGTCAGCTGGGGAAAACAGTATGTCTGGTGATCCATGGAGATCATGGGCACTCCTCACCCCAGTGGCTCAGTCCCAGGGAGATCGGAGTTCTGTCCCTAAACCCCTGGCTGAAGTTGCTGAAATTTCTGCAGGGAGGCCCAGCCCAGTGAGGAGGTATTGGTCAGAGTCCACCCTAAAGAGGCAGTCTGGCTGCTCTCTGCCACAGCCACTGTGCTGTGCTGTGGGGAATTCCTCCTGGGTCCAAAGTGTCTAGTCTCCCCAGCACTGGCAGGGGAAAGATGGCAGACTGGAGCTGCAGTGGTGGCTGCCACTCCTCCCTTGGGGAGCTCAGTTGTCTTAGGCAAAAGACAGCCACAGTGATGATGGCTGCTCCTCCCCTAGAGAACTTGGTAGTCTTAGGCAGTCTCCAGCCAAGTGGTCACTGAGAATCTGCACAGCTCTGTGCTTGGGACCCAAGGCCTTAGTGATGTGGGCTCACAAGGGGGATCTCCTCTGTGCAATCCGTTGGTTGGGTTGCACAGATTCATGGATAAAGCATTGTTTCTTGGGGATTGGAGGTAGCATGATCACTCACCTCCTCCCTTGTCTTGGAGTGAGAGCTTCTCTTGCCCCATGTGGCTCTCAGGTGGGTCATCACACCACCCTGCTTTTCCTTGCTGTCAGTGGTTCGCAACAACCACCTAGTCATTCCCAATGAGAGAACCTGGATACCTCAGTTGCCAATGCAGGATTCACTCATCATTTTGGTTCTTCTTGGTGGGAACCTCCAACCACAGCTGTTTCTAGTTGGCCATCTTGAGCCCTCTCCCTAAAATTTGACCATGATTTATTATTACGGTCTTGTTAAGTCTTGAAAATAATAATTATTGGGAATCAATTAACTTTTCTTTTTTGAAAACTTGTCCCTGTAGAAAAAAATTGCCCTTTATTGTTTTTTACAGCCAAACTAGGTATTGTCTTTGAAAGATTTACTTTAGCTACTAGGAAATGAATAATCTTTTGCACTACAATTCTTCCTTCAATAGATACTGTGATTGTTAGTTTCATGTATCAACTTGGCTAGACTACAATACCCAATTATTCAAACACTAGGTGTTGCTGTGAAAGTATTTTAAAGATGTGGTTAACCTTCATAATTGGTTGACTTTAAGAAAGATTATCCTCAATAATGTGAGTGGGTCTCATCCAGTCATTTGAAAAGCCTTAAGAGAACAACTGAGGTTATCTGAGAAAGAAGAAATTCTTCTATAAGACTACAGTATCAGCTTCTATCCAAGTTTCCAGCCTGCCAAATTTCCAACCCACACTATCCATTTTTTATTTTCCAGACTCCACAATTGTGTAAACCAATTCCTTGAAATAAACTATTGAAATAAATTACACACACACATGTGCTCACACCCACACACACAAAATACACTGGTTTTGATTCTCTGGAGAACCCTGACTGATACAGATTTATTGCAGCAAAACACTTTAGTATGCGTAGGACTAGCCAAATTCCTGGCAATGATGAAATAGAATATGGTTGCCTATTTGTACTTATGTTCTTTGAGTGTTGTAATGATGATGTAAATACCTATGAACCTCTTACAATTATATCCTGCATATACCACTGGGGTACCAAGTTTCAAATTCCAAAAGAAAATGCATTAAAGCTACAAGACACTTGCAGAATGGCTATAATAAAAAAGATACACAAAACCAGGTGCTGGCAAGCATATGAAGGAGCTGGAACCCTTATGTGTTGCTAGGAGGAATGTAAAATGCTGCAGCCACTTTGAAAAACAGTTTCAGTTTCTCAAATATTAAATATCAGGTTAGCATTTGACCCAGCAATTCTAGTCCCAGGTCTCTACCTAAAATAAATGAAATCATTTATTTACACATTTACACGAGGCTTATATAAAATGTTCATAACACCTTTATTTGCAATAACCCCAATCTGTAGCCAATCCAAATGTCCATCAACTGATGAATAGGTAAACTGTGGTACATCCAAATAAGCAGCAAAAAAGAATCAACTGCCGACATCCACATGCAGGAGTGTGGGTGAACTTCTGAAACATTATTTTAAGTGAAAGAAGGCAGATGTAAGACTACATATCATATGATTTCATTTATAAGGCGGTTTTAGAAAAGACAAAATTATAGAGACAGAAAGCACATCAGTGATTGCCTGTGTACTGGAGATGGGAGCAGGAATGGACTCCATATAGGTACAAGTGAACATTTTGG
Organism: Macaca thibetana thibetana; assembly: GCF_024542745.1. NCBI lineage: Eukaryota > Metazoa > Chordata > Mammalia > Primates > Cercopithecidae > Macaca > Macaca thibetana. The sequence continues at coordinate 109,386,075 of NC_065598.1, forward strand.
CATGATAAAAAATATTTTAAAACTGAACTGTGGTGATGATTGCACAGCTGTAAAAATTTGCTAAAAATTATTGAATTGTGCACTTATGATGGGTGGATTTTATGCTATGTAAGTTATACCTCAATGTAAGACCAATATAAATCTTAAACAATTTGGTTAGAAAATAGGAATGGAACACTATAAAGATCCCAAACTAACTGCAAATATGAATTCTCTGAATTTCAACATTTGCAAATTTGTCATTTTCACTAGTTAAAATAATGTATAAAAGTGATCTCTATAGAGCTCATCAATCACATTTCCTCTTCTTTCTGAGTACATGACTGGACTGCATTTCCCAGCCTCCTTTGCAGTGAAGTGTGGCCATACAAATGATTTATAGCCAGAGGTGTGTAAAGGAAAATAATGTATGGTCTTTCAAGCTTGACCTATTAAAATACTGTGCTTGCCATCTTCCATTCTATTTTCTAGTATGTTGTCTGTACATTGACTCCCAGGGTGACCTTGGGAATCATCTACTGAAGATTCAGAGTTGCTAGCAGCCTGTGCCTTTGAATAACTGTGTAGAGCAGAAGTCCTCCTACCTTCATCACCCTCCACAACAGGAATTGAGTAAACAAATACCCTTTTGTGTGAAGCCACTGAAATTTTGAGGTTGGCTTGAAACAGAAGTTAGCCTATTTGAACTAAAAATTATCCCATTGCCGTCTTTCTCACAATCATCTTACTAGTTCGTTAAATGGAAAGACGAGGGATTAGCCCTCCTATTCCATCTTCCCATTAGAAATTTGATCTAAGCTTTCCAATGCCATTTAAAATAGAGTAGAAGGCTTTGGAACTGCAGTTTTTAGCCTATTTATCTTTACCTCCATCTTCTAACATACCTAGAAAATTTTAAATAAGAGTCATTAAATTGCTTCCAAAGGCAGTTCATCCACTGAATGTTCTCTGGTTAGAGAGCAACTCTTTAAAAATAGTGTAGACCTCATTGTTCAGGAAGCATCCTCTTTGTTGAAAATATAGCAATAAGACCAATAGCAATGATTTCGTTGTATAAAAGACAAATTGAATTTTAAATTCAAAATATTCAAAGTTTGGCATTGAAGATCTTTCATTCAAAATCCCAGTAAAGATTCAGAGAATCTCCTATTAAAACAGCACTTCATAAAGTGGATAAATTGACTAGGATGCCAAGGATATTTAATTTGAATGTTTAAGATAATTGACTCATAGAAAATCAGAGCTATTGTGAACATTAAATATAATCTAGATCATTCCCTTTAGCTTAGAGATTGGGAATCTGAGCTGTAGAGAGACTGAGTGATTGGCCTGAAGTCACACAGAAAGTGGCACATCTAGGACAAGAGCTCAGATCTCTTGATTCTACTCACTAGCCTTAGAATAGCAGGCCAACTTCTGAAGATTCTACATGAGTAACAGAGAGAGAGAGAGAGAATGTGTGTATGTGTTGTGTGTGTAACCTGCACACGGAATTTAAATCAGAAAGAAAAAATGATAGCTTGTTAGTTGTTTCATAGACTAAGAGAAACTAACCAGATTGAGCCCCGTAAAATACCTTATCAGGTGGGAAGGCATTCATGACATCCTTGCTGATTTCACATAATTTTCCAAGTCAATATTTTGTCCTATCAGAAAATATAATATCTTATTATAAGAAAATGAAGTTTCCTTTACCAACTAGTTTTATGTAATTTGGATTGTGAGCTTCTGACTAAAAAAAGGGCAGATCTCTTCTCTGAGAGCAAGACATTATTTAGAAGCCCCTAGATCCTTGGAATTATTTTTTCCCCATAACAGCTCGGCAGACTAATTTCTTGGAGTTCTTAATAAAAGTTCCTAATCTTTACGTTTTCAACAACATTCCTTATTCTCAAGATAAAATACTTACTGCCCAGTACAGTAATGGTAATTTAGTGGTCCTTTGTTAACCAATCTGGAAAGAAAATGACTGACAGCATAGCAAAATATAGTGGAAAGTGCTATAGATAAGAGACAAGAGCCCAAGATTTTAATAAACTACTACACTGTTTACTGACTGTTTTGTCTTGGGTAGGTTACTATGAGAGACCAAATATGCCCTCTCCAAAAATGTCTATGCCTGAATCTCAGAATTTGTGAATATGTTATCTTACATAGCAAAAGGGAATTTGTTTTGGTAATTAAGGGTACAAACCTTAAAATAAAGAGATTATCCTGGATTATCAGGATGGGCTTAATCTAATCACATGAGCCCTTAAAAGCAGAAAATCTTCTCAAGCTAAAAACAGGAAAGACGAAGCAGAAGGAAAAATCAGAGAGATTTGAAGCTTTAGAAGGACTCAACCCACCAGGCTGACATTGAAGATGAAAGGAGTCACGATTCAGGAAATGTGGATGGTCTCTGAAAGATAAAAGCAACCCCTGACCAGCAGTCAGCAAGGAAACGGTGACCTCAGTCCTATAGTTATATGGAATCCTGCCAACAGCTGAAATTAGGATGAAAGAGAATTTTCCCCTAGAACCGTCAGATAAGAACGCAGACCAGTTCACACTTTGATTTTGGCCTTTTGAAACCTGGAGCAGAGAAGCGAGTCAAGACCACCAGGACTTCTGACTCATAGAACTGTGACATAATAAATTTATTTCATTTTGAGCCACTGAGATTTTGATAATTTGTTACCCAGTAAGAGAAAACTAATGCAGTTTTTTAACATTTCCTTCCTTATTTTCTTTTTGATCAAATGCCTTACTTTCCAGTTTTATTTGAGTTATGAAAAAGGTGGAATTTTCTTTAAAATAGTCTTATGATATAATAGAAGAAGAAAAGGTCTGTGAGATATAATCAGCATGTACAGTCATGAGCCCCATAAGGATGTTTTGGTCAATGATAGACTGCATATAGATGGTGGTCCCATAGCATTATAATGGAGCTGAAAAATTCCTATGACTTAGTGATGTCATAGCTGTTGTAATGTCATAGCACATTGCATTACTCACATGTTTGTGGTGATGCTGTTATAAAAATAAACCTACTGCACTGCTGGTTACATAAAAGCATAGCACATTCAATTATGTACAATACTTAAAACTTGATAATGAGAATAAATGGCTTTGTTACTGATTTATGTATCCACTATACTTACAGTGTTTTTTAAGTTATACTTTAAGTTCTAGGGTACATGTGCACAATGTGCAGGTTTGATACATAGGTATACATGTGACATGTTGGTTTGCTGCACCCATCAACTCATCATTATTTTAGAGTATACTACTTCTTCTTATATTTTTAAAAGTTAACTGTAAAACAGCTTACAGCTTTAGGCACATCCTTCAGGAGGTATTCCAAAAAAGGCATTGTTATCATTGCAGAAGACAACACCACTCATGTTATTGCCCCTGAAGACCTTCGAGTAGAATAAGATGTGAGAGTGGAAGACAGTGATACTGACGATCCTCATCCTGTATAGACCTACCTAATATGTGTATGTTTGTGTCTTCATTTTTAACAAAAGAGTTATTTATTTATTTTTAGATTTTTTATTTCTATGGATTTAGGGATAGAAGTGCAGTTGTGTTACATGGATATATTGCATAGTGGTGAAATCTGAGCTGTTAGTGTGTGCATCACCTGAATAGTGTACATTGTACCCAATAGGTAGAGATTCATCCCTCATTCCCCCATCTCTCCCACCTTTGAGAGTCACCAGTGTCTGTTATTCCACTTTGTATGCCCATGTGTACCCATTGTTTAGCTCCCACTTATAAGTGAGAACATGTATTTGACTTTCTGTTTCTGAGGTATTGCACTTAGGATAATGGCCTCCAGTTCCATCCATGTTTCTGCAAAAGATATGATTTCATTCTTCGTTATGGCTGAGTAACACTCCATTATATATATATTACATTTTAACCCAACTATCTATTAATGGACACTTAAATTAATTCCATAACTTTGACATTGTGAATAGTGCTGCAATAAACATATGAGTACAAATGTCTTTTTCAATATAATAATTTATTTTCCTTTGGATATATACCCAATAGTGGGATTATTGGATTGAAAGATAGTTCTATTGTTAGTTCTTTGAGAAATCTCTATACTGTTTTCCATAGAGATTATTTAAAAAGTAAAAATAAATAAGTAAATAAATAAATTTTAAAATAAAAAATTATAGAATAATAATATAAAGAAAGAAAATATTTTTGTACAACTGTAAAATGGTGTTTGTGTTTTGTGCTAAATGTTGTTACAAAAGAGTCAAAATGTTTTTAAAAATTTAAAGTTTATAAAGTAAAAACATTACAGTGAGCTAAGATTAATTTATTTTTGAAGAAATAATAATTTGTAAAATAAATTTAGTACAGCCTAGGTATACAGTGTTTATAAAGAATAGTAGTGTACAATAATGTCCTAGGCCTTCACATTCACTCACCACTCACTCACTGACACCCAGAGCAACTTCTAGCCCTGCAGGCTCCAGTCATGGTAAGTGCCCTACAGAGATGTCACATTTTTAAAAATCTTTTAAACCATATGATATAGTTTGGCTCTGTGTCCCCACTCAAATCTCATCTCGAATTGTAATCTCCATAATTCTCACATGTCCAGGGAGAGACCTGGTGTGAGGTGATTGGATCATGGGAGGTGGTCCCCCCATGCTGTTCTCATGACAGTGAGTGAGTTCTCATGAGATCTGATGGTTTTGCAAGTGTTTGGCAAATTCCTCCTTCGCTCTTCTCTGTCTCACCTGCCACCATGTAAGAGGTGCCTCTTCTTATTCTGCAATGATTGGAAATTTCCTGAGGCCTCCCCAGCCATGCAGAACTGTGAGTCAATAAAACTTCTTGTTTTATAATTATCCAGTCTCGGAAATGTCTTTATAGCAGTGTTTAAACGGAGTAATGCAATGAATTAGTACCGTGGAAAGTGGGATATTGCTATAAAGATACTTGAAAATGTGGAAGTGACTTTGGAACTGAGTAACAGGCAGAGGTTGGAACAATTTGGAAGGCTCAGAAGAAGACAGGAAGATGTGGGAAAATTTGGAACTTCCTGGAGACTTGTTGAATGGTTTTCACCTAAATGCTGATAGTGATATGGATAATGAAGCCCAGGCTGAGGTGGTCTCAGATGGAGATGAGGAACTTCTTGGAGACTGGAGCAAAGCTAACCCTTACTATGCTTTAGCAGAGAGACTGGAAGCATTTTGCCCCTCCCCTAAAGATCTGTGAAACTTTGAACTTGAAAGAGAATATCTAAACTTGGAAATTATGTTTAAAAGGGAAGCAGAACAGAAAAGTTTGGAAAATTTGCAGCCTGATGATGAGATAAAAAAGAAAAACCCATTTTCTAGGAGAAATTCAAGCTAGCCGAAGAAATTTGCATAAATAATGAAGAGTCAAATGTTAATAGCCAAGACATTGGGGAAAATGTCTCAAGGGCATGTCAGAGGTCTTCACAGCAGTCCCTCCCATCACAGGCCACGTGGTCTAGGTGGAAAAATTGGTTTCATGGGGCTGGCCCAGAGCCTTGCTGATTTGTTCAGTCTCTGGACTTGGTGCCCTGCATCATATCTGTGGCTAAAATGGGCCAAGGCACAGCTCATGCCATTGCTTTAGAGGGTGCAAGCCCAAAGCCTTGGCAGCTTACACATGGTAGTAGGCCTGAGGGTGCATGGAAGTCAAGAATCGAGGTTTGGGAATATCCTCCTAGATTTCAGAGGATGTATGGAAATGCCTGAACATCCAGGCACAGGTGTGCTGCAGGGGTGGAGCCCTCATGGAGAACCTCTTCTAGGACAGTATAGAAGAGAAATGTGGGGTTGGAGCCTCCACACAGAGTCCCCACTGGAGCACTGCCTAGTGGAACTGTGACAAGAGAGTCATCATCCTCCAGATGCCAGAATGGTAGATCCACTGACAGCTTGCACTGTGCGCCTGGAAAAGCCACAGACACTCAATGCCAGCTGTGACAGCAGCCAGGAAGGGGATTGTACCCTGCAAAGCCACAGGGGTAGAGCTGCCCAAGATTGTGGGAGCCCACTTCTTGCATCAGCATGCCCTGGATGTGAGACATGAAGTCAAAGGAGGTCATTTTGGAGCTTTAAGATTTAATGACGGCCCCCATGGATTTTGGACTTATATGGGACCTGTAGCCTCTTTGTTCTGGCCACTTTCTCCCCTTTGGAATAGAAGCATTTATCCAGTGCCTGTACTCCCATTTTATCTTTGCAACAACTAACTTGCTTTTGGTTTTACAGGTTCCTAGGTGGAAGGGACTTGCCTTGTCTCAGAAGAGATTTCGGGCTTGGACTTTTGAGTTAATGCTGAAATGAGTTAAGACTTTAAGGGACTGCTGGGAAGACATGTTTGTTTGTTTATTTGTTTTTCGAGATGGAGTCTCACTTTGTCACCCAGGCTAGAGTGCAGTGACACCATCTTGGCTCACTGCAATGTCTGCCTCCTGGATTCAAGTGATTCTCCTGCCTCAGCCTCCTGAATAGCTGGGATTACAGGTGCCCACCACCACGCCAAGCTAATTTTTGTATTTTTAAGTAGAGATTGGCTTTTGTCATTGGCCAGGCTGGTCTTGAACTCCTGACCTCAGGTGATCTGCCCACCTCAGCCTCCCAAAGTGCTGGGATTACAGACATGAGCCACCATGCCTGGCTGACATGATTGGTTTTGAAATGTGAAAAGACATGAGATTTGCAAGGGGCCAGGGTCAGAATGATATGGTTTGGCTCTGTGTCCCCATCCAAATCTCATCTTGAATTGTAATCCTCATGTGTCTAGGCAGAGACCTGGTGGGAAGTGATTGGATCATGCTGTTCTCATGGTAGTGAGTGAGTGAGTGAGTTCTCACAAGATCTGATGATTTTATAAGGGGCTCTTCCCCCTTCTTTCCTCACTCTTCTCTCTCCTGCCACCATGTGAGAAAGTCCAAGCTTGCTTCCCCTTAGCTTTCTGCCATGATTGTAAGTTTCCTGAGGCCCCCCCAGTCATGCAGAACTGAGAGTCAATTAAACCTCCTTCCTGCATAAATTACCCTGTCTCAGGTATTTCTTAACAGTGTGAGAATACACTAATACAGCATATTTTTACTGTACCTTTTCTATGTTTAGATGCAGAAATACTTACCATTATGTTACAATTGTCTAAGGATGAAATACAGACAGTAATATGTTCTATAGATTTGTAGCCTAGGAGTGATAGGCTGTACTACATAGCCTAGATGTGTAGTAGGCTATACCACCTACGTTTGTGTAAGCACATTTTATGCTGTTTACACAATGACGAACTTGCCTAACAGCACATTTCTCAGAAAGTTTTTCTATAGTTAAGTTATGTATAACCATATCCTATTTAACAAGAGACAATTTCTCAAGTATCTATGCCATTATTTTCTCCTCTCTCTATTTTATGCTTTTCTTACATAGGCATAGGAAAAAAAAAGATCAGGGCTAGTTTGTAAGAAAGGTTTTTCTACTGATATTCTAGAATATGGAAAATAAATTATGTCATCAGGACTGTGGTCCAATTATACCCAAGACTAAATATTCATTGTTCTTATAAAATTTAAGGAAAATTATATTTTCACATCCGTGGGTACTATTTAGCCCTTATATGCTTTGAACTTATTGTATTAATTTTGTTTCACTTGTGGTATGCATAAATTGGGTAGTCATAGGGCTGGGTAAAACAAGATTCCCAAAGAAGAGGTGTAGTAGAAGGAAATAGAGGAGTGCAAAGGAAATTGATTGTATCTTTCACTTCCTGGAAATTAGAATAGCAAAGTAAGCTTCATAGAACAATAAGACTGAGAAAACATGAAGACTGCTTCCAGCCAGCTTAGGTAGGTCAGAATATACAGACATCTTACCTTGGGGCTACCCATATCTCCTGTTAATTTAGGAAAAGAGAACTTTCCCTATTCCTAAATCTCCATGGAATAAAACTATCTTTGCTAACCATAAGTTCAAATTCCAATGAACCTTGATCTTATCTGTTGCTTCTTGTGACATTATTATGCAGCATCGTGTCTCTTTATTGGAACTTCTCTTTTATTATCTGTCACATCTGTCACACAGATCACACAGCCTAATACCCAGCTTGAAGTAATCAGGAGCTTCATTTTGGAGTTGTGACTATCTGGACCACCTTCGGTGACCATTATAGAAGCTTGGATTTACACACGGTCTTGCCTGTTTGGTTTTCATCCAATTAAGTGTGCTATTTTTCATATTGTTATGATTCTGTCAGTTGCATAAAATATTCTTTTGTGCAGTGGTTGATATTATACAGAATATTGCTTTTCTCATCTGTGAATAAATTTCATGACAAACCTGATTTTGTCACTTTCGTAATTGCTGTGGTTGCTTTCAGCAACATCTGCCTTCAAAACTACAACCCACAGAAGAGCATCTTTCTATGATAAAAATTTGGCCAGGATATTCTGCATCACACCACTTGATTATTTTTTTTAGTGTTCTAGTAAACTGCATTTATATTATCTAGGTTACTGATGAACTTTATAGTTTTTGTAAATTACTGCCTCAGGAGACCTGGACTGCTCTTGGAACCACTATTAATTGGCTTTGTGATTAAATAATATTCACTTAGCCTCTCTGTGTTTGTTTTCTCATCTGAACTATAGAGATAGAAGTGTCTCACACATTTGTTGATCCTAAAACTATAATTGATTTTCTTCGGCAGGGCAAAAGTGCCTCATGCAATCTATTTCCCTGAAAGAGAGAGAATGAAGAAAAAAATTGACTGACTTGCACATTGTTCAGTAACTCTTCCTTTGTCTTTCAAGATCATGATGGATGATAATGTATTGTTCTGTAGTAACATTAGGGATTTTGAGAGGAACAAGAACAGAGCTCATAACCCAATTTTATTCATGCCCGACTGTCCTCATATAACAAGCTGAGAAAATCCCCATGATTCCAGGTATTTGAGCAAAGTTTCCATCGGCAACTGGCTTCTTCCTTATGGATTTCAAAAGTACTCATACATAATTCAAGGCCACTAGGCAAATAACCAAACAGTATTTTGTGCATAATATAATACTGACTCATACTGAAATTCAAGGAAAAAAATGAAGTTGTATATCTAGTGAACTTAGAAATGCAAATACTAGAATAAAAGTGTTCCCTTATGTGGCCCTGAAAATTAAGAATATTTTTCCATTGATATTGTCTTAAAATGAGCAAGAATGCCTGGCATAAATAAATAATGGTAAGTTAAGCAAAAAATTTGCAAGAACTGTCACTTATTGAACCCATTACTCTGCTATGTGATTTTGGGAACCAGGAATGGAACACTTGGTTTGCAACCCAGGTAGAAAAGCAGAATTTGTTAAAGACACTTTCATATAAAAACAACTACTAGAGACCAATGTGAAATGATACAGAATGCTGTGTTTGATGGCTTAGCATTTCAGCAAATTGATTAGTTACAGTTTCCATGAAGAAAACAAAAATTCTTAACCAAGAATCCAAGACCTTTCACAGCCTGACTTTAACTTTCACTAGTCTCATTTGCCTCTATCAATCAAAGAACCATCCACTCTAGTCATTGATCCTTACACATGTATTTCATGACTTCCTGAGTTTATAATTGCTTCTCTTTGAATGAAATACCCTTCTTTCCTTGGTAAATATAGACTTCCATTCAAGACTCAGCTCTCCCATTCCCTCCTCTGTGAGTTATTTATCCATGTCTCACCCTCTCCATCCTACACTTTAGCACTTAGAACATTTAGATCACTTTGTTTACGTTTCTGTTTGCAAGTCCAGGGCAGGTACAACATCTTAAATCTCTCTATAGAACCAAGCTATCAGCAGAATGTTTGACTCATAGTTGGTGATTAATAAACATTTGTTACTTGTTCACCTATTCAATTAAAACATACAAAAGTTTGGAAAGATAAGGTAATGATCCGTTGATGAAAAGAACTTGCATATCTACCTGAGGAGTTTTGGATTTCTCCTACATAAACGGGGAGCCACAATAGATTTTTCAGCAGAAAAGTGGAATAATGGAAGCATTTTTGTAAGGAGATGATTCTAGATGTGGTGCAAAAAGACAGAAGGATGGAGAGGGTTTCTAAGAAGGTGAAGACATAGCAGTAAGTTAGATCTTAGCAAGATCTTCAAATTGTTTAATGGATTTATATGTATCTATTTGTATACTTTAAAATACTTTAAAATCACAGAGCCATTCAAATAAGTATTTGAATCACTTATTGCATTTCATAAACTTTGTATATAAAATTATTTAGAAATAATTTTAGTTTTACAGAAAAGTTGCAAAGGTAATAAGACTTTACACACTTCAGCTAATTTTCCCCATGGTTAACATCTTACATTTCTGCAGCATGTCTGTCAACATTAAGGAACCAATATTCATACATTGCCACCGACTAAATTCCAGACTTTATTTGTATTTCACCAGTTTTTCCATTAAGGTCCTCCTTCTGTTCCAGGGTCCAATGCAGCGTGCCACCATGCATTTAGATATGATGTCTTCCCAGTTTCCTTTGCTTTGTGATATTTTGTTAGTCCTTCTGTATTTTTCATGGCCTTGAAAGTCTGGGGGGATATTGTAGGTGTCTTGTAGAATGTTCCACAATCTGAATTTGTCTGCTGTTTTTCTCATGATTAGACCAAAGTTATGGGTTTAAGGGAAGAATACCACAGAGATGCAGTGCCTTGCTCATCATATCTATGAGAGTTTACACATCCGTATGACACCAGTGATGTTAACCTTCACCACTTGGTTAATGTACTGTTTGCCATGTTTTATTATATTGTATTTATTACTTTTATTTTAAAGTTCTTATTTTTCCCTTTCACTACTCTAATCTCTGGAAGCAAGTCACTAAGTCTGGCACATGCTAAGTGGGGATGGGGCAGGTGGTGAGTGAGAGGATGAGGGAGGATTAAACTCTACCTCCTTGAAGGAGGAAGTATCTGCATATATTATTTGGAGTTTCTTTGTTAAAAAGGATGTTTCCCCTTACTTCTATTTATTTATTTATTTAATAATTTATTAATATCACTATACGTTAAGGTATATTTATTTTATACTTTGGATTATCATTCAGTACTACTTTACTGATTTTGTTGCTCAGATTGTTCCAGTTTGGGCCTATAGTTGGCTCCAGTGTCCCTCTAGCATAGCCTTATCATTGTTAGTTTTTCTTTGTCAAGGAGAGCACTTCCTTACTTTCTGCCATTACAAGATGCTCCAGGCTCATGTCATATATTCCCCACTCCAGTTCTACAATCAGCCATTTCTCCAAGGAGCCCTCTTTCCTTTTACTGAAAAATGATGTTTAGAGACCATGATCTGTGTGCTGGCTGTGCTTATTGCTACTGAGCTGCCATTGTTTTCAGGCCCTTTCAGTGAACACAGCAAGAAAATACATATGTGTATACTAAACCATCTATATAAACATATCAATAAATATTTCTGTGTATTGATTAATACCTATATTAAGCTAAGCATGACTTCATACAGATGTCTCCAACTCCAATCCAGTATCACATGGTACATTCTTGCCTTCCCCAAAAACTTGCTTATTTGTAACTTACCATCTCAACATTAAGAAACCTGGCTACCACTGTGCAGCATCCATTTACTTATTTATTTAACCCAGGATACATAGACAACAGGGTTATAATTATTAACTTGTACCTCCATCAGAAAGAAATTTACCAACTAGAGTACTGTGCTTACATAATATCTTTTGTTTTTAGTTTTATAGTTTTCAGTCAAAACATTATTTTCCAATGTTGCTTAGGTCAGACCATTTTTCCCACTCCCTTTCGTGTGGCCATATTCTACATTTGCAAAAGTGATAGATCCATTTTTCACAGTCTGTGTTCTGTTGTGAGATACCCTACATCCTGGTTGATTTTATTTTTTAGTTTGCATACATTAAAATTCACTCTTTGCAATGTACAATTCTATGGGTTTGGACAAATGCATGTAAATGGTTTTCAACCACCCCAATACAGCACAGGTACTTCACTCTAAAAGTAAGGAACAATTGTTTCACCCTAAAAGTTCCCCTGTGCATCCTCTTTGTAGTCAATCACTCTTACAAGCACTGACAGCTACTACTCTGTTTTTCTTCCACATATATTTTAATAAAGTAATTTGTTAATCAATTGTTGTTATTTGTCTCTCCTATGTGAATATAAGCTCCATGAAGGTAGGAACCATGTGTCTTGTACATCACTATATGCCTTCTAACTAGGAGAATGCTTTGCACATTATAGATGTTTAAATATTTGTTGAGCAAGTGAATTAATGGTGAACTAATGAATAAAAGTAGATTTATTTATTTTAGACTTGATAATGCCTTTTGGTAAGCTATATTCTAATGGGCACTGGAGATTCAAAGACAGAACATGAACTCTTTCTTCAAGGAATTCACACTTTAGTCAAAGGACAAAACATGTATACAAACTACTGCAATGCATATTAGACTGTGATAAATGTTCCAGAAGAGTAGTAGAAAAAGAGTTCAGGGAGAGAAGAACTTACTTCTAGATGCAGCTGTCTGGTAAAGGTTTCATAGAGAATGAAGCAATTAACTCACTTTAAAGGATTCTATTATAATTTGTTTGGATTTAATGTGAATTTCTTACTAAGGTTTATTTGCTGCAAACAGAACCCTGTTTCTACCATCTTTATGAAGAGTATTGAGAGGGCTTAGAGTCTGACATGGAGGCCAGAGGGTATGAGTAGAGGACATGGTGATGTTTTGCATATTTTTAAGCTGCTAAAGTTGTTAATGGCTTCAAGACATTTTTGTTCTAATTTTCCAGGTTGCTTTATAGTCTATGTTAGCTTTGATGAAGACTTATTTTTTTTACTCCCTATCTGTAAAAAGGTCCTCAATCCTCTTTATCTTTTTGTTCAATTTCATATTGCATTGATTTCCTTTCAAAATATAAAAAGTTTCCATCTTTGGGGAATATACTATACTCAAATGTGATAATTGCATTTGGGAAATATTATAACTGAACTGCACAAAGAAAATTATATCCAATACATGTGCAATGTCAAATATAAATCATATTCCTAGAAAAAGAGTAAATGCATGTCAGAGTACTTAACTGTATAAAAACACATTATCAGGAGACAATTCTTCAGAAACAATACAGAAATGTGATGGCTGCTGCAGTATTAACTACACAATCTGTTTTGAAGAGTGTTTCAGAGATAATCCCAACTCTCAGTGAAGCTCCGTTGCCAGCTACATTTATTTGCAGTTAAAGCATAATAAACCAAGGGAACATAAAACTTGATTTCTTAGTAGGAACTGTATGTAAGCTTAAAATCAATCATTAATATCTAAACCAGGTTTAATTTTTTGGATTCACCTTAGTTCATTTGTGCTGCTTTAACAAAATACCTTAGACAGTGTAATTTGTAAACAACAGAAATTTGTTGCTCACAGTTCTGGAAACTGGGAAATCCAAGATCAAGAGACAAGATTTCATGTCTGGTAAGGGTTCATGCTCTGCTTCCTTGTTGATCTGCTTCCTTGATGCTTTGTTGCTGCATCATCACATAGCAGAAGGGTAGAACACTGTCTTCACTTGGCAGAAGGGGCAAGGGAATCCACTTAGGTGTCTTTTATAAGACCATTAGTCTCATTTATGAGAGTGGAGCTCACATGATTTTATTACTTCCCAAAGGCACTACCTCTTAATACTATCACATTGGGTATTAGGTTCCAACATACAAATTTTGGGAGAACCACAAACTTTCAGACCATAGCACCTTACTAGAGGTCTGGGTCCTGAGAAAATGGATTGGAGTACAGATAAGTTTTGATGGAGACAGATAACAGGGAATGTCTGGAGATCATGACACAAGATTTTGGGACTGAGTGGAATATGCTTTGAGTTTGGGAAGGAGATCTAAGGAAGTTAGACATTTTGTGTATGAAGAATGCTAAGAAAGAGACAGTGGATTGCTATATATATATATAGTCATGTGAAAGCATCTGTGGATATCTGACAGCAAATTAGCAAACATTGGCCTAGGACTTGTGTGACAGGAAAAGAGGAAAAGTCTAAAATAAGGTGAATAGTACTACAACTTTGACTTGAAAGGAGATGCTACCAAAGTAAGAATCAGGCAAAAAGATAAATGACAAGTCCAGGTAAGTTAATTAAAGCAGGAAGGAACAAACAAACATTCTATAACTCAAATTTCAGGTACCCACAATGCTGTATGAAGAAAATATAGGCAGATAATTTAAATAGGAAATAACCTAAAACTCAGGGAACACTAAGGCACAACAGTAACAAATGTTCTGTTTCTGGATTGTGTTCTACTCAGTGCCAATGCTAGTGCCAGATTTCAGGTAGGCAAGAATTCAGATGGGCAGAGAAAATCAAACGTGGCTACAAGGAAGGATGGACATCATAACCAGAGAAAATACAACTCCTGCTAATAAGTTTGAATTCTTTTTAGTTGACCTAGTTTTATTTTTGTATATGCTATCATTCTGTTTCACAAAACACGGTATATTTAAAAATGTATAAAAGTTCAAATATACTTGAGCCCTAGCTCTGGTATTGCCTGAGCCTCTGATACTCCAATACACTTTAGTAAAAGGACAAAACATGTATACAAACTACTGCAATACATATTAGTAGCATTATTAGCAATACATTGCTAATTTTTGTAGCCTCCTTTAGATTTACTTTCCAGATCTGTCAATTTACAAAGAAGTTTTGGAATTGCATCCAATTCTATATGATGAATTTGTACTTATTTAGTATATGGAAAGAGATGGGTGGATAGAACTTCTTATGGTAGCATATAGCCTAACTTATAGAAATTAGAAATTGTTAGGAAAAGTTTTTCAACTGGTCAGGAGCATACATTTTTCTTTGACTTCTTCTATTAATCTCCTCTTTGATAACCTTATCTAGTATCCAGACTTCAAGCAGTACATCTAGGAAAGACTCTTAATTATCTCCCTCACTCAAAGTACTCCCTTTCCTGATTCTTTATCTTTGTTAATTGGGCCACTATAGTAGCATTGTCCATTTCTCAAAGCCACATGGGCAAGAACTTTCATAATCTGGCACCAATCTATTTTACCAGCATTATCTTCCACTCTGCCCTTAAAAATTCTGTCCACTTCGGTTAAATTGTTCCATTTACTGCTTCCCAAGCAGTCTTTAAAAATTCTGTATCTCCATGCATTTGTTCATTCTGTTTCCACTGCCTCCTTCCTCTTCTCTATCCATTAGACTTTTTCATTCTTTATGACCCAAATCAAATACTTCACATGAATCTATGCCTGCCACTGCTCCCTCCGTAATGAAATGCATTTAATGCACTCATCACTTGGAATATCAAATTTGATGCTTTTGCAAGCATCAAATTAAAATAAGCCTTCATTAAAATAATTTTTTACATGCAAACATAATAACCACTCTTCCTTTGCCATAGAACTATCCAAACCACAACTACCTTATGCCTAGATTCCTGTAATATCCTCTGAAGAAGAAAACTCTTTTTCTATACACAACACTTTTGACATGTGTTGTGTGTGGATTTTCCACACCAAGCAATTCTCCAACTCCCTGCAGACACCAACTGAGTGTCCTACCATTTAATTAAATCTGACACTAACTAACTAATCTGGACTTAGTTCAGACCCCATGGGTTAAGGGTTCAGTCCTGCAAGACTGCTCTCTCACTTCAGAAGTCAATTGCAAGTAGTGGATCCCCAGATTACCCACACTCCTGTCCAACTTGGCTACAAATCAGGGGCTCCCATGACCCCTTCCTCATGTTCAATAATTTGCTATAATAGCTCATAGAACTTAAGGAAATGCTTTACTTTCTATTACCAGTTTATTATAAAGAATATATAGCTGAGGAACAGTCAAATAGAAGAGATGCATAAGGCAAGGTATGGGGGAAGGGCAAAGAGCTTCCATGCTCTCTCCAAGCATGCCACTCTTCCAGCACCTCAGTGTGTTCACCAACTGGGAAGCTCTCAGAACCCTCTAGTTTAGGGTTTCTATGAAGCCTCTATTATGTAGGCATGATTGATTACATCATTGGCCATTGGTGATTCAGCCAATTTCCAGAGCCTTTCTCTTCTCAAAGGTCATGGGGTGGGGCTGAAAGTTTCAACCTTCTAATCACGTGGTTGGTTCCTCCGGCAATCAGCCCTCATCCTCCAAGAGTTATCTTATTAGTATAAACTAAGATATGGTTGCAAGCGGCATATTATGTATAACAAAAGATGTTCCTCTCATCATTATTACTCAGGAAATTCCAAGTGTTTTAGGAACTCCCTGCCAAGAACAGGAACAAAAACTAAATATATATTTCTTGTTATATCATAATATCACATCCTTGTAACTGGTTTTGCCACCCCCAGGCTCCCCTGCTTCCATTCACAATGCACACAGTGATCTTTATCCCTTTTTTAAAAAAACAAGTTGGATAGCCCTGTTTTAAAATCATTGAGCATTACTAGCCATGTGACCCACATGGTAATGTCCAAGGTTTTCTTTGACCACATATTTTCTGGAAGTCAGGATGACCTTCACCACTATCACTATAGCAGTGGCTAGATCAGCATCCTGAGGCTGGTAGCTGAATGCAGCCATTCCAGGGTCTAGATGAGCTTCAGCTGTTACTTTGGCCCTGTGGTCACATTTTTCTTCATACTCAGTTCACAGCTATCATGAATGGTATAATGGCAGAGCAGCTGGACACATTGTGTTGCTTCATTTGCTTAGACAATACCATCTGGGCTTGAGACTCAGCCCAGCACTGATTCAAAAAACCCACAGTCCCCATGGCTTCATAAATTGGACGCATGATCTGCTGAGAGAAAGTGGTAGCGTCTAGCACCTATTTTGTTATCAAGATCTTCTTGAGTTCAGAGAAGCCAGTGTGAATTCATAATGCACTGGGCTAATGTATCTTCATGTATCTGACTGAAATTGTCAGCACCATGCTGATGGGACTATATATTTTAGGAGGACATGTACAGGTAGAGCCATTGACTAACTGGTGCAATGCAGCCATTTGTCAATCAGACAAAAGTAACCTTTTTCTCATTATCTATGAAGGACCAGACAGGGATCTGTAGACCCTGGAAGGGATGATCAAGAAAGTTGTGTCAGCCTTCGTCATTGGAAGCTTGAGCGAAAACAAGATCAAGAACCACTTCCAGAAGATAATGGTTTTGAGCACATTCAAGTTGCCCATAGATAAGCTGTGATACCTGATGTGGTGGATGATATCTTTGCCCAAGAGGACTGTGTATTTTAGCTTGTACCTGGTCTCCGCAAGTAACCTCTAACTGAAGAAAAAACAAAGAAATATATTGATCTGATCAACCTAGAGTATATTTATCCCATCTGCCAATATCACAGGAAAACCTTTTCTGTATGCCATTTTGGGTGGTGGTAACAGGGTGGTCCTATGCCATCTCACCATTCTTGTGAACTATCAACTGCAGCTGATGAGTACCATGTGGATAAGCATCATGAAGAAATTATTTTCTGAGTTGGTACCAGACACAGTGTACAGAGCCCCTACCTACTATCCTGCCTGGACCACAAATACCTTGGCATCTGTGATCTTCACTCCAGATTGTGTGACTGACTTCGTGGGGGTTATGGCTTGATGGCAGGAAGACTTAGCAAGAGCAGTTATGATATATTGAAATATTTTGAAATAAATTTGTTGGATCTCCATTTTCTTGGAGAAGCAACTGGTAATCACCCAACAGCTAGTATGCAAGTGACTGTAACTAATATTGCTCGCTCTCTCCCCACATGTGTATTAATAATAAGAAAAAAAAAGTTATGATATGAATCAGTATCTGTAATCACTTAATATAACTTGGCATATAGAAAGTACCCCAAAATTGGGAGCTATCATTATTGTTGTTGCACAGGTCTCACAACCACTCTGAGAATAAGTACTCTAGTTGTTCACATTTACAATAAGGAATCAGAGGCATAGAGAAAGGAAGTGGCATGATAAAATTCACACCATGAGCATGTAACAGAAACAGATTTTGAACTCAGTTCTTACTACAAAGCTCAAGTTCTTAACTATTATTCTCTGCTGACCTGTGTGACTTTTGATAAAGGCAAAAAAAAAAAAAGGTAATTGGTAAGATATAGTGGATGCTTATTATGTGTCAGGCTCTGTTAGCATTTCTTAATTTATTTAATCTTCACAACCAGATGTATGCATGATTATCATCCCTATTTACTTGAGGAAACTGAGGTCCATGGAAATGAACTCACTTGTCCAATATCACACAGTGAGTAAGCAGATCAGGATTCCAATCTGTCTTTGATAACAAAATTCATGGTTATCAAGTTTTTGGTTATTTGAAAAAGTAATCATGCACTAGAATGAAAACACAAACAATATAAAAGGGTATAACCTCCATGCTAGGCTATAAATCCCCATTCCCACAGGCAATAAAGGCTGTTTGTCAGTTTATTATATATTTTTCAGACATTTTCTATTTATACATACATGTATTTTATTTTTTAATAAACATTAGTCTCTGTCCACTATGTTCTGCATTTTGATTTTTTTTACTTAATATATCATAGAGATTTTATTATGTTTAAAAAAAAATCCTCCAGCAACATTTTATTGCACTAAATATAAAGACCAAGTTTTTAAATAAAGCCCAAAAGGCTCTTTAAGATCTTGAACAGTCTTGTTCCCATACTCATGTTGCAATTTATGCCTCATTTCTCTCTGTACTCTACCCACACTTTTCCTCCAGTCATCTTTCTACTCTTCATGTAAAATTACTCAGTAATTTTACCTGAGGCACTATGCCTTTCTCTGCATTCTCAGCTACTAGGCATTATGCATTCTTTAGTGATCTGACTCCTGCAATCATCCTATAACCATTGTATTGCCAACCAGAGAAGGAAAGAATGATTTTTAGAATCTATCCCCTAACTAACACGTGACTCCCATATGTTATAGTGGTGTGATAGAATCAAGATTACAGTGAGTTACACCGAAGAGGGACACTTAATCTGGCTTTGTAGAATTAGGGAAGACTTTCTGGAGGAACCAACAACTGAACTGGAAGAACGATCTGATGATTATATGGAAGGAGGAAGAGAAAAAAAATGCTCTAGAAATTAAGAAATATAAGTGCAAAGGTTTGAAGCAAACTGGTGGCAAGAGGAGCAATTTATCCTTTATAATCTCTATCGCTACCATCACCAAACTACAAAACACACACACACACACACACACACAGGTTCATTTACTATGGAAATGTAGCTTCAAGACAACCCTTTAGCACCATTTTTTAGCAATGTTGCTGCCCCTAAAGTCATTCAACATAGGAGCTCTGGAGTCTTGAAGAAAGACCACAATATATTTTAATAGCCGCAAATTTTTTACTAGAGATGGAGCACATTCTGTAATCACTTAGTAGGAAGAGGGGATAAACAGTGAAGGCAAGATATGAGGCTGGAGAAACAAGCAGAAGGCTGATCATTAAGCATTTTATGAGTTACATTATAGTCAGTGGACTTTATCCTGAAAGAAATGGAGGAAAAATTAAGCCTTTTAGTAGGGGAGTTACATGGCCAGTTTTGTAATTTGTGCTTTAGAAAATCAATTTGGACTGCGCCATAAGAGAAGGAGTTTGGGAAGGGCAAAAAATGAAGGCAAGGGTATGAGTTGGGAGAAAGCCATTCCAGTAATCCAGGCAAGAGATAATGATGGCTTAAGATAAGTAATGAAGTAGGATAGAGAAAAGTAGTTGGATTCCAGAGATATTTAGTTTGTAGATACAGCATAAAGTGGCTGATTGGAAGGATCGAACAATCAAGAATGGCTACTTAGCTTGAGCTGACCGACCCAGGAAGAGATAGATGCAAATTTAAGGGAAAGAAGATAATTTCAGCTTTGAGAAATTTAACTTTAAAAATATTATTAATAATTGAACATAGAAAATAATGCTCATAAGTATAGAGTTTGGTAAATTACCACAAAGTAAACACACTTATATTACAATCACCAAGGGTCAAGAAATAAAGCATTACTAGCACTCTAAAAACCCCCTTAAGACCTCTTACCAATAATTACCCTGACCCATTTACCCAAAGTTAAATAGTACTTGACTGGTAATATCATAGCTGAGTGTTGCCCAATTTTAGTTCAATAAAAAATTCTATGTTTTGCATTTATGGTGTCTGGCTTCTTTGGCTCAATGAAATTCAAACTTTTTATTGGTAGTTATAGTTGTTTCATTTTCACACAATTTATTAAATATTTCTACTCTTAGTAATTGCATTCTTTCCAACACGAGATTATCACAAATAGGTTACTATGTGCATTCTTGTACATGTCTTCTAGTGCATATATATATATATATATATATGAATTTCTGTTAAGTGCACAGCTGGGAGATGGATTTCTGGGTCATAGGGTATCTTAGCTTGTTCCTGATGTTATAATAAAATACCCGAGACTGAGTAATTTATAAAGAACAGAAATTTATTTCTCACAGTTCTGGAGGCTGGATGTCCAAACATCAAGGTGCCAGCAGATCCAGTGTCTGGAAAGGGCCACTGTCTGCTTCAAAGATGGTGCCTTAAAGTCTGTTCTCCGGAGAGGATGAATGCTGTGTCCTCGTATGGCAGAAGGATAGAGGAGCAAAAAGGATATCCCCTTCAACCTCTTTTATATGGTTGCTAATCTCATTTGATGGGAGCTCTGACCTATCACTTAATCACCTCCTAAAAGGCCCACCTATTAATATTATCACCTTGGCTATTATGTGTCAACGTATGAATTTTGGGGGACACACACAGACCATTGCATATGATATGCATAAGTTTCGCTTTAGTAGACACTGACAGCCTTGCAAAGTGAGCAGTACATAAGAGTTCCAATTTATCTCAATACTTGTCAACAATGATTTCGTCAGTATTTTTAATTTTAGCCATTCTGGTGGGATTATAGGTATATCTTACTGTGATTTAAATTTGCATTTCCTGATGACTAGTGGAGTAAAGCATTTTTTATGAGCTTGTTGGACATTGGGGTATCCATTTTTTTGTGACGTGCACAGAATCCATAGGTCTTCCCATCAATAAACAAGATGTATCTTTACATTTTTAAAGATATTTTTTAAAATTTAAAGATACATATTTTATGTAGCTGTCTTGAAGAGTTTTTACTAGATTCATTTCTATATATGAGATTATACTTTGATGTTATTGTCATAGTATCTATCTTTTTTTTTTTTTTTTTTTTGAGACAGAGTCTCGCTCTGTCGCCCAGGCTGGAGTGCAGTTGCACGATTTCGGCTCACTGCAAGCTCCGCCTCCCGGGTTCACGCCATTCTCCTGCCTCAGCCTCCCGAGTAGCTGGGACTACAGGCGCCCGCCACCTCGCCCGGCTAATTTTTTGTATTTTTAGTAGAGATGGGGTTTCACCATGTTAGCCAGGATGGTCTCGATCTCCTGACCTCGTGATCCGCCCGTCTCGGCCTCCCAAAGTGCTGGGATTACAGGCTTGAGCCACCGCGCCCGGCCTCATAGTATCTATTTTTAAATTTTATTTTCTATTTTTAAGATAGGAAAACTATAACGTGATTTAATTTTGAATATTGACTTTATATCCAACAACCTTGTTCATCAGTAAAGTTCACTTAATATTTCTTTTTTTTTTTTTTATTTTGTGATACATAGTAGGTGTATATATTTATGGGGTACATGAGATGTCTTGATATAGGCATGCAATGTGTAATAAGCACATCATGAAGAATGGGGTATCCATTCCCTCAAGCAGTTATTCTTTGAGTTACAAACAATCCAATTACACTCTAAGTTATTTTAAATTGTACAATTAAGTTATTATTGACTATAGTCACCCTCCTGTGCTATCAAATAACAGGTTTTATTCATTCTTTCTAACTACATTTTTGTACCCATTAAATATACTTCTCCACAGTCCCCCACTACCTTTCCCAGCCTCTGGTAACCATCCTTCTACTCTCTGTTCAATTGTTTGATTCTAATAGTTGTCTGTAGATTCTTTTGAATTTCCTGTGTAAATAATCATATCTTCTGAAACAGATGAGATTTATTTCTTTCCTTCACTTTTTACACCTTTAAAACTATTTTTCTCTTCTATCACTGCATTAGCTAGGACCTCCAACTCAATATTGAATAGTAGTTGCCTCAAGCATCAAAGGAAAGACTACTGATATTTTGCTAGTAAGTAAGGTAATTGTTCTAGGGTTTTTATGTACACTTTCTGAGATTTTGGAAGTCTCATTCTATTTCTAATTTGTTAAGGGTTTTTTCTCCTTTATCATTAAAGGATCTTGAATTTTATCAAATGCTTTTATTGTATCTTTTGAGTACATCATATGAGATGTATCCTTTATTCTGTAATTGTAGTGAATTTCAATGAATGTTTTCCAAATGTTAAACTAATCTTGTGTTCCTGAAACTATCCAACTTTATGATGTATTATATTAATTATATATTGCTGGCTTCAATATGTTATTTTTGCACCTACATTTGTAATACAAATGAACATGTATATTTTTTAATGCATTAGGCTTGTCAGGTTTTGATGTTAAACTTATGCTGGCCTCATAAAATGAGTTGGAAACTATTGGATTTTTTTTTTTTTTATTCTCTGGAAGAGTTTGTGTAAGACTAGTGATGTTTTTAAACATGGGGAGAATTCACTGGTAAAGCCATCTTCTTTTAAAGTAGATTAAGTTTTCTTTCTTAAAGCGTTGAATAATTTGATACTTTTTTCTTGTGTACATTGTATAAGTTGTAGTTTTCTAGGCATGTGTCCATTTTGTTTAAATTTTCAAATTAAAGTTGCTTAAAATATTCTGTTATGATGTTTAATATTTGTAGGTTCAATAAAACTTTTTTTTTATTACTGTGGCGAGAAAACTTAGCCAAAGATCCACCCTCTTAACATAGTTTACTGCATGATACAATATTTTTAACTATAGGAACAATATTGCATGCAGATATTTAGAACTTATTTCTCTTGTATAACTGAAACTTTACACCCATTAAGTAGCAACTCCCCATTTTCCCCTCTCCAAGCCCCATTTCAATGCAGCTGTCCCTGGGTTTTATGCTTGTTTGCAACTTATTCACTGGATTCTGGACTTCTTCATAAAGTTATTTGTTCCATAAATCCTTACTGTTAAATCAGTACTTCTGTGGAGGAACAAGGACTGAGACTTATTCTGCCATCTTGCTCCCTTCCATTATTCTTATTATTCACAATGTGTGCCTTTTCTCTATCTTTTGGTTCTTTCTTTCTCTGTCTTTCCAGGGAGTTTTCAATTTTATTACACTTTTTCAAAGAAACAAATTTTTAGCTTGTTGATGCTTTCTATTACATATTTTTATGTCATTATTTTCTGCTCTTTTTGCTATTGCATTCTTTTTGCTTCCCTTTATTTGTCGTTTCTTTTTTGACTTCAAGTAAATGTTGCATTGGGAATATATTAAGCCTCACCTGACATGCTGTAGGTATACCTTTTCACCCAGACATGTGAAGACAAGTTGTAGCAACCAACTTCACACAGGTATAACTTCAGTATCTCATCTTACCTCACTTCACAGCACTTCACCTCACTGGGTCTTTTTTTCGTTCTGCAACCCCACAAATCTTCCCTTCATGATGCATACGCATCATAGAAGTGTGAAGGGATTAACAATCCATGGAGAACGTCTTGGCCAATGGAGGATAGTGGCAAGAGGGGAAATGCTCCCATCTCTCTTTTCTTGAGCTGATAATTCTCAGGCACATTCTTCTTGACCCCTCAGATGACCCCTCTTTATTCTTTTCTAATAAATGTATTTCAGGCTATACACTACACTTTAGTATGGCTTTATGTGACTCCAAGTTGTTTTGATATATTATACTTTCATTATCATTCAGTTGAATAAATATTCATTCTCATTTCTATTTATTTTCATTTATCTATAGGTTATTTAGAAGAGTATTGCCAAATTTCCAAACATTTAAGGGATTGAATTCCTTATTATCTCTTTTGTTAATATATTCAAGATTATTCCCACTGTGGCCAGATAGTATAACTTATAGAATTTTGGTTCCTAAAATTAGCTGAGACTTCCATTATTGCTCCACATATGGTTAATTTGGTTCAACACTCCAAGAATTTACATTATGCAGTTCTTTCTATAAACATAAATTAGATTAATTTTATTAACCATGTTGTTACAATTATCTATAATCTTGATCATTTTTATCTGTTTAATGCATTATTTATTTAGAATGGAGTGTCAATATCTACGATTATGCCTGTGAATTTATCTTTTTTATCACTCCTTTCAGTCTGTCAATTTTTATGTTTTTTATATATATATATATATAGAGAGAGAGAGAGGTTATGTTGTAAGGGGCATACAATATAGAATTGTTGTATTCTTCCACTATATTGACCCTTTATTTGAAAATATCCCTTTTATCTCTAGTAAACATTCTTACCTTAAAATCTGCTTTGTCCAGTATTAGTATTACTCCCTGAGCTATCTCTACTTAATATTTGCATGATATACTTTTTATCCTATTGCTTTCAAGCTTTCTGAATTCTTATGTCTAAGTTGTATCTTTTATTAAAAATAGTTTTTAAATCCATTTGTAAACATTTCTTTTCATTTGGAGTTTTTTGTGATTTTACGAAGTTTGGCACTGACTCTTTGATCTCTATATGTGAATTTGTCCGATGATTTTTTTTTTTGTCTTTTATAGCCTATTTTTAGGGTAATCAAATATTTTTATTACCCCAATTTTTCCTGTATTAGCATATCAGTTACACATTCTTTTGTTCTTCCTTTATTAGTAATTCATCATGACATTATTGTACAGTATGTATATGCATAACTTATGTACTGTTTTCGTTCTCCTTCTTTTCTTTATGCTTCCATTTGGACTCATATATATATTTTTCTACCCAAAGAACACTCTTTTGGTATTTACTTTAGTACATGACTGCTGATGACAAAGTTTTCTAGTTTCTGTTTTTCTGAGAATGCCTTGATTACACTTTATTCTTTTTAATTTATTTGTATATCTTTAGAGGGTAAAAGTGCAGATTTCATACATGAATATATTGTGTAGTGGTGATGTCTGGGCTTTTAATGCACCCATCACCTGAATAGTGTACATTGTACCCAGTAGGTAGTTTTTCAACTCTACCTTCCCCCCCTTTTATAGTCTTTAATGTCTACTATTTCACTCTGTACGTCCATGTGTACCTATTGTTTAGCTCCCACTTATAAGTCAGGACATGTAGTATTTGACTTGCTGTATCTAAGTTATTTTAGTTAGAATAATGGCCTCCAGTTCCATCCATGTTACTGAAAAGACATGATTTTATTCTTTTTTATGGCTGAGTAGTATTCTTATACACACACACACACACACACACACACACACACGCACACCACATTTTCTTTATTCAATCCTCTGTTGATGGAAACTCAGATTGATTCCATATCTTTGCTATTGTGAATAGTACTGCAGTAACAATATCAGTGCAGGTATCTTTTTGATATAATGATTTCTTTCCATTTTGGTATATACCCAGTAGTGAGACTGCTGGATTGAATGGTACTTCTATTCTCAGTTCTTTGAGAAATCTCCATACTGTTTTCCATAAAGGTCATACTAATTCACATGTCCACCAAAAGTCTATAAGCATTCCCTTTTCTACGCATCTTCACCAACATCTGCTATTTTTTGACTTTTTAATAAAAGCCATTCTGACTGGTGTAAGATGGTATCTCATTGTGGTTTTAATTTGTATTTCTCTGATGATTGCCGATGTTGAGCATTTTCTCACATGTTTGTTGTCTGCTTTAATGATGCACATTACAAATGTGTAAATTTTTATACCAGTAAAATGCTGTTTTGGTTACTATAGGCTCATAGTATAATTTGAACGCAGGTAATGAGATGCTTCCAGCTTTGTTCTTTTTGCCTAGGATTATTTTGGCTATTCGGGCTCTTTTTTGGTTCCATATGAATTTTAGGATTATTTTCCAATTCTGTGAATAACAGTGTTGGTAATTTGATAGGGATTGCATTGACTTGGTTGATTGTTTTGAGCAGTATGATCATTTTAACAATATTGATTCTTCTAATCCATGAGCATGAGATGTTTTTCATTTGTTTGTGTCATCTATGATTTCTTTCATCAGTGTTTTGTAGTTCTCCTTACAGAGATCCTTCACCTCTTTGGTTAAATATATTTATGGGTATTTTATTATTATTTTTGGAGCTATGGTAAATGAGACTGCCTTCTTGATTTAGTCCTTAGCTAGATCATTATTGGTGTATAGAAACTCTACTGATTTCTCTACATTAATTTTGTATCTTGAAATTACTGAATTCATTCATGAAATCTAAGAGATTTTTGGTGGAGTCTTAAGGGTTCTCTAGATAAAAGATCAGCTCATCTATAAATAGGGATAATTCTAGTTATGTTTTGCCAATTTTGATGGTTTTTATTTTTTCTCTTGTACATCTTCTTTGTAAAGTGTCCTGCTTCTGGCCCATTGAAATCATGTATGATTTTTTCACAGCCAATTTCCAAGGATTTACCTGGCAGGTCTTATGAGAGAAAGCTGCCCTCTCCTGACTAATCCTGGTGTACAGCCAGTGCATGGCAGTCACTGAAGGGAGTTGAAATCAATGACTCAGTTATCTCTGGACAGCTATGCTTTTGTGTATTAATATATTTGCATTCGTAACCAAGGTGCCTTTATTTGGAGTTTTCTTTATTTGAGGCCTTTGTCCAGAGCCTTTCTCAGGAACTCTCTTAAATTCAGCTTCAAGAAAACTTGAAGACACCTTTCTCCACTCTAACTGGGTACTCAGTATTTATCCACTGCTAGCCCTTCCCACTTCTGTCCTCCAATCTCTTGAGTCTGAAATCCCAAGAACTATTTTTTTCTTTGAGGTTCCTTCAGCAGCAGTGAGACAAGTCCAACATCTGTACTGATCCGTCCGACCCTCAACCAGCATATTGTTTCATGAGGGAAAATGGAGCAGAGGGAAGTTAGGTCTTTTTTTTTTTTTTTTTTTTTTTTTTTGGTTTAGCTTCTTGCTTATATTATCAGGAAATGATAAAGCCTTGAGTAATACTTTCATCTTTGGTTTGTTTCTTTGACTACTCCTACACCTGACAGTTCAGCTCTCTACAGCTCAGTCGAGCTCCTGACATTTAAGATATTTTTTTACTCAGTGTAAAATTCTAAATTGGAAATTATTATCTTTCAGCAATTTAAAATTTAATTCCATAGTTTTTGAGCCTCTACTATGACATTTTCCCCCATGGATTAGTTTACTTTCTTTTTTTGCCAGCACTTCCTTACATTGTGGCAGTACAAGATACTAAATCAACTTGAGCTTAAAGCTGCCTCCTTGCATATTTTAAATTCAGCCTAAAGGTTTCTTTGTGTAGAGTGAACTATAACCTAAATGGAGGTGTAAGCAAACTATAACCTGCTCTTGTGCCAATCACTGAGTTTTGGCCAATCAAATGGGACCAACTGTTCAAACTGTGTTCAAATACTGTGTTCAAAAACTGTGCTCAATTAAACTCTTTTAAATTTAATTTGGCTAAGGATTTTCTTTTAATAGTGCTATAGGCTTATCTTGTATATTTCCTTTCCCAGTCCTGGAATCAGCACTTTCTTCAAGGGGTCCTGGTTTCTTTTGTTGGAGAAAGGTATTAGGTGCTAAGTGTGCTCTTGCTCTATCATGTCTTTTTTTTTTTTCTCCTCCTCCTTTACTGCATCCTGTGACATTAAGTGTTTTCTAACATAGTATTTTAATTTATTTAATTATTTTTACTATATATTTTTGAGTCGTGAATCTTAACTTTTCATCATCTACTTCCGATAAGTTAACTGATGCTGTTAGTTGATGATGCTGTTGATGATGTCAGGCAGACATGAGCAGGGCAGGAGAGTCCCCCTCACCTCCCAACCAGGAATGTCACATGACCATCAGGTGATGGTCAGGCAGTTGTTAACTGTCTCTCTAAAATAATTGGTTGCAGCCAGCACCAGGGAAAGGCAGTCTCCCAACAGACAGAAAAAAACCTGAAACTGGTGATGAGCAGCTTCCTGATAAGATCTCAGGAGTTGGGTGAATGGGCTCACTCATGTGCACTAAGAGGCAAAATGGTGGTGTTTAACTGGTGTATGACCTTCTAGGAACATTCAACTGGTAGGGGAAGAACACTTCAGGTGAGCATATGTACAACTCCAGTAAACACACTGTGCATGTGGCCCCTCCCAAGGGCTGACGGGCCACTGCACTGTGGGCAGCCCACTCCAATGGAAGACTCAGGGGAGAAGAGATGTAGATCCTGGACGAACTCCAACATATAAAACCCCAAGTCAAAGATCAAACTGTGCATTCGACTCTCTCAAGTTGCCCACTTGGCCCTTTTTGAAGTATGCTTTACCTCCTTTGGGTCCTGCCCTAAAACTTTTTAGTAAACTTTCACTCCTTCTCTAAAATTCGCTTTGGTCTCTCCCTCTGCCTTGTTCTCCTCAGTCAAATTCTTTCTTCTGAGGAAGTAAGAACTGAGGTTACTGCAGACCCGTACATACATATGGATTGGCTGTTGCCAGCATACTTTGGTGCCACGTGACTCGGATACATTCCCTTAGTGCTCACAAAACTAACTTAATTCCAGTGAAATACAGAAATGTTACTCCTATATAACCCCTTTCCCTCTTTTTGTGGTAAGATCATACATATTACATGGTATCTATTACAAATGCAACAATGCATTATTATACTTATGGCAACATAACATTTTTATGTTTTCTACTAAATCTGAGAGAAGAAAGACAAAACAAAGTGTATTCATAGTTTTTGTTATATTGAATAGTAATTTACTATTTTTTGGTTGTCTTCATTTATTCCCGTGGATTCTTTAAATATTTTTTCTGCTCTTTTCTGTCTTGAAATATTGGCTGGTTTGAAATATTGGCTGGTTTGCTTAATGGTGTCCCACATTTCTCTGAAGCTCTGTTCTTTATTTTTCTTTGTATTTTTTCTCTCTGTTCTTTGGATTAAATAATCTATATCAATCTGCCTTCAAGTTCATTTTAATTCTTTCTTCTGCCAGTTCAAATCTACTTTTGAGTCTCTCTAGTTAAATTTTTGTTTTAGTTATTGTACTTTTCAACTCAAGAATTTTCATTTGGTTCTTTTTAATAACTTCTCTTTACTGATATTTTCTATTTGATGAGATACTGTCATCATACTTTCCCTCCTTAATAATGGTTTCTTCTAGCTTTTTGAACACACTAGTAATTACTACTTTGAAGTATCTGTCTATTAAATCTGATATTTGGTTGCTCTCACAGGCAGTTTCTATTGCCTGCTTTTTTCCTCCATGTGTAGATCAGGCTTTACTGTTTCTTTGCATGTCTCATAATTTTTGGTTGGAAATTTAACATTTCAGAAAACATATTGTAACAACTCTGAGTACTGCTCCACCCACTCTAGGGCTTCTTATTGTTTACTTGTTTACTGATTTATGGACTGGCTATATTATATTAGTGAAATCTATCCCTCTCCGCTTCTGTCCTCCCTCTATCCAACCCCCCAAGCAGTGTGAAACCTCTGTTGTTCCTAAGAGGATATAGCCTTGGGTATGTCCATAGTCACTCTTTCTGTGATGACAGTAATTTTTGTAGGTCTCTCTTTGATCATCTCTTTCCCCATCACACCCAGCTGTTAAACGCCACTACTTGCTGGCTGATTGCTCTATTGCTTACAACAATGCACTGTGGCATAAATTACTTTACAAATTCACACAATTAAATTTATAGTTCTTTGTAGGGATAGTTTTTATGGTGTTTGGGATTGGTCTTTTATATTCCTCTTAAAAAGGAATATCAAAGGACATACAGTGAATTAAGACATGTATTTGAGGACATTTATTAAAATTTGGCAAGGACAGCAAGAGACTATGGTATCTGAACTGCAACCAGACAGCATGATAGAAATTCCACTCCAGGCTGCTGCAGTCAGGTACATAGGGTTTGCTGTTCCCTGAGCAACCAGTCGGAGGGCTATAGTATCTTCCCAGGATAGGTAGGATATCAGCATTTCTCATTCTATCCCCAGCTACCTGTTGCAGAATGTATGTTCTGGGTGAGTGTTGGCAAAAGGTAGGGCTTCCTTCTTCCACTCAGTCCCCTGTCAGAGGATAAAGACTCTGCCTCGGGTATACCAGATCACCTGTACCTAGCTCATAAGGCCTAGGTTTCATACCAAGAGAAGCAATCCAAAAAGACCTGAGACTGCTAACCACCCCCTACCCTCAGGGCACTCAGCTCTTAAAGGAGGGGTGTCACACGGATAAAAGAACACCTCTTTTTCTGTTTCCAGGTCTAGAGCTATAGTTCAGAGATTCTGCCCTTGGGGAAAGTCAAGTCTTAATACAAAGCTAGTTCCAAAGCTCTTTTCAAAAGAATTGACTTTGTTTGCAATGGAGTGTCAGGAACTTCAGGCCTGAAGACACTGTCAGAAACAACGGAGGTTATGGAGACAAGCAAATAAGAGGAGACTGGTACATTCACTAGGAGACTCTGTGGGTATGTTAATTTTCATCAATTTTAATTTAAAATTAAATTTTGATTCAAGATTTAAAATTTTCATCAATTTTGGAAAATTTTTGGCTTTCATTTCTTCAGGTAACTTTGCTTCCCCTTCTTTTCTTTGGAGACTACAATTATTTGTATATTTTCCCAGCATTCACTGATGCTGTTTTCATTTTTTAAACTATTTCCCTTCTATGTTTTATTTTGGATACTTTCTATTGCTATGTCTTTATGCTCACTAACATTTTCTTTTCTAGCTTTGCATCTGCTGCGAATCCTACCCAGTGTATTTTTGTCTCAAGTATTGTAGTTTTCTTCTTTAAAAGTTTTATTCAGGTATTTTAATATCTTCCATGACTCTACTTGTCTTTTTGAATATATAAAAAATTATTATAATAACTATTTTAGTGTCCTAAAAATTATTATAATAACTGTTTTAGTGTCCTACTTCTATTATTTGTTTTATTTCTGGGTCTGTTTCTATCCATTTTTTCTCCTCGTTCTGAGTCTTATTTTCCTGCTTCGTTACATGCTTGATAATTTTTGGCTGAATGCTATCAATGAAAAGAGTCAAAGTCTGTAAAACAGTTGAAGAAATTTATTCTGAGCCAAATATGAGTGACCATGGCTCATGACACAGCCCTCAGGAGACCCTGAGAACATATGCCCAAGGTGACTGGGTCACAACTAGGTTTTATACATTTGAGATACCTGTAAGATGTACATTGGTTTGATCTGGAAGGGTGAAACAATTTACTGAAAATGGAATGGGGTGGGAGGGGCTTCCAGGTTATAGGCATTCAAAAATTTTTCTGGTTGGCAATTGGTTGAAAGAGTTTATCTAAAGACCTGGAATCAATAGAAAGAAAACGTCTGGGTTAAGATACAAGATTATGGAGACCAAGGTTCTTATTGTTCAGATAAAGCTCCAGGTAGTAGGCTTCAGAGAGAATAGATTGCAAATGTTTCTTATCAGAACTAAAAACGTGTCAGACTCTTAGTTCTTTCCTGGATCAGGAAAAAGTCCTCGAAAAGGGAAAGGGGGTTCTCTACAGAATGTAGATTTTTCTTTTTTCCCCACAAGAAACAACTTTGTAGGACTATTTCAAGATATGGCAAAAAAATGTTTTGGGGGTTAAAATATTTTTATTTCCTTTCTTATCTGTCATGCTATTGAAATGGCTATGCTATTTCAATATATATTCTGAGGTATATACCCTGGGGTTCATTGTCACACGCTGAGAAAAAATTCAGGACACGGACACGTGGGTGGGTTAAGGACTGGAAAGTTTAATAGAAGAAAAAAGAGGAGAGCAGCTCCTTGCGGGCGGCACGGGGGAGAAAGGGGAGAAAGGGGAGGAGACAGGGAGAGAGAGAGGAAGAGAGAGAGGGAGAGAGAGGGAAAGAGAGAGAGAGGGACAGAGAGAGAGCGCGAGAGGGAGAGAGAGGGAGGGAGGGAGGGAGGGAGGGGGAGAGATGAAACTAGGCCTCATAAAATTTAGAAAATAGGCCTCATATAGAAAAAATTAACACCAGGTGGCTCTGGATAGGGTCCCACCCTGCCTCAATAAGGTCCCACCCTGATAGGGTCCCACCCTGCCAATTCCGGGAAACAACCTCATGGGGTCCCACCCTGCCAATTCCGGGGGTCCCACCCTGCCTCGAAGTTCCCGGAATCAGCAACTCCAAGAAAAAACCTCATAAGGTCCTGCTCTAACCAATTAGCATAAGACACCTTGCTCAGGCCATAGACAGACCCAATTACCACGCGCCTAAAGCTTTGTTTGAATTTCGCGCCCTAAGCTGTGTTTGAACTTGTATTTGCCTATATAAACAGCCTGTAACAAGCAGTCGGGGTCCCAGGGCCAACTTAGAACTTGGGACCCTAGTGCGCTAGTAATAAATAACTCTCTGCTGTGAATCTCGTGTCGGTGATCCTTCGCGGCGACCCCTGCCCAGGAAGGAATCGACAGTTCGGTTCCAACAGAGATAGAGAGAGAGAGAGAGAGAGCAAGAGAGAGTAAGAGAGAGTAAGAGAGAGTAAGAGAGAGAGAGGAGAGAGAGGTCTGAAAAAAAAAGGAGGGAGGCAGCGGACCACAGCAGATTTTATAGGCAGGCTGGAGAAGGTGGTATCTGATTTACATAGGGCTCACAGATTGTTTCAATCAAGTATGATGTCTACATAGTGCTTGGGGAAAGCTGGTTGCCCCACCCTAATCTTATTATGCAAATAGGCTTTCCAGTTGATTGGCGCCATTTTGTCTGCTTTTTACTGTACACGTGGCTGACAAAGAGAAGGGAAGATGAAGCCACCATCTTGAACATGATTGGCACAACTGCCAGTATCCATGTCTGCAGCTCAATTTTACATGCTGCTCTTCGTTAGAAAGGAAGTAATTTGGGGCTGCTTTTCATTAAAAAGAAAAGCCTTACTGAGAACTCCAATACCCTTACTATCTACCTAAGAAATTTCTTCTTGATTCCTATATCATTATGTTATTCTAGAGTCAGCTTGGAAAGCCACATTATATAGGGTTAAATAAAAACCCTCTGATGAGACTTTATGATTCATAGGGCATGACTCCTCAGGCCCCTTAGATAGGAACTTGGACAAGAGAAGAAAAAAGGTCAGAATTTAGTCCTCAATGTTACACATTGTGGATTATGTATTGCTGATTATTTTTGTATTCCTATGAATATCCATGATAGTTTTTTTCCATGATGCAGTTAGTTTACTTGGAAATAATTTGATTTTATTGGGGTTTGCTTTTAAGTTTTATTGGGTATGATTGAAGCAACCAGTGTAAAATTATAACTGAGACAGTGAAAGAGATCTGATCTAACCAACTCCACCTTGCTTCTGATCTCCAAGCTGTCCTTGTTCATTCTTGGGCATAGGCTGAACTAACTTTGTGAGGAACTTAGTTTACAGTTTGAAAAAAAAGATGATAACAGCCTTTTCCCAAAACAAATTGCTCTCTTGCCTGGGGACCAGACTGCCTCTGTAGGATTAACAAATTATTCAAAAGATTAGAAATTATGGTTTAGGAGTCATGCAGCTAGAGGCTGCAAGATTCTGACCCTCCCCAAATTGCTCCTGGGGATATCTATTATTATAATAGAACAATGCTAGAGACATTTTGCAGATGCTGCCCTTGATGGTACAACTGGTACCACCCAGACTGATAAACTGACTCAACTGATCTTGTGGCCCCTACGCAAGAACTGACTCAGTGCAAGAAGACAGCTTCCACTCCCTATGACTTCATCTCTGACCCAACCAATTAGCACTCCCGACTTACTGGCCTCCCCCTGCACCCACCAAACTATCCTTAAAAACTCTGATCTCGCACAGCTGGCCCTATGTGAGTTACTCTTGCTCTATTGCAGTTTCTCTGTCTTGATAAATTGACTCTGTCTAGGCATTGGGCAAGGTGAATTCGTTGGGTAGTTACATGATCAGTGCAGCCTTCATTCTAGGCCTAATTTTGTACCTACTAAGGCAATAACTTCTAAGTCTTCTACCCAAATTTCCATAAATTACAAGGCTTTTTTCTCATCATAGCTAGTGGAAACACAAACTATTGCCAGTTCCATGTTAGCTCCAGAGATTGTTGCCTCTAATTCTTTCAGGTGTTTCCCGAGCCCCATCCCCATTCACTGGCCTTGGATATTTTCCTCCTACACATGCTCTGATTAGTACTTACCTAAAGAATCGAGGGAAACCCTTTGTAGATATTTACAGCTCTTTTCCACCTAAGTTCTCCTCTCCCTGTGTTGTAGCCTGAAAACTCTCTCCAGTAAGTAAATTGGCACAGCCATAGGGCTCACATTTTTGTTTCTCATTTCTCTCAGAGCATCGTCCTATGCTACCAGATATCCAATCTCTGAAAAACATTTTTATATATTTTGCCCGATTTTAAAAATTTGTTCTGGCCTGAGAGTAAATCTGGTTTCTGAAATTCAATTTTCCACAGAAGCAGAAATCTAATCTTCTGACTTTTAATTTCAGTTTTCGTATTTTTTTAGGTCTAGAATTACTACTTGATTAATTTGTACAGTGATCAGTTCTCTGATAATACTTTACATTTTATTTTTTTTAACATTTTCATGAGAGAAATTTTAGCCTCTGATAACTTCGAAATCTGAGTCTCTTTGTTGATCTGTTCCGATTGTATATGTTTTTTCTTTTTTTTCTTAGATTCATTCAATTATTTCCTAATGACTTTTTATATGTTTATTATTATGAAGATTTTTTTTAAAAGCATACGTAAAAGTATAAAGCATACAGAATAATATAATTAATCTTTTTTTTTTTTTTTTTTAGGTTTGGGGTCTTGCTCAACTGTTGCTCAAGCTAGAGTGCAGTGGCATGATCATGGCTCACTGTAGCCTTGAACTTCTGGGCTCAAATGATCCTCCCATCTCAACCTCCTGAGTAGCTAGGACTAAAAGCATACACCACCATGCCTGGCTAATTTTTAAATTTTTTTTTGTAGAGACAGGGTCTCGCTATGTTGCTCAGACTGGTCTTGAATTCTTGTCTTCAAGTGATCCTCCCACCTTGGTCCCACAAAGCACAGGGATTACAGGTGTGAACCACCACACCTGACCTGTAATTAATCTTAAAATACTTATCAGCAATCTCCAACAATCATCATCATGTGGCCCATCCAGTTCATCTACTTCTCTCATTATTTAGAACCAATCACAAATATTATAGTATTTCTTGAATAAATATTTCAGAATTTATCTCTAGAATATAAGAACACTTTTTAAAAATGGTAACTGTATTATTATTAAACATAAATATTAACTATAATTTTATATCATAAAATTTAATGTTCAAAATTTCATTTTTCTAAAAATATTATATTTTTTATCATTTAAAAAGTAAAGGTTACTATAATGTCCACATATTGCAAGTGACAGGTATTTTTAATGATTTTTAAACTATAGATTCACACTCAGTTTTTCCATTTAATTTATTTATTGCAAGAAAAAAAATTGGTTGTTTGTCATGAATAGTTTCCACAGACTGGATTTTGTTTTTGTTTTTTTTTTTGCTTGTTTGTTTGTTTATTTGTTTGTTTGAGACAGAGTCTTGCTCTGTTGCTCAGGCTGGAGTACAGTGGCATGATCTCGGTTTACTGCAACCTCCGCCTTCCAGATTCAAGCGATTCTCCTGCCTCAGCCTCCCAAGTAGCTTGAACTATAGGTGTGCACCACCGTGCCCGGCTAATTTTTGTATTTTTAGTAGAGATGGGGTTTCACCATGTTGGCCAGGTTGGTCTTAAATTCCTGACCTCAGGTGATCCACCTGCCTCAGCCTCCCAAAGTGCTGGGATTACAGAGTGAGCCACGGTGCCTAGTCCACAGACTGGCTTTTACAGAATACTTCTGTATTATGTAGATAAGCATATTCCACAAAATATACTGTCCTCTATATTTTGTCAGATTCAGAGGTTGGCAAACTACAATCCTTAGACCAAATTTGGCCAGTCACATGCTTTCGTATAACCTATGAGTTAATTTTTTTTAATGGTGAAAATGTTTTTAAAAAGTAATTGTAATCACATCTAGCCCATAAAATTTAGAATATTTACTGTTTCTTCCTTTGCAAAAGATGTATGCAGACTCCTACTCTTAAATAATAGCTGGATCCAGAGACATGAACTGATTCATTCATGTTCATGATTTTTTTCTTTTGGTTTTTGCTAAGTTACTTCATAAGCTGTCATGGCTTCTTCCATCACACAATGTATAATGTCTGGTTGTTTTTAACTGGCTAGTTTTTATTGACTGTCAGACATTGTGAATGAATAAAAATTAGATATTTAAAATCTGAACAATATTACTATTATCCACCCTTTAACAAGTCATTTACACTATGGGCAGATTACCTTACCCCAATCAAGGAATGTACTGATTCAAAGCTATGCTTCAGTTCTTATAGGAGCTAATCTAATTTTATTACCTCAATACTCTTAAGGTGTATACTTTTCAAATCCTAAATAAAAGCTTGAAGTGATTATCAGGGCCCATCACCCTTTTGGGGCCTTGAACTTCAATACGTTTTCTCAGGCATGTGAGACTACCGGAAGTTCTGGTCAGTGCTTTAGGTCTTTCAGCTGTTGTTTCTGAAATACAAATGCCTTAGGAAAGTTGTGCCAAATGGCAGGCCTCTGATTCTCTTCTCTCTGGAATGTTAGTCCCACCAGTAGTTCTTGTATTTTTAGCTTTCCAATGCCTTTGGATGGGCTTGTCTAGCTTTTTCTAGTATTCTCAGCAGGGGTATTAGTGCAAACAAACTAGTGCATAATTTCCTTAACTGGAAGCTGCATATTTTATTTGAGATGCCCGTGCAACCTCCAAAAGGGAAATGTCTTGAGGGCAATTAAATATAAGAATCTGAAACAGTTTCACTGCCTGCCTTTTAAATATTGGTCTTTACCAAACCTTTTCTCATCTTCCAGTCCTTGGATGGCCTCATAACTCCCTATGGTTTCATTTACCTTTTATATGTTGATTGCTCTTCATTCTAATATTTTTGGTCCTGGGCTTTCTCCTGAGATCTAGACTTGAATTTTCAACTGTTTATTACATATCCACTTTGCTACCCAGCACACTTCAAAACCAGCATGTTGAAACAAGATCTCTTGATCTTTCCCCAACCCCACCGACCAACTTCTTTATTCTGAGTTGAACTTCTTGTTCCTTAACACTGTCATCTAATTCTTCAGGCCTTCCCTATATTTCAGTGTTAACACATGATATTTAATAATAATGTGATTTGGGTATAATGTATGTAGAAGCTTTCAAAAGTCAAATCCATAGACTCATAAAAAACTTTTTTAATCCTTAAAAATATAATAATACCTAATCTAAATTGGCATTACATATCCATTGGTTTGGGGAAACTTCAATTTACTTAAGCTCTTCTAAAGTTCTTCATTCTGGATATTTTTATCCTTGTAATTACTTTTAAAACTACAATTTTCTCTTTAATTTCATCAATTTATTTGCCTATATTAATATGTGCTAGATTTTCTGACCCTTTTGAAAACTTTTGTGTCCTTTACATGAACAACATATGCAACCAGAAATTTATGCGATCCCAAGAGAAGACTAGAAAATTGGTGCTTCCAGCTCAGGTTTTTAAAACCTCATTTTAGTTTTTACTAGTGACTGTAATAATAAGTTTTTAAATTATACTAAAATCATGACCATAATATTCATACAGTTCCCTATAGCCCTGTCGCCTGAATGGAACAGCTGTCTGTATTTCATAGATTGATTTAAAATGTTTAGGTCTTGATCAAATGGTCCTCCAGTTATTCCTATGTTTATAACTCATCTAATCATGAAACATTCAAAGACACACTATATATCTGGTATGGACCACAACTTCACCTTTTGTAACGTAAAACTGTATATGGGCATTGTATTTATTGCTTGTAGGCATTGCCTATTTTTTTGATAAATAAGACAGCAGTATGAGTCACTATTAACTTCTTAAAGGTAGAGACCTCATCTGTCTTGTTTACTTAAGCATCCTTGGTGCTTAGCAAATAACAATGCTAAAACTTATTTGCTGCATCCCAAATGTAGAGAAGTTTTATGTTAATATGGCTACCTGAATCTGAAAGCCCCAGGAATTACAGGTTTATATCAGCAGTAAAGAGATAGAAATTTGGAGAATTGGACACTTAGGAAACTAGAGGTGGTTGCCCCAGTGAGGAGATTTGATCAGCCAAAAGGAAAAAGGATGACAATGAGTGCTTGGAGAAAAAGGAGAGAGAGTTCAGAAAATGAAGCATAGAAAAGAAGGTTAGAAGGTCTTAGACTTAATCAAAACCTCATCCCAACCCTGATGAACTACCATTCTAATGCTGAAAATCAGCAAAGACTTTTTTCCTACTTATTAATCACCTTTCCAATTCAACCCTTTTTTGTCATGCCTACTACTGCAAATCTAGTAACGTTTTCATCATCTTTTGCCAGGTTATTTACAATAATTCTCATTGAATGTAAGTTTCACAAAAGCAAGGATAAGTATTATCCACTGATAAATCCTCAGAACTTGGAACAATGCCAAACACATAGCATGCCTTCAATTACTATCCCATTCATTCATTAAAAAAATATTTTTGAGTACCTACTATGTGCCAGGCACTGAGGTAATAGAATGGAAAAACAATGAAAACAAGTTAGGCACTATTCCCACGAAACTTTCATTCTAGTGGTACTATAAATAGTAATAGTAATAAACATGAATATATAGCATATTTTCAAGTAGCAGATACGTTCGAACAAGAAAGGAAAGCAATAGATGGAAAAAGAAAATGCTAAAGTTTGGATGTTTGATTGCTTCAAACCTTATGTTGAAATTGGATCCCCAGTGTTGGAGGTGGAGCCTAACGGGAGGTGTTTGGGTTGGGGGCAGATCCTTCATGAACAGATTAATGCCCTCCCTGAAGGGGAGGAGGGCGCTGAGTCAGTTCTCACTCTATTTGTTCTGACAAGATCTGATTGTTAAAAAGAGCCTGGCACTTCTTCCCCGCCACCTTTTTTTTTTTTTTTTTTTTTTTGAGGCAGGGTCTCACTCTGTCACCCAGGCTGGAGTACAGTGGTGCCATTTTGGCTCACTGAAACCTCCGCCTCCCAGGTTCAAGCGAACCTCATGCCTTAGTCTCCCTAGTAGCTGAGATTACAGGTGTGCACCACCGTGCCCTGTTAATTTTTGTATTTTTAGTAGAGATGAGGTTTCTGCATGTTGGCCTGGATGCTTTTGAACTCCTGGACTCAAGTGATCTGCCTGTCTCAGCCTCCCAAAGTGCTGGGATTACAGGCGTGAGCCACCGCACCCAGCCACTTCTTCCCTACTTTCTTTCCTTCCTCTCATCATGTGGTCTACACACTTAGGCTCCCCTTCCATCACGAGTGGGAGCAGCCTGAGTTCCTCGTCAGAAGAAGATGTTGGTGCCATGCTTCCTTTACGCCTAGCAGAACTGTGAGCCAAATAAACTTCTTTTCTTTATGAATTACCCATCCTCGGGTATTTCTTTATAGTAACAAAAAACAGACTAAGAACACTATGAGAGTTGAAGTTCGTTTTAGACAGAGTTTTCAGAGAAGGACTATCTGAGAAGGTTACACGTAAGCAGAGATGTGAATAAAATAAGGAAGTAAGTCATGGGCAGGTCTGGGGAAAGATCATTCCAGGGTAAGAGAACAGTAAGCGCAAAGGCCTTGAAGTGATCTATCTGGAGTAGAATGGGAAAGGCAAAGACTGTTAAAAGTTGTGGTTTTAAGTGACAATGGGGCCATATCCTGTGGAACTTTGTTAAAAAAAAATACTTGAATGACAGGCACATCAACAGCTTATTTAACTCAGCTCCCTCTATCAAGGCCACATTGGCTGCCAGGTGTTAACCTTGGTGAAGATGCTGAGATTTTTACAGTAAAATGTACTTCATACTGATATAATCAGACAAAGGAAAAAAAGTTGCAGCTTCTGTTCCTGCTAAGAAGTGCCAAATAAGTCAGTCTGTATCTCTGGACCTCTCTCTGCTGACTTAGGAGAAAAAAGAATTGTCAAGCGCAGATTAGCCAAGGGGCTGAAAGGGCTCCCTGAAGTACTGTAAAGTCCAGCTGAAGCACAATAGAAGAGGCTGCAAAACTAGGAAAGAAGTTAAAGTGAAATCTTAGGGCTAGGAAAGCTATGAACAACTGTCCTTGTTTGTCACATCCATTCCTTTAGTTAGCAAAAGCTCCAAAGGGCACTGCTAAATATTATGGGAGAAAAATAGCAATTTGGAGATACTGGGAGTCATAGAGAATTTTGTTTTTCCTGTGTACTAATACTGATTTCCACAACAAGGTAAATGGTGGATTTCGTGAGACTCCAAGTCTAAGTAGATGTTGTATATTAGCTAGAAGTTTAACTAATTATTCCCGGTAAGTCGGTAAGCTTATGGAAAAGGAGTAGTGCCCAAGAGATATGATTATATTCAAAATCTGTGAACCAAAGAAAGAAGTGTGTATTCAAGTAGGAAGTAATCAGTGCTCCACATTGTATAGTCACTCAAGCAAAACTCTTATTTTCAGAGGAAATTAAGCATGTATTTATTTGAGGGAAGAATGTGGCTTTGCACATAGAGTTAGGCTCAATACATGACAAAACAATATTGCACTTTGCCTCCCAGATTAGAATTTACTAATTTAAAAAAATAATAGAGTACTTAAGTTTTGAAACTCCTTGCCCCCATGACTCCAACCTCAACAATTGAGAGAAACATTAGCAAACTCAGAAAATGTGTATTGAGATAACACCAGTCTTGCTGATTCTAAAGCTTTATCCAGCTGATTAAACCTGATGTTATAAAAGCCTACTTTGAAGAAAATTATTGAGTCAATTCTATGTTATTTTTAACTCAGGGAGGGTACCTCTCCTTGAATTCATTTGATGGAGAGGTTCAATGACACAGAGAAAAGCAGTTCTCTTGTTTTTAAATCGTAGACAATGAAATTCACCATTATGACCATCAACATCAGTGTCATCAAAGTTAACTAATTACATAGTACATCAAATCCTGTGATAAGTTATCCATAGGTTGACTTAGGAAGCAGGGTTTGAGAACACAGATTGTCTTTCCAAGATGTTTTTGAGATCACATCAATCATATCATTCATTCATTTATCAAACATATAAGTCTCTGCTATTTGCAAAGCATACTCTCTGTGTGTGTGTGTGTGTGTGTGTGTGTGTGTGTGTGTGTGTGTGTGTGTAGTTATGCATTTCTTAGTGATGGGGATACACTCTCAGAAATGCATCATTAGGTCATTTCATTGTGTGAACATTATAGAGTGTACTTACACACACCCAGATGGTATAGCCTACTACACACCTAGGCTATATGTTATAGTCTATTGCTCCTAGGCTACAAACCTGTACAGCATGTGACTGTACTGAACACTTTAGATGACTAACACAATGGTAAGTGTTTGTGTATGTAAACATATCTACACATACAAATGGTACAAAAGATACAGTATTATAATCTTATGGGACCACTGCCATATATGGGGCCATATATACATACATACAAATATGTATGTGTATATATATGTATATAAGTGTGTGTGTGTGTGTTCACCTTGACCCAGTTCTAAGTATTCAAGAGGTGGTACACAATAGTTGATTAATAAATATTTGTTTGAGTGAATAAGTGAAAGAACAGGTTGGTTCCTCCAATTTGAGTTTACAGTTTAAGACAGATATCTCTCCTCATTAATATGAAAGCAAAAGTATAGAAATAAGGTGTAGATAATAGAATGATAGTATCAATACTTCTATTTCTAAAATTCTATGATTCTACATTAAAGTATTAGTAGCCAAGCATATATGTCTCTT
The DNA here is from genome assembly GCF_024542745.1 of Macaca thibetana thibetana. Lineage (NCBI taxonomy): Eukaryota > Metazoa > Chordata > Mammalia > Primates > Cercopithecidae > Macaca > Macaca thibetana. The sequence continues at coordinate 109,428,207 of NC_065598.1, forward strand.
TAATGGAAGCCAAGCATATATTTCATCTGCTGATCAGGAGTAAATGCATTCTAAAAATGGAGCAAGAATAAGTTTACACTTAGGACAAATTTGAAAAAAATAAAGGAGGCCAAAGACTCTTTTCTGAAAATCAGATTAACGTATGAGTTTTTCCTGAAAGAATGAGCGTATGACATTGGCTGTTGGTTTTTTGCCCCTCCCCCTTATAGTGGTGGCATTGAGGGCTCAGAATTATCTGTTGCTTTGGGTATATGAGTCTAGCATTCAAGAAATGTTTTCTTTCTAAGTACTTTGCATCAATAAGATGTGCTGACAATGTATAGTAGATAATGCTACAGGAAGGGCACCATTCTTTTATAATCATAGGTAACTGAGAGAATATAATCAGTTAACTTTTGCTTAATTATTACTGTTTAAAACAGAAAAATGAAGCCACTAACTAGGTGTGTAACAGTGGTCACTTTACTTTTGGGGCTTTCATTTCCTCATAGTTAAAATGAGACTTTCTTGTGAGCTGACGCCCAAAGTCCTTCTGTGGTCTCTAATTCTATGATTCTAACACTTGGCAAGTTCAACTTTTAAATCTTTGTGGTTTCAAAGTAGCAACTGTATGGTTCCTCATTTACTTTGAATTGCTTCCCTGTAAACATCTCTCCCCACCATCACCCAAGGAACTCCTTTTGTTGTTCAGATAATGAAATACTTTTAACACAGCGATCAGATTTCTAAAATCAAGCTTACTGGAACATTATTTAGCCCTTCTAATCTTTTCTGGAAATGAGTGATATATAAATGATAAATAAATGACACGAACATGAAGCAGCATATTTAAAACCCATTTAAACAAATCTTAACAGAGGTTTTAAGCACAGCAAGCAGAAACATCAAAATCTCTCATCCCAGGGAGTTCATTTAGTGGGCTGGGGCAAAGGGTATTCCAAGAATAAGACACTGAAAAAAAAAAAAAAAAAAACTTGGAGGTGAGAACTTGGACCCAAAGATATCTTTAGTTTGATCCAAATGGTAGAGATGATTAGGGTCAAAGAGGCTAATCGAGAAATAATGCAACCTAGGCTACCATGTAAAAAAAGTGGAGTGATGTCATGAGCTGTAGTTAAAAGTTGAGAAAGAGACAGCTAGACAGACAATCTGATCATAGTAGCCATAGTAGAGGTAATGGTGCTATTATGATTTAGTTCAACCATACTAGAGCCAGGCCCTGCACAAAGCATTTAATACACGTTTTCTTATTTATTCTTTATATAACTCCATACAGTCAGTAGTTTCTTCTTCATTTTATAAGTTGAGGAAACTTGAGGCTTAGACAGTTAAATACATTTTCCAAGGTCACACAATTTGTATGTGTCAGAGGCTGTCTAACACATCCGCCTAACTCCAGGGTTTTTGTTCTTAAATCCTGCATAAAGTGTACATCAATGTGGTCCTGATGGTTCCAGGGATTTGGTGTCTAGCTTTGCATGCTTAAGAACTCTGTTATAGACATATGAATGCATAATTCTCTTTGACACTTCTTTACTTGAACCCTGTGTTCACACCTCCTTCTATTTTGCCAACATGACTTGTGACACATTATGATTAATTAACTAAAGCTCATCTTAGCAGTTGTTCCATTTTTGTCTCCTTAATGGAGGCTTGAGTGACACATTCTGCTCCCTTGATGAGATTCAGCTCAGAAAGCTTTGTAGGTTGTCAGTAACATGTGTCTTAGTTTGCATCTATTTTTTAGTCTGACCAGTGTCTATTTCAAGAAATAACAATGCTCCTGTTTTTCCAGTAAACATCTGTACTCATGATACAAAAATCAACTTTAGCCATTTAGCTGCAAGATCCTATTTGATTGGAAAATATTAGCAATGCTAATAGATATTTAAAAGAAAAAAAATCTAAATTTCTTACTATTCTATTGGAATACCCCATGATCTTTTATAGGCTTATGTTCAGTACAGTTTATATTTTTCTTGTTGCACTGCTTTTATAGGAGTGACTATTTTCTACACCTTCAATTTGGCTTGTAGTCATTGGGTACACAGAGGGGTACAGGCCTATCCCTCTAAACTTATGAGCTATGTTATGTACTTAACAATGGGACCAGAATGAATTGATGCATTATGCTGGGCAATAAGAATGCAGAAGTGAATTAGAATTTTTTTTTTTTATTCTCAAAGGAGCTATCTCTCTACTCTAGCATTTCCTAAAATCTATTTTTAAAGATTCCTTGAGGCATTGGATCTTTGAAATCACAGATGTTCTCAATAATCATTAGTATAATCAATATATTTTGTGGCATTAAAAGTTTTGAATTATTAGACGGAGGAGAACCTTGTTTAACTTTTTAACTCAGAGAAACCCAAATTTACTTAATCACATATCTTTTCTTTCCTTCATCTCTCTCTCCTCTCTCTCTCTCCCTTTAGCACAAATATTAACATTTTGCAAAATGCATACTGTTGTAAAACAAATGTTGCAAATAACAGTCCATTTCATTGCAAAAACAAAATGAAACCAAAAAGAAATAAGATGAACACATGTAGTTTATCTTTCTCCTGGCATCAGATCTGGAAAAAAGTTGGCTGGGCACGGTGGCTCACACCTGTAATCTCAGCACTTTGGGAGGCCGAGGCAGGGGGGATCACCTGAGGTCAAGAGTTTGAGAACAGCCTGACCAACATGGAAAAACCCCGTCTCTACTACAAATACAAAATCAGTCAGGCGTGGTGGTGCATGCCTGTAATCCCAGCTACTCAGGAGGCTGAGGCAGGAGAACCGCTTGAACCCAGGAGGCAGAGGTTGCAGTGAGCCAAGATCGCACCACTGCATTCCAGCCTGGGTAACAAGAGTGAAACTCCGTCTCAAAAATGAAAAAGTTTAGCCTATACCTGCATCCTTCTTAGAGGACTGTTGGGGAAAGGCAGGGAGTGACTATTGTTTATGAGGCAAAATTGTTATGAAAGAATTGTTTTTCAACTTTTAAAGGAATATTTACATTTAAAAGTAAGCTTAATATAACTCACTCTACTTTCAAAATTATGGTCTAGACACCTTTCATGTATCTACTTTATATTACTAATATTAACATGGTACCAGGTTGTTCAAAAGTTTTAGTTCTGCTAATCCAGAATTCCTAAACCATATTACTGGTGAATTTTAACTCTCTGATACTGTTCTTAAATATGGCAGGGTTGGTATGGGTAATTGATTTCCAAGTTAATTGAGTCATTACGATTTGTCCACAATAGGTAGACAACATGTGAGCATTGCACAGTGTCAATAATGCAAAGGCTCTGGGTGTTCTCTTCAAGCAGTAGACTGGAGCAGTGACCTACAGACTCATCCCACCTAGATAACCAGGCTCTGGCTAGTCCTAAAGGACTTGGTCTTGCTGTACCAAGTCCTAAAGCCTTGCTCTACCACTTTGAGATTGTAGTTTTATATTCTTTGGCAAGAAGAATATTTGCACTGTTCTGAATGGTTAAACAAACAGCCAGTCCATTTCCTGTCGCTAGTTAAAATATAATTTCCAATTTCAGAAGCAATTCTCTAAACAGAAGGCACTGTAGGTATTTTTAAAATTATGATTTTATTAATCCAAGTTACCAAGTTAACAATTTTGTATAAATCAAAAATCTCACAGGGGAATGTGATTTCTAGTTTCAGAACCTCAGAAAGAGGGTGGTATTACAATTTGTTACATTTTCAAAGGTATCACATTAATATGCAATATCATATTCTGCTTTTTTTGTTGGGGTTCATAATTGTGTGGATCAATAATAAATTAGCATGAAATAGCAATTCTAATCATATCAGTAGGCATGTCCTCAAGGTCAGTTTAATGATTTATGACTGAGAAAATTAGTATAGATTTTATGATTTGTTTAGGTGTCTTTCACGCACAAGGACTAAGAATTCCTCAGGTTTTCCAGGGTACTCAATATTTTAATTACCAGAAAATATCATCGCTGCAAAGTAATATACAATGAAAGTAAAAACTGCAGTGACATATATTCTGTCTTTATGCATCCATTTTTTCATTTATTCATTCCATGAACATGTACTAAGTACCTCCTTGGTACTAAGCACTGCACTAAGCAAGGGGAAATAAGCTGAAGAGAACACAAAATTGCTCTCAAGAGTATAGTGGATACAAAGAAACTATAATAGATAAAACAGTGCAATATCTTACACACTATACTAAAGATAAAAAAAGTGCTATAGGAACACAAAGGCAGAAACAAAAAAGAACTGGTATCAAAGTAGAGATAACTCTAGGAACCAGGTATCAACAAAGTTAGAGTAAGTAGAATTTGAGTTCACTTTTGGAGCTGTACAGAGAAGTTCTTTATCTCTATTATCCCTATTATATGGAAGTCATCTCATCAGTCATATTAAGATTCTGTTCTAAAATTTGAAATGCTAAGTATAACTGCATCTCTCAGTGTCACAAATACTTTGAGGGCCTCGGTCCCTATACTCTTACAGAATAAAATTATATCCAATCGACATGTAGACTGACTCATAATGTTAGTTTTAATATCTAATGTGTATTATGATTTCACAATTGGAAAGAGTGGAAATTTGCCCTATACACAATAAAAGACATTAATTAATTTAAATTTAGTTCAAAACAATGCAGCTTAATTTAACTGTTCATTTCCCACATATATACCCAACTATATTCTAGTAGAGACCCACACATCCACTGGGTCAGACATAACAGATGGAACAAATTATGGAATATTCATTCCTAAGTTAGTGTTGGAACTCATTTAGGAAGAAGTTTGCCTTCATAAACTGCTATTTGATTGACTAGAAATGTATAATAAAAGCATTATGTATGATAGACCTCACAAATTAAAATATGCCATAGCCACCACACCTGGCTAATTTTTGTATTTTTAATAGAGACGGGGTTTTGTCATGTTGGCCAGGCTGGTCTCAAATTCCTGAACTCAGGTGATCCACCCACCTCAGCCTCCCAAAGTGCTGGGATTACAGGCATGAGCCACCATGCCTGGCCTAGTTGACAATTATTTTAAAATAAAATGCTATGGGAGCTTAAAGAGATCATCCAAATTAATTACTACAACCAAGTTTCCCTTATCGAACTCTAAATCTTAGATATGAATTCTTTAGATATTACACCTGACTGCACCAGGTGTGTTATGTGCATGCATATGATAATTAAATCCAGAAGTAATGCCCAGGATTTTATTCAGCCAAAATTTCAAGTAACCAAGGGCAGAATCTTGCAGAATCATAATCTGTGGGAGATGTTTTGACGCAAAATGACCAAATAAGATACTTTAACAACATAATAGTGTATCCCATAGAAAATAGAGCTGGTGATCCTTGCATCAGAATCAATGGAGAGGAGAAAAAAAAAAAAAAACACTGAAAAAGAAGTTGGAGTGAGAGAAGTTGAAAAGAAAAATGACATCATGTGAGTGGTCTTTTTGCGGGGAGGGATAGACTGTGAGCTTTAAGAGCTAAACCAATTAGTATTAAAGGAACTCACAGGGAGCAAGACTGTCACTTTGTCAATCTTCATAATCTTTATTGATTAAAAGTGACTGTCACTGGCAGTCAAGACAATGTGTCTTTATACAATGGAGCAGAACAAAGCAGAACTTTGACCAGTCAATTTAAGATTCCTCAGGCCCTTTGGGAGAAATATAGTATATTCCATTGTAGATTTTGGTTTTTTGGAAAATAGTAAGGATTAGATGCAGAATTAATCGGCATCTGGCAGGTGCAGGGAGGAAGGAAACTTTCAAAACAATTAAATATTGCTCTTACTTGACCTTTTACAGCCTACCATCTTGTGGGGCCTCCAGGGAATTAAGGTTGCAAGGAATATTCACAATAAAACTGAAATTTACAAAGGTATTGGTATGGGCCCTAGAGAAAACCAAAAAACTAATCCAATAATTTACTTCTATTCACTCAATCTTTGCACTTGCTATGCCTTCTACTTAAAACTTTTTTCCCTCCCATGACTCCCTCTCTCACTTCATTCAGATCTCTGCTCAAATATCATCAGTTCAAGGGAGTCCTCTCAGCCTCTCCTTGTGATTATTCTCTTGTAGTAAATACTTACAATTTTATATTGCCTTGGCATCCATTCTGAATATAAGTTAGACTTTATCATACCAGAAGCCAGGCTTAGTCGCCCTTGACAATTTCCAGTTCTCCATCTCCTCTCAGTTCCAGTGTTATCAGTCCAAATATCTGTTCTATACAGCTGCCTCCTGGTGGCCACCTCCCTGTGGGACATATAGGATAACAACCTACTGCACTCACCCCACTCATCCCACATCCCATATAGACTGCACAGATCTGCCACAGTGACTATCTCTCAGTCACTATCTCTCTGTGATCCCACATAATTTGTTCCTGCTTGCTTTAAACTCACCAATTGTAACTCTCTTCAGAAAACCAAGGGCAAGGTTAATACCCTTGACCCCAATAAAGGCCTCTGCCCACAGTGATAGAAGCAGACAAATGCCTAGACAGATAGGGGCGGGTCCCCGGCAAAACCCCATCTCCAAGCCGAAGACGGTTTACAGGCTGAAAGCCAGGTTACAAATTAAATCATCAGACTGAATTGAGAACTTGTCTTCCCATTTGGCATGCTTTCCTCTGATTGGTCCCCACCTTTCATCTATTTTACATATTCCTACCCTTTCCTATTGGTTTTTCTACACTGTCATGCCCACCTTTGTGTGGTGTCTTCATTTTTACCTTTCTTGCATACTCATAAACTAATCAGCACACATTCCCCATTCTGAGTCCATAAAGTGCCCCAGACCCAACCACATAGGGGAAACATTGCCCTCCCCTCCTCCCCTCCCCTCCCCTCTCCTGCCTTCCCCTCTCCATTGAAAGCCATTTTCATTGCTCAATAAAATTCTCCACCCTCCTCACCCTCCAATGTCATGCACATCCTCATTCTTCTTGGGCATGGTAAAAGAGCTCAGGAACTCCAATTGCAAATACAAGCTATAACACAGGTGAGCTGGGGCATGCCAGTATGGCCAAGAGAGGCCCAGGTGGAGCATTGCCACCTGGGGGTCCCCATCTTGCAAAGTGACCAAGAAGAAAAATCCTGCATCAACGGGTTCTCCTCTAACTGGCTCTACATTTCCTGGTTGAGCACAGTGCCCTCTTTACCTTTCAGTCAACCTTCATCAATACCTCTCTTCTCTTGTGGACCTGTACCTAATGCATTGCCTCTGTCTTTTCATGTGTTTTGTTGTGCTGTCTCTTCTGTGTCTCACCTGACCTACACACCCACACCTAACTTCCCTCCCAGTCAGAGCTCTCCTAGAGAGTGGCTATCTTGGAAGAATAAACTAGACACAGGTCAGACAAGAGCCACAAGGGCATCTGCCAGTATAAACAAGTTTTCTGTGAGAGGGACATTTGGTAACAGGTCAGACACTTAGGCATTAGCTGTCAGTCAGGATAAAGAAATATCCTGTGTGCCAGGCACGGTGGCTCACGCTTGTAATCCCAGCACTTTGGGAGGCTGAGGCAGGTGGATCACCTGAGGTCGGGAGTTCAAGACCAGCCTGACCAACATGGAGAAACCTCGTCTCTACTAAAAAATACAAAATTAGCCGGGGTGGTGGCACATGCCTGTAATCCCAGCTACTCGGGAGGCTGAGGCAGGAGAATCGCTTGAACCCAGGAGGCAGAGGTTGTGGCGAGCTGAGATCACGCCATTGCACTCCAGCCTGGGCAAAAAGAGCAAAACTCTGTCTCAAAAAAAAAAAAAAAAAAAAAAAATCCTGTGAAAGGCACACTGTGAATAATCATGACCAAATCCCCTGGAACCCCATCAGGGCAAGGCTAGAGTGTATAGCCACTCTCCTAAGAAAGACCTCAAGACCAAATCAGAAAATAAAATAACCTCTATATTCTTTTATTCTGCTTTATTTTGTATTTCTTCCAGAGGGAAGTCCACTATTAGACATTATATTACATGCTTGTTTATTTGTTTGTTTTCTGTCTCCCCCACCATCATGTAAGTTCCTTGCGGGCAAATAATTTATTTTATTCTTCTCTATAACCTCATTGCCTAGAATATGCCTTGTGTATAGTAGGTTCTCAATAACCATTGGTGCAAACAATTAATTTAGAATTTAATATATTAGTTGATCAGATTCTTTCAGTGTGACATACTGTAGTTGAACTCCATTTGTATGAGACACAGAATGGGTAAATTTTCATGGGTGGAAAATACAGAGAAAGGACCTAACCATGAGGTTAATGTCCAGATCAAGATAATCAGGGTGGAAAACCACACTACGGACCTTTGGATATTTGGGGGCCCTTGTGAAGGAACTGAGAGGTGACAACCTGCTAGCAGCCCTCGCTCGCTCTGGGCACCTCCTCGGCCTAGGTGTCCACTCTGGCCGCACTTGAGGAGCCTTTCAGCTTGCTGCTGCACTGTGGGAGCCTCTCTCTGGGCTGACCGAGGCTGGAGCTGGCTCCCTCTGCTTGCCGGGAGGTGTGGAGGGAGAGGTGCGGGCGGGAACTGGGCTGCCCATGGCGCGCTTGCGGGCCAGCGCGAGTTCTGGGTGGGCGCAGGCTCGGCAGGCCCTGCACTTGGAGCAGCTGGCTGACACCACCACCCGGGGCAGTGAGGGGCTCAGCACCTGGGCCAGCAGCTGCGGAGGGTGCACTGGGTCCCCCAGCGGTGCCCGCCAGCCTGCCCATGCCGCACTCGAATTCTCACCGGACCTCAGCTGCCGGGCCTCAGCTGCCTCCCCTGGGCAGGGCTCGGGACCTGCAGCCCACCATGCCCGAACCTTCCCCCCACCATGGGCTCCCGCTGGGCCTGAGCCTCCCCGACAGGTGCTGCCCCCTGCTCTGTGGCACCCGGTTGACTGCCAAGGGCTGAGGAGTCCCGGTGCGTGGCATAGGACTGGCGGGCAGCTCCACCCTCAGCCCCAGCGCAGGATCCACTAGGGGAAGCCAGCTGGGCTCCTGAGTCCAGTGGGGACTTGGAGAACTTTTATGTCTAGCTAAAGGATTGTAAATGCACCAATCAGCACTCTGTGTCTAGCTCAAGGTTTGTAAACGCACCAATCAGTGCTCTGTATCTAGCTAATCTGGTGGGGACTTGGAGAACTTTTATGTCTAGCTAGAGGATTGTAAATGCACCAATCAGCACTCTGTGTCTAGCTCAGGGATTATAAATGCACCAACCAGCACTCTGTCAAAATGGACCAATCAGCTCTCTGTAAAACAGACCGATCAGCTCTCTGTAAAATGGACCAATCACCAGGATGTGGGTGGGATCAGATAAGGGAATAAAAGCAGGCTGCGGGAGCCAGCAGCAGCAACCCTCTGGGGTCCTTTTAAGCGTTGTGGAAACTTTGTTCTTTCACTCTTCGCAATAAATCTTGCTGCTGCTCACTCTTTGGGTCTGCACCACCTTTATGAGCTGTAACACTCACTGCGAAGGTCTGCAGTTTCACTTCTGAAGCCAGCAAGACCACCAACCCACCGGAAGGAAGAAACTCAAAACGCGTCGGAACATCACAAGGAACAAACTCCGGATACACCGTCTTTAAGAACTGTAACACTCAGCACAGGGGTCCCCGGCTTTATTCTTGAAGTCAGAGAGACCGAAACCCACCAATTCCGGACACAGAACTTAGGACTATAATGGAGAATGACAATTAAGAGATGTCATAATGGAGATAAAGGTAAGGATATATTTTCAAGAAAGCAATTTGGAGGCAGAGAATCATGAATAAATACAGGGAAATGAAATGAGAAGAAAACAGCAGGACCAAGCATAGGTAAATAGGGCACTCCAGTTTCATACTTGAGTTGTCACGAAGGTCTTGCCTACTTAGTGTGTAGCATTGTCATAGCTTGAGAAATGCTGTTCTCAGTAGGGCACGATTTTAACAGTGTTGTGTAGGTCCCAGGAATATCTGAGCCCCCTTGCAGAAAAGATTAAAGCTAACCATATTCGACGGAGCTTTTTCTTCAATAGCGAGGGCCTAACTCACAAGAGTATTGATTGCAGTAGACTAGAAAAAGGGTTTCCCATGGGCACCCTGGCTGATATTTTCTTCCACAAATAGTGTTTGGGCCTGAAATACAAGGTAAGGAAAGATGATGCCTGAAGAACAATACCAACCCACAGTAATAGTATGCCATGCCACTCATCGCTTTTTTACCAGGACTCTGATCTGTGCCTATAGACTTGAGTGCATGCAAACTAGTGCCCAGCTAGGCCTGGTGGCAGGGAGCCTCTTTACTCTGATGTTGCTTTTGTTTTATTATTTGGAGACAGAGTCTCACTCTGTCGCCACACTGGAGTGTGGTGGCATGATCTCGGCTCACTGCAACCTCCGCCTCTCAGGTTCAAGCTATTTTCTTGCCTCAGCCTCCTGAGTAGCTGGGATTACAGGCGTGTGCCCGCCTGGCTCATTTTTGTATTTTTAGTAGAAACAGGGTTTCACCACTTCTGGCCAGGAAGATCTCGAACTCCTGACCTCAAGCGATGTGCCCACTTCGACCTCCCAAAATGCTGGGATTATAGGCGTGAGCCAGCACGCCCAGCCTCATTGAGTTTCAAAGTTTATCTTTCATTTCGGTAAGTGACTCCTTTGTTTATTTATTTATTTATTGTTGTAGGTCTTTATTAAATTCTAATCTCAGTCCAATAAAGCTACTCATTTAAAAAAGAAAGATGAATTAAGTACCAAATAGTACAAGATTGTGATGTGTGATGCTCTTTTAAAATTTTTATCTCGAGATAATTATGAGTTACGGGAAGTTGAAAAAATTGTACAGGGAGCACCCATGCACCATTCATCCAGTTTTCCTCAATGTTAACATTTTGCGTAAATATAATATCAAAACAAGGAAAATGGGTAATGCTATTTTAAGATGATTTTGCTCCTCCACCCTAGCTGTTTTATTATGAGAAGCTGCGACAAATTAGGTCTTTGATGTTGGAATCTCCTTGCTGTCTTATAACTCTTACCTCAGAGAGTCAACCATAATCCATGACTGCATTTTAGCGTGAGCTATCTGGCATGGAATGACTTAGGATTTAGCAAGGGTTTAGGTTATGCATGACTGGTGGGCAACTGGAAGCAGGAAACCTCAAGCCTTCTAAGTTCAGACCTTTATTCAGTTCTGGAATTTTCAGAGCTCTGTCTTTGGACTGCACCAACATAGTTTTAAAATTTGTTCCCATGATTTGGGCAGCACTAAACATATTTTTGCCTCAATTTTCTCATAATTTATCCGCCTGGCCTCAGAAATTTTGTAAAATACAAATGAGGCAACCTAACAAAAATCACTTTTAAATTATTTTAGTTTAGTTTAGTTTTATTTTTTATTTTTGAGTTGGAGTCTCACTCTGCCACCCAGGCTGGAGTGCAGTGGCATGATCATAGCTCACTGCAGCCTCGATTTCCCAGGCTCAAGCCATCCTCCCACCTCAGCCTCCCATGTAGCTGGGACTACACATGTGTCCCACCATGCCTGGCTTCCTTTTTTGATCTTTAGTAGAGACCATGTTTCACTATCTTGCCCAGGATGGTCTCCAACACCTGAGCTCAAGCAATCCTCCCACCTCGGCCTCTCAAAGTGCTGGGATTACAGGTGTCAGTCACCATGCTCGGCCAGAAAGGCACTTTTGTATTCATTAACATGTTTATAATCCCCCTTCCCAATATCCCTCCCAGCCTCTGTTAACCATCATTCTGCCCTCTATCTCCACGAGTTCAATTTTTTTTTTAGCACCCACATATGAGTGAGAACATGCAATATTTGTCCTTCTGTACCTGGATTATTTCACTTAATATAATATCCTCCAGTTCCATCCATGTTGCTGCAAATGACATAATTCCATTCCTTGTTTTTGGGTGAGTATCATTTAATTGTGTATATGTACCACTTTTTTTTTTTTTTTTAGTCTATTCATCCACTGAAGCATACTTGGGTTGATTCCATATCTTGGCTATTGTGACTAGTGCTGTAATAAACATAGGCATGCAAATATCTCTTTAATATACTGATTTCCTTTTATTTTGGTATATACCTAGCAGTGGGATTGCTGGATCATATGGTAGTTCTCTTTTTAGTTTTCAGGAACCTCCATACTCTTTTCCACAGTGGCTATGCTAATTTACATTCCCACCAATATCATATTTTTCACAAAGGGACCAATGATATACAATGGGGAAAGGACAGTGTCTTCAATACATGGTGCTGGGAAAACTAGATATCCATATGCAGAAAAATGAAGCCCACCAAGGGCTCCCCCTTCAACATATTGTCATCAGTATCCATTATTGCTTGTCTTTTTAATAAAAGCAATCTTAACTGGGGTGTGATGATAACTCATTATAGTTTTGATTTGTATTTCTCTGGTAATTAATGATGTTAAGCATGTTTTCATACATGTCATCTTTTGAAGAATATCTTCAAATATTCTGCCCATTTTTAAATGGGATTATTTGGGTTTCTTTTTCTATTGAGTTGTTTGAGCTCCTTATATATTCTGGTCATAAAGCCCTTGTCAAATGGGTAGTTTATATTTTCTGCAATTCTGTGGGTTGTCTCTTCACTTTGTTGATTGTTTCCTATGCAGAAGCTTTTTAGCTTGATATAATCCTGTTTGTCCATTTCTACTTTGTTTACCTGTGCTTTTGAGGTCTTACTTAAGAAATCTTGGCCTAGCCCACTGTCCTGGAGTACTTCCCCAATGTTTTGTTCTGGTAGTTTCATAGCTCCAGGTCTTAGATGTAAGTGTTTAATCAATTTTGATTTTACTTTTGTCTATATCAAGAGATTGGAGTCTAATTTCACTTTTCTGCATATGGATATCTAGTTTTCCCAACACTGTGTATTGAAGACACTGTCCTTTCCCTATTGTATGTCATTGGTCCCTTTGCGAAAAACGAATTGACTGTAAATGCATAGATTTGTTTCTGGGTTCTATATTCTGTTCCATTGGTCTATGTGTCTGATTTTATACCAGTACCATTCATTATGTTTTGGTTACTATAGCTTTGCAGTATAATTTGAAGTCAAGTAATGTGATACTTCCAGTTTTGTTCTTTTAGCTGAGGATTGCTTTGGCCATTCTGAATCTTTCACAGTTCCATATAAATTCTGCTTTGGGTAGTATGGACGTTTCAACAATGATGATTTTTCCAATCCATGAACATGGAATATCTCCTTTTTTGTGTATAGTCTTCAATTTCTTTCATCAATGTTTCATAGTTTTAGTTGTAGAGATCTTTCATATCTTTGGTTAAGTTTATTCCTAGGTATTTTAATTTTTTGTAGCTATCGCAAATGAGATTACTTTTTTGGTTTCTTTTTCAGATTGTTCACTGTTTGCATATAGATATGCTGATTTTTGTATGTTGATTTCATATACTGCAATTTATTGAAATTTTTATCAGTTCTTACAGTTTTTTTGGTGGAGTCGATAGGTTTTTCTAAATAGAAGATCATATCATCTGCAAATAGGGATAGTTTGACTTCTTTCTTTCTAATTTAGATGCCCTTTATATTGTTTCTCTTGTTTTATTGCTCTGGCTGTAACTTCCAGTACTATGTTGAATAAGAGTGGTGAAAGTGATCATTCTTGTCTTGTTCCAGATCTTGGAGGAAAGGCTTTCAGCTTATCCCTATTCAGTATGATACTAGCTGTGAGTTTGTCATATATGGCTTTTATTGTGTTGAGGTATGTTCCTTCTATACCCAGTTTATAGAGAGATTTTTTTTATCACAAAGGGATGTTGATTTTTTAGAATACTTTTTCATCATCTATTGAAAGTGATCATATAGTTTTGTCCTTCATTTTGTTAATGGGATGTATCACATTTACACATTTGAATATGTTGAAACATCCTTACATCTCTGAGATGAATCTCACTTGATCATGATGAATGATCTTTATAATGTGCTGTTGAATTTGGTTTGCTAGCATTTTGTTGACGAATTTTGCATTTATGTTTATCAGTGATATTGGCCTGTAGATTTCTCCTTTTTTAGATCTGGTTTTTGTCTGATTTTGGTATCAGGGTAATATTTGCCTTGTGAAACAAGTTTGGAAGTATTCCCTCCTCCTCCTTGCTACTTCTAAATTCCTATGTGCAAACTGCAAATTGTATTAAAATCTTCCTTTTCCTGAAAGAAAATTGCCATCATCAAGAGTTCTGGCACAAAACTTGTTGTTAGCTTTAAGGGCCAGATACTAGTTTATTTTGAGGGTTCCCTAGAAGGACCACTGATGTGAGAGAATTTCTTTCCTTCCTTCTACCAATTTTAGAATTGCTTTTCTAGTGTTTTCAGAGGCATTGTTGTTTATTTGAAGTTGTTCTACTTTTTTGATGTAGGCATTTATTGCTGTAAGATCTCTTAATACTGCTTTTGCTGTGTTTCATATGTTTGGTATATTGTGTTTCTATTTTCATTTGTTTCAAGAAATTTTTAAATTTCCTTTTTAATTTTTTCATTGATCAGTGATTGTTCAGGAGCATATTATTTACTTTTCATGTGTTTGTATAGTTTCCAAAGTTGTTCTTCTTATTGATTTCTGGTTTTATTTAATTACAGTCAGAAAAGATGCTTTATATGATTTCAATTTCTTGAAATTTTTGAGACTTGTTTTGTGACATAACATATGGTATTATCCCTGAAAATGATCCATGTGTGAAGAGAAGAATGTGTATTCAGCAGCTGTTAAATAAAATGTTCTGTAAATGTCTACTAGGTCCATTTAGTCTATAGTGAAGGTTAAGTTTGATGTTTCTTTGATTTTCTGTGTAGATGATCTATTCAATGCCAAAAATAGGGGTGTCAAAGTCCCCAGCTATTGTTGTATTGGGGTCTATCTCTCTTTTTAGTTCTAATAATATTTGCTTTATATATCTGGGTGTTCCAGTGTTTGATGCATACATATTTACAATTGTTATATCCTCTTGCTGAATTTACTCCATTATCATATCATGACCTTCTTTATCTTTTTATACAGATTTTTTTTCAAAATCTATTTTTTCTAAATATAGCTACTCCTGCTTTTTGTTAGTTCCCATTTTCATGGAATATCTTTTTCCACCCCTTCATTTTCAGTCTGTGTTTATTTTTGTATATGAAGTGTTTTCTTGTAGGTAGCATATAATGAGGTCTTGGGTTTTTTAAATCCATTCAGCCACTCTGTCTTTTGATTGGAGCATTTAGTTCATTTACATTCAATGTTATTATTGATAGGTAAGGACATACTCCTGCCATTTTGTTATTTGTTTTCTGGTAGTCTCGTGAGTCCTCTCGTCCTTTCTCACTTCCTTCCTATTTTTTTTTTTTTTTTTTAACATGACAGTCTCTACCAGACAGATCTCTGGTAGTGTGTGTTTTAATTTACTGGAATTTTTTCTTTACTTTTCTTTTTTTTTTTGAGACAGTCTTACTCTGTTGCCCAGGCTGGAGTGCAGTGGTGCAACTTCAGCTCACTGCAACCTCTGCCTTCCAGGTTCAAGCTATTCTCATGCCTCAGCCTCTGGAGTAGCTGGGACCACAGGCGCACACCACCACACCTGGCTAATTTTTGTATTTTCAGTAGAGAGGGGGTTTTACCATGTTGGCCAGGCTGGTCTCGAACTCCTGGTCTCAAGCAGTCCACCTACCTCAGCCTCCCAAAGTGTTGGGATTACAGGCTTGAGCCACTGCACTCAGCCAATCCATTGCTTTTTATTTTTTGTATATCTATTATGGGTTTTCATTTTTTGTTTATCATGAGACCTGCAAAGAACATCTTATAGCCTATTATTTTAAATGGATGAAAACTTAACTCTGATAAAAAGAAAAGTAAAAAGAAAACTAAAAAACTACATTTTAACACCATCCTCCGACTTTTTGTTGTTTCTATTTATATCTTTTTGTTGTTTCTATTTATATCTTTTTGTATTGTCAATCTCTTCAAAAACTATTATAATTATTATTGTTGATAAGTTTGTCTTTTAGTCTTCCTACTAAAGATGAGTAGTTTACACACTGCAATTACAGTGTTGGGGTATTCTATATTTGTCTGTGTACTTACTTTTACTAGTGATTTTTATACCTTCAGATGATTTCTTTTTGGTCCTTAATTTTCTTTCCTTTCAAGTTGAAGAAACTCCCTTTAGCATTTCTTGTAAGACGTGTCTGGTGTTTACAAATTCCTTCAGCTTTTGTTTCTCTGGGAAAGTATTTCTCCTTCATTTGTGAAGGGTAATTTTCCTGGATATAATATTCCAGGTTGAAAGTTTCTTTCCTTCAGCACTTTGAATATGTCCCCCCACTCCCTCCCATCCTGCAAGGTTTCTTCTGAGAACTCTGCTTCCATATGTATTGAAGCTCCTTCATATGTAGTTTGCTTCTTTTCTCTTGCTGCTTTTAGGATTCCTTCTGTATCCTCGACTTTTGACAGTTTGATTATTGTATGTCTTGTGCTAGTCTTATTTGAGTTGAATCTGCTTGGCATTCTTTGACTTTTTTGTACCAGGATATTCTTATCTTTCTTTAGGTTTGGAAAGTTCTATTATTTCTTGGAATAAACTTTCTACTTCATTCTCTCTCTATATATGTCATGTTTAAGGCCAGTAATTCTTAGATTTCCCCTTTAGAGGCAATTTTCTAGATCTCATAGGCATGCTTCATTTTTTTTAAATTATCTTTTCTTCTCTGATTGTGTATTTTCATATAATCTGTCTTCAAGCTCACTAGTTCTTTCTTCTGCTTGATCA
Organism: Macaca thibetana thibetana; assembly: GCF_024542745.1. Classification (NCBI taxonomy): domain Eukaryota; kingdom Metazoa; phylum Chordata; class Mammalia; order Primates; family Cercopithecidae; genus Macaca; species Macaca thibetana. The sequence continues at coordinate 109,444,997 of NC_065598.1, forward strand.
GTTCTGGTGTTGGGAGATTGATGCATTTTTCAGTTTGTCTATTGAATTTCTTAGCTCCATAATTTCTGCTTAATTTTTAAAAATTATTTCAATCTCTTTGTTAAATTTCTCTGATAGAATTCTGAATTTCTTCTCTGCGATATCCTGAGGTTCATTTAGGTTCTTCAAGATGGTTATTTTGAATTCCATGTCTGAGAGATCACATATCTCTGTTACTCCAGGATTGGTTACTGGTGGCTTATTTAACTCTATTTGGTGCAGTCATGATTTGCTGGATGTTCATGATGTTTGTGAACATTTGTCAATATCTGGGTTTTGAAGAGTTAGGTATTTATTCCAGTGTTTGTAGTCTGGGCTTGTTTGTACCCATTCTTGAGAGAGTGTTCCAAGAATTCTTAGGGGATTTAGTGCAGTGACCTAAGGCTGTGGACACTGCATCTGTTTCAGCACTAGGGGGAACCCTAAGCCCAGGAATGCTGGAACTCTTGCACACTCCTAATACACAGCCTTGGTGGACTTGGGGAAGATAAAGAATTCCCTGGCTTACCAGGCAACATCTCTTATTCTCTTCCCTCTCTTTCTTCCAATTAGAATGATCCCCTCTCTGCACTGGGATGCCTGCATTTGAGGGAGGGCTGATGTGGGCACTCCCATGGCCCCTACGGGGACACCACTTTATGTCATCTTCCAGACCTGCAAATTATTGGGGGTTTTCCAAGGCTCATGGTCACTATTGCCTGGGTGCTGGTGATGTTTAATCAAAGCCCAAGGCCACTTTAATCATCAGGTGGTGAATTCTGCCAGCAATGGATCTGTCTTATCAAGGGAGCACATTACCTTCTGGCCCAAGGTATGTATGTCTAGAAATGCCATAAAGGAGCAAAGGTCTGAAATCAGGGTCTTAAGGAATCTACTTGGTACTTTGTTTACTGTGGTTGAGTTGGTGCCCAAGTTGCAAGAAAAAGTACTCTTCCCTCTTATTCTCCCAAATGGAAGGAGTCTCCCCGCAAGCTGCACTGCATGAAGTTGGGAGAGGGTTGACACAGGCACTCCCAGGTCTGCCACAACTGGTGGTGTACTGGGTCCCATCCCAAGTCCACTGCTTCCTAGACAGGCTCAGCACCAGAGCTTGCCCAAGGACTGCTATCCTTGTGTCTTGACTGCCAGTCAAATTTACTGATAGCCCCAAACCACTTTAGTCAGATGGTAGTGAAGGTGGCCGGGACCTGGATTCCTCTCAGTGGAGCAGAAGATTCCCCTCTGGCTTAGGGCTTATCCAGATCCTCCCTCCATGGGCACTGGCAGAATTCTGCCTTGTATTGTGTTCTGCTATGACAGGGCAGCACTGAGTGCTAATGCAATGTCCCACACTCACTTTGCTGTCCCCTCCCCAAGCATACAGATTCTTCATCTTGCACCACCTGGGGTTGGGGGAGGGTGGTGTAAGCAATGCAAGCCTGTCTTTTTTACTCTCTCCAAAGCCTATTTCCTTGCTATTATGTTAAAACCAGGTACTATTATTGCTCACCTGATTTTTTGGTTTTTATAAAGGTGACTTCTTTCATGGACAGTTGTTCAGTTTGGCGTTCTTGCAGGGTTGACAATTGCTGGGGGTTTCTATCTGGCCATCTTGCTCTGACTCCTCCTTTTATCTACAAGGATTTTATATGTGTAGATATATGTATATATAGATAGACAGATACATAGAGATATAGATATATAACTGATTAGTTTTGATGCTTTTTTTTATTGTGGTTTTTTATATATATATAAATATACATATATATAAAATTTATTACTTTAGCCATGTTTAAGTGTACAATTACTTGAGTAGTATTAAGTACATTCATATTATTGTGACGCCATCACCACTATGTGTCTTCACAACCTTTATGTTCCCAAACTAAAACTTTCTACTCATTAAACAGTAAGTCCCCATTCCCTCCTTCCTCCAGCCCCCATAACCACTACTCTACTTTCTGTCTTTATGAATTTGACTTCACTCACTAGGTGCTTCATAGAAGAGAGATCACAAATTATTTCTCCTTTTGTTACTAGCTTATTTCACTCAACATAATGCCTTCAAGGTTCATCTGTATTGCAGCATGTGCCAGAATATTATTCCATTTTAAAGCTGAGTAATAGTCTAGTACATACATACCACATTTTTTGTTTATCTGTTCATCTGTTAATGAACATTTGAATTGTTTTCATCTTTTGGCTGTTGTGAATAATGGTACTGTGAATGTGTGTGTGTGTGTGTGTGTGTGTGTGTGTATGTACTATCTGACCAGTCAGATAGTAGTCAGATAGTGGTCCAACTTTATTCTTTGGTATGTACCATAGAGACAGAAAGTAGAGTAGTGGTTACCAGGGGCTGGAGGAAGGAGGGAATGGGGACTTACTGTTTAATCAGTACAAAGTTTTATTTTGGGAACATAAAAGTTGTGAAGATGGGTAGTGGTGATGGTTGCACAGATATATATATATATCTGTTTGAATTCCAGCTTTCAATTATTTTGGGTATAAACCCAGAAGCACAATTGCTGGATCATACAGTAATTGCATGTTTCATTTATGAGGAACCACCATGCTGTTTTCCATAGTGGCTACACTATTTTACAATCCTATCCACAGCGCACAAGGGCTCCAATTTTCTCCACATCGTTGCCAACACTTGCTAATTTCTGATGGGTTTTTTGGGTATTTTTATTGATTTATTTTTATAATAACTATACTATTGGGTATGAAATGGAATCTTATTATGGTTTCGATTTGCATTTCCCCAATGATTGGTGATACTGAGAATCTTTTCATGTGTTTTTTGACCATCTGTATAAGATGTACAGATGTCGAATGTTTATTCAAGTCCTTTGCCCACTTTTCAATTGGGTTGTTTTTGTTGCTGAGTTGTACGAGTTTTTTGTATATTCTGGATATTAATCCCTTATTGAATATATGATTTGCAAATATTTTCTTCCATTTCACAGACTGCCCTTTCACTCTGCTGATAGTGTCCTTTGAAACATGGAAGTTTTGCTGGGCACGGTGGCTCAAGTCTGTAATCCCAGCACTTTGGCAGGCCAAGACGGGCAGATCACGAGGTCAGGAGATCGAGACCATCCTGGCTAACACGGTGAAACCCCGTCTCTACTAAAAAATACAAAAAAAAACTAGCCGGGCGAGGTGGCGGGCACCTGTAGTACCAGCTACTCGGTAGGCTGAGGCAGGAGAATGGCGTAAACCCAGGAGGCGGAGGTTGCAGTGAGCTGAGATCCGGCCACTGCACTCCAGCCTGGGCAACAGAGCGAGACTCTGTTTAAAAAAAAAAAAAAAAATTAAAAAAAAAAGAAACACGGAAGTTTTACATTTTGATAAAGTCCAACTTCTCTGTTTTTTCTTTTCTTCTTATGTTTGCTTCTAAGAGTTTTATAGTTTTATCTACTACATTTAGGTGTTTAATCAGTTTTGAGGTTTTTTGGATGTAGTGTAAGACAGTAGTCCGACTTTATTCTTTTGTATGTACCTATCCAGTTTTCTGAGCATCATTTGTCAAAAAGACGATACTTTCTCCACTGAATGTCTAATCTTGTCAAAAATCACTTGACCATATATGTGACAATTTATTTCTGAGCTCTCTATTCTATTCCACTGTTCTATATGTCTGCCTTTATGCCAGTAACACACTGTCTTGATTACTACAGCTTTGTTTATGCTGTTTTCCATAGTGGCTACACTATTTTACAAATCCTATCCACAGTGCACAAAGCCTCCAATTTCTCCACATCCTTGCCAACACTTGCTAATTTCTGGTAGGAGTATTGGGGGTATTTGTATTCATTTGCCCATCTTTAATCATGTTCTGTTGTGGTATTCCACTTCTTAAACCTACCCGTGAGGCCTATATTCCCTGGGTAAGAAAAAGTTGATATGCCTAGTAGGCCATTGATCCTCTGACTCTCAAAGCTCGTATAATTAGGCAGGGGCCAGGGATAGGCAGTAAATCTGCTTCTTTGCAGAGTTCCAAGTAGGAAGTGGAACAGAAGTTTCCTGTCCTTTTTATTTTCTTCAGTTTATCTAGTAAACCTCTCCCTCCAGGACTTTTACCCAGACAGAGGTGATTGGACAAACATCAGACCACCTTGTTCTCTGTCTCTCTTCCTCTTCTTCCCCCCACAATACATCTAAAATAGATGAAATGTTTTCATTTATCTTCCTATCTGACTTGAACCTCCATTATATAAAACACTATCATTAAGTGCACTAACTACTTCTTGACAGTATCAATAATATTGACAAATTCATTTCTTCATCTTGATTTACAAATTTGGGCGTGGCTTTATAAATAATGGAATTGTCTGTTTAGGGGTTCACTTGGCTCATACAAATACCACCTCTTTCCCATCCTTCCATTTCCACCCTAAGCAAGAAATGTCCAATTTAAATGCCATTAGACAAAGCATTCCTGAATGACACAGAGAAGTGACTATGACTCTACCTTGGATGGTGATTGAGAAGGCATGTGAAGAACAATAATGTTAATTCTGGACATGGTTAGAGCCTTGAATTGGCTACTGATGATAAAATATCAGATTAGAAGGCTGGGCACGGTGGTTCATGCCTACAATTCCAGCACTTTGAGAGGCTGAAGCAGAAAGATCACTTGAGCTCAGGAGTTTGAGACCATCCTGGCCAACATGGTGAAACCCCACCTCTACTAAAAATACAAAAATTAGCTATGTGTGGTGGTGCACACCTGTAATCCTAGCTACTGGGGAGGCTGAGGCAGGAGAATTGCTGGAACCCGGGAAGAGGAGGTTGCAATGAGCCAAGATTGAGCCACTGCACTCCAGCCTGGGAGATAGAGTAAGACTCTGTCAAATAAAATAAAATAATAAAATAAAAATAAAATAAGATTAGGATACATACAGATATCCAATGCTCCCTTAAAATTGTCCAAGTCTGAAACTAAATGTATACATTTTTGGTTTGTGCTCAGTAAAGGTTCTTGAAGCATTAACTTATGAAATACAATACCCTTGAGAAAATAACATATTATTCATGTGAGTTACTCTCTACTGAGAAGATATGTGGATAGCAGCATAGCCAGAACTTACGACTGTCAATAAATGAGAGGTAGCTGAAAGTCTGGGAAAGACTACAAAACCAGGAATAGTAGACAACAAAGAAAGAACTTGCCAGCTGGCTAGCATCACCAAGCACTGGCCTTCCATGTGGATGGTCAAAGAATCTATTGTTGAATGTTGAAAAGCATCACTTGGACAAATCAACCCAGGAGTCATTGCCATATGTTTTACTGGAATTTGTTATTCTGCAGAGTTTACCCAGGTTTGCATGAAATATATAAATTTGTACTTTGCAAAATCCTACTCGTTGAGTTTTGAAAACCTAAGCCAAAAGGCTTTTTATTTTTACTCTTTGAACTTAAAACTTTACAAAAACATATGCTTCACTTAAAATTTAGTCCTCCTGATTTTGTGAAAGCAAGAATATTTTAGGTGCATATTTTTATTTTTCAACATTTTTCCTCATTTATTATAATAAAAGTATTGAGTTGATGTGAATAATATGGTTTATTAACTACTGACAAACATCTCAAGCAAATTATATGCTTGAAGTAGAGTAATGCAGTTAGGTTTTCTTTTTCATAATATCTGGCACAATTCTCAACTCATAAAAGATCTTAACTGGGCTACCATAAAATGGCCTGCAATGGATTCTAGTGAAATTTAATAAGATACTCAGTTACTAGCTTCATTAAAACACAGTGGGTTCATTATAACCCAATCTGGCAGAAACTCTCATTACTCTGGGTTTGTATTACCTCATGTAATTCTGCTTTTTAAAGTTCTTTTCTTTCCCTTCTCATCCAAACCCCATCATACCCTTGGTGTTACATTATAGCCAATTAACATACTTTAACTGTTTGTAATATATCATGTTTTTATTACTATTCTAAAGGAGTTTGTGTTTTTTCATTTTCTTCATTAGATCATTCAAGTAAGTCTCAAAGACTTTAAATGCTTTACTTGATTGTGTTCAAAGTTTTGAAAAATATGCTGCTCTAAGACTATGAAGTACTACCATTTTGAATCATTATGCCCTCTCTGTGATAAGAATATAATCCAATGTTATGCTATTCTCTGAATTAATCATAAAAATGATGTAAGAAGCTTGTATAAAAAAACATATGTAATAGACCGTAAGCTTCTTGAGAGTACAGTTATGATTATATTTCCATAACAGCTAACATTTATCAGGTGCTTACAACATGTCAGCTATGGTGCTAAGTTGGATTTTTTATCTCACTTAAGATGACAGCTGAATGATATCTCTATTATGCATTCTTCCTCATTTTACAAATGAAAATAAATGAGACCCTGAGGAGCTAACGACTAGCTCAAAGTCACAAACCCAGTAGGTAATGGAAGGAGAAATCTAATCCAGTTATAACTCCAAAGTCACCACTCTCTCCACTTTATTGAACTGTTTTGGGTCTTGGTTTCTAAAGAGCCCATGACAGTGCTTGGCACTGAGTTGGCATTCAAATATTTGTTGACTTTAATGTTGATGGTGCTAATAAGTCACCAACAAACTGTTGCAATTCAATGTTGTTTTATTTCAATGTTATTCTTTTTAATAGCCACTTTTGGTTGAATTTAACTATTGTTTTATTTTGTTTATTGTCAAAATGATGTATGAGTAGACATAGCTCAAAGGGGACTGAAAAGTAAACATTTACCATAGCTACAGGGAAGTCAGTAAGGAAGTGAGGGTGTTAAAATGGAATTTGGCAACTAAAGGAAGCTGACAGAATAAGGAAGCAAATAAGAGAAAACAAAACAAACAAAAAATCAAGAAAGAAATACAAACTCCTGCACCTCCTCTTCTATTCCCTATTGCATTTGCTATCACCATCATGCCCCATTATACAAGCTAGAAACCTAGGAGGTATCTATGATTCCTCCTTTTTCTTTACCTTCTTTATCCTATTTAATCACTTACCTATTCTAAATACTGTGCATACTTTTATAATCTGTCCCCTCTTTTTCTCTCCTGCAATCACAGCTTGTTTTATTTCTTACCCCGTATTAAAACCATTCTAACTAATCTCCCTGCCTTCAGTCTCTTCTCTTAGGTCCTTTGTCCACACAGTTACAAGAATGACATCTAAAATTCAGAACTTACGATGTCACGCACTTACGTCTTTTAAACTCTTTAGTGGCTCTTCACCAACTCAGAATAAAGTAAACCTACTCTACCTTTCTTTTTAAGCCATTTCTATGTGTTGCAGATGAGTGAAAACAATTTGGATAATTCAGCAAATGCCAAGTTGTGTTTTGTTTTTTGTTTGTTTGTTTTTTGTAAATATTGTAGTATCTGATGGTGAAAGATATGTGAAACCTGTATGTTCTCTCTCCCAAATCTTGGCTATTAGATAGTAGCTACACCAAAATAAAGTATCAAGTTAAATTACACACAATGTACAAATGTTCATTAGAAAGGAGGCAAAACAACAACAACAAAAAAATCCCTATATACTCTGTTCTATAGCTCTGGGAGATCCCACTCTCTGACCTAAACCCAAAGACTAGTACTTTGCATGAAAAGCACATTTTCAAGAAGGTGCAATGAAGGAGCATTGGTAGGACTAGGGAGCGCTACAGTCAGACTGGGCAGCAGAAGACTGAGAAATTGAGATACATGAGACCAACATGGCTCCAGACCCCTAGCTTTTGTTGAATTCTAAAACCTCCTCCATGCAGGAGCAAGTGGGTCTTATACATCACTTCTAACAATTGCCTGCCTTAAACACCATTCATTTCAACAATAAAAATTTATTTCTTATGTTCTTGAAGACAAGTAGATCCTGTGGTGTAGATTTTGTTAAAGATGATCAATGTTTTTCTTTCTTCTTTTTTTTTTTTTTTTTTTTGAGACGGAGTCTTGCTCTATCGCCCAGGCTGGAGTGCAGTGGTGCTATCTTGGCTCACTGCAAGCTCCGCCTCCCAGGTTCAAGCGATGCTCCTGCCTCAGCCTCCCGCCACCGCGCTTGGTTAATTTTTTTGTGTTTTTAGTAGAGACGGGATTTCACAATGTTAGCCAGGATGGTCTTGATCTCGTGACCTCGTGATCCACCCACCTTGGCCTCCCAAAGTGCTGGGATTACAGGCGTGAGCCACCGCGCCAGGCCGCTTTTTGTTTTTTATTTTTTTAAGAGACAGGGTCTTACTCTCTCAACCCAGGCTAGATTGCAGTGGCAAGATCATAGCCCAATATAACCTCAAACTCCTGGGCGCAACCGATCGTCCCACCTTTGCTGGAAGTGGCATTTTCAACCTATTCAACCTTACATTTAAATATAAGAAGACATCCTTCTTGTCATGATGTCAGTCAGTGACCCAGACTTTCAAGCTTTACTTTGTGTAAACTCATTTAGATGGCATCCAAAGGACTAAGAGAGTTTTGTAGTACTTACGTGGTATGCCATAGCTGCTACAATCCTTATTTTGCGTATTTTATAGCTTAAGGTACTGAAAACAAGTATTGAACAGTGTTGTTATTATTATTTTATACTGATACTCTCCAGAATATTGTTTTTAATTGCAGAAATGAAAAACACTGCAAATATCCAATAACGGAAATGTTAAGATAAATGCATAAGGTAGAATATTATACACTCATTAAATAATATGCTTTTATTTATTTTTAAGTTATGTTTATTTAATTATTTATTTTTTAGATACAGTATCTCACTTTGTCACCCAGGCCGGAGTGCAGTCATGCGGTCGTAGATCACTGTAGCCTTGAACTCCTGGGCTTCAAGCAAACCTCCTGCCTCAGCCTCCTGAGCAGCTAAGACACAGGCACACAGGCCACCATTCCCAGCTAATTTTTTTTAAATTTTTTGACAGAGACAGAGTCTCACTATGTTGCCCAGGATGGTCTCGAACTCCCAGCCTCAAGCCATTCTCTCACCTTAGCCTTCTAAAAGCACTGGGATTACAGGCATGAGCCACCTTGCCCAGCCACATGATCAATGTTAAGTAATCAATCCTTAAGGTGATAATTCCTGATTATGGTATTCCACGTGTTATTTGACCATCGCTGAAATGATGGTTGCAATTAAAAGACTTCTAACACTATTTAATTGCCCGTATAAGATACAACATACCCACTTTCATAATGTTTAGCTATGAAAACATCCAGCTACTTACAGTTTCTTCATTAACTCATCCACAAATGTTTAATTGGTGCCTCTTATATGTCAGTCACTGTTCTACATCCGGCAAATGCAGCAACAGATGTGGCAGACAAAGCCTCTGTTCTCATGGTGTTTACATTCCTAAGGGGACACTGAATATATATATATAGTGATAAGCTGTATACACCAATAGTCAGATTTCTTTTGATTGCAAGTGATAGAATCCTGAGCAAATTAATTTAGAAAAAAAAATTTAATAGAAGGATAAAGAAAAGCAGAAGGTGAGGTGCAAGAACAAGAAGAGTTTAGAGGATTCAGAAACTGGAACTAAAGATGTAGTTGCCCTAAGGACTCATTCTCTCTACATCTTCCCCATCTCTTTTTTCAGTTGTTCTTTACACATGGACTTCATTCTTTCCTAGAGTAAATGGTCTCTCTCCGGTAGGAAGGTAAAATGGCCACAGTGGTTCTCAACCAAAAGCAATTTTGACTCCCAGAAAACATCTGAACATGTCTGGAGACATTTTCAGTTGTCATAATTGGGATGATGCTACTGGCATCTAATGGATAGAGACTAGGAATGCTGCTAAATATCCTACAATGTTTGGGACAACTGCCTGCAACAAAGAATTATGTTGACCTGAATATTAAGAGTTCCAATGTTGAGAAACCTTGCTCTAGGGGTGATTCAAATCTTACATCATTCCAGTGTAAGAATCCCTAATATTCACTAGTGTACAACAAATATGACAGTAGCATATATAATACAACAATAATGCCAACAACATTTAATAAGTATTTACTATGTGACAGGAAATATTTTAAGTCCTTCCATGTATTAACACATTCATCCTCACAACAGAACTATGATGTAGGTATTATTGTGATCTCCCTGTTTTGCAAATAAGAAAGCTAAGATACAGAAAAGTGTAATAGCTTATCTAAGCTTACACAGCTATTAAGTAGTGGAAATTATATTTGAATCCAGGAAGTTTCACTCCAGAGTATATGGTCCTAAACTTTGTGACACTGTTTTTCAATTGCTACTTTAGCATAATAAAACCCTTGGAAAAGAATCTGATTGATCTGACTTGGGTCATATGCCATCCCTTGGATGAACTGCTCCAGCCAGGAGAATGCTATATAATGATTGGCTTAGTCTGGGTCATATACCCACCCCTATAGTTAACTGGGCTGTGTAATATACTTAACAGTTCTACCACATAGTTGGAGTGAGGGAAAAATATACTACTAAAACGAGAAAGAGGGCTGGGGCGGTGGCTCATGCCTGTAATCTCAGCACTTTGGGAAGCCAAAGTGGCTGGATCACCTGAGCTCAGGAGTTTGAGACTAGCCTGGGCAACATGGCAAAACCCAGTCTCTACAAAACAAATACAAAAATTAGCTGGGTGCAGTGGCCTGCGCCTATAGTTGCAGCTACTCGGGAGGTTGAGGCAGGAGGATTGCTTGAGGCAGGAGGATTGCTTAAGCCCAGGAGGCAGAGGTTGCAGTGAGCCTGGATGATGCGATTGCACTCCAGCCTGGGTGACAGAGTGAGACCCTGCCTCAAAAAAACATTTTAAAAGACAAAGAAAACAAAAAAGAAACAAGGGTACAGGACAGACAACAATGATCGAACTACCTTTTCCATAATGCTATTTCTCACTTCTGCTCGTCTGCTCATACTGTTCTCATTCTTTGGCATGCTCTGCCTAACATTCTCCCACAAGTACACATCTCAGCTTGAAGAAAAATATAAGGTAAAATCTCTACTTGGAAACCTTCCACTATCACCCCTTTCAAGTTGAGTTATATCCTCTTTTCTCCTATGCCCATAATATCCTGCACATATATCTTTCGTGGTATTGCCCATATAGCATACATCTCTATCTCCCCCACTATACTGTGATTGCCTTTAAAACCGTCAATGTGTTGTATTCATCTTTCCATCCCACACGCCTAACCCTGCGTCCACACATATAATAGGGATCCAATAAATGTTAGTTGACAGAATGGCAGATTTAAAAGTTTCTTGGGAGAAGTCAAAAGCAAGAGTCCTAAGATTAATTGAGTTTCTGTGGTAAGATAGTAAGAAAAAATTCCCAGGTGACATGGTCTGTCTGCTAGTAATTTAGTTCTTTCAATTGAACAGCCTGCCAGAAACAATGCTTATAGAGTGACTGTACTGTGGAGTAAGGAGAAGTGAGAATTCCACATTTTTTTGTAAAATTATGAATCACAGAAGAGTAGAGCTGGAAGGGTGCTTAGAGATTATTTAGTCCAGGGCTTGTCATTTAATATGTAAGAACTCTAAAGGCAAAATATTTTTTAATAAAGTGCACAGAATAATGACAATCAACTAAAAATCGATTGAAGACTTAACTATAAGACCTGAAAGTTGTAAAACCCATAGAAGAAAATATAAGGGAAAAGCTTTATGACATCAGTATATCCAGTGATTTCATGGAAATGACATCAAAAGCTCAGGCAACAAAAGTAAAAATGGACAAGTGGGCTACATCAAACTAAAAAAGTTTCTGCGCAGTGAAGGAAACAGAGTAAAAAGACAACCCACGGAAAGAGAGAAATATTTGCAAACCATACATCTGATAAGGGGCTAATCTCCAAAATATATAAGAAACTCCTATGACTTGATAGCAACAACAGAAAACCCCACAAAACTCTAATAACTTGATTTTAAAATGGGCTAAGGACTTGAATGGACATTTCTTTGAAGAAGACATATGAGGAGTCAACAGGTATGTGAAGAGATATTCAGTGTCACTAATCATCAGGGAAATGCAATCACAACAACAGTAAGGTATCACTCACACTTACTGACTATCTCTTACCAAAATGCTTGAGGCCAGAAGTGTTTCACATTTCAGATTTTGGAACATTTACATATACATAATGATATAGGTTGGATATGCGATATAAGTCTAAACAGAAAATTCACTTATGTTTCATTTACACCTTATACACTTTATACCATAGCCTGAAGGTAATTTTATACAATATTTTAAATAGTTTTGTGCATAAAATGAAGTTTTGACTGCAACCTACCACGTAAAGTCAGGTGTGGAATTTTCCACTCGTGGTATCATGTCAGTGCTCAAAAAGATTCAGATTTTGGAGCATTTCAGATTTCAGATATTTGGATTAGGGATACTCAATCTGTATGTTTTTTAAAGGCAGTAAGTGTTGGCTGGCTGTGGAGAAATTGGAACCCTTATGTACCATTGGCAGGAATGCAAAATGGTGCAGCCATTGTGAAAATCAACATGGAGTTTCCATAAAAAATTAGAAATAGAAGTACCATATGATACAGCAACCCCACTTCTGGGTATTTATCCAAAAAATTTGAATCCGAATCTTAAAGAGATATTAGCACTCCAATATTCATTGTAGCACTATTTGCAAAAGCCAAAATAAATGAAGACCTAAATGCCCATTTACAAATGAATGGAATTTTATATGTATATATACAATGGAATATTATTCAGCCTTTAAAAAGAAAGAAATTCTACTATATGTGACAATATGAATGAACCTGGAAGACACTATGCTAAGTAAAATAAACCAGTCACAGAAGGGAAAATACTGCATGATTTCATTTACATGAGATATCAAAAGTAGTCAAATTAATGGGAACGAAGAATAGAATTGTGGTTTCCAGGGGTTAGGAAGAGAGGGAAAAAGGGAGTTGCTGATGGGTATAAAATTTGTTATGCAAAATGAGTAAGTTCTGAAGAGCCACTGTAAAACACTGACTACACATGACCATACTAAATCTCATGCTAAGTGTACTTAAAATTTTTTAATTTGAAAATTGAAAATTGAAAGAACGATCAAAGAGGTCAAATTTTTAAAGTTAATTCATTAGAGACATCTATGTTATTTGAATATTCTCTTTTATGAAATATCTATTAAACATTCTAATCATTAATTGGATTGCCTTTTAGTGTTTTGTGAAAATGATGTATATATTCTGTATGAGTCATTTGAAAATATATGAATTAAAAAATTAAAAAAACACTAGATGTATTTACATTGAGTTGTATGCACAATTCTTATTCCCTTACATAAAAATATTTTTTTTAATTTGTTTTAATGAGATTTCATAATTTTGGTTCTAATCTATTAATTTAATTTTTTAATTCTAAACTTACTTGGATAAATATTTATTGCTTGGGAATATATCACTGCTTTCAGTGCTAACATAGAAATGAATGTTGCTGACGAGTGAGAAATAATCTATAGGTATCTGAAGAAGATTATTTATTTATTTATTTATTTTTTTTTTTGAGATGGAATTTTGCTCTTGTTGCCCAGGCTGAAGTGCAATGATGCAATCTCGGCTCACTGCAGCCTCCACCTCCCGTGTTCAAGCGATTCTCCTGCCTCAGCCTCTCAAGTAGCTGGGATTGCAGGCATGCGCCACCATGCCTGGTTGCTTTTTTTGTATTTAGTAGAGAGAGGGTTTCTCCATGTTGGTCAGGCTGGTCTCAAACTCCTGACCTCAGATGATCCGCCCGCCTTGGCCTCCCAAAGTGCTGGGATTACAGGCATAAGCCACTGCACCCAGCCTGATGAAGATTATTTTATGTAGCAAATATTTGGTCACTGTATATAAAGTCATATTAATCTTGCATAATGGAAACACACCTGATTTTGTTATTTTGTATCTAGTAATAAGGCAAAAAGTTAACCATTGAGATGAAATTTCAGATATGATTCTAAAAATGGTCAGTGGACACTGCTTCCTAATCAGATAAATCAGAAATAGCCCCAGTTGCATGTTTTTGAGGCCTCTGTTTATTTCCCATCTAAACCATTTTCATTTATACTGCCAAAAGATTGCAAATACTCATGGATGATCAATGCAGTTGAGCAATAGAAGCATCAGCACAAGGGCACGTGATGTTTCCCTTTGCCATTTTACCCCTTGTGCTTTTGCAATTCTCATTCTCACAAGGGAGCTCCCCAATCTGGGTCTTCCATCCCATGAGTCACTTCATACTCTTAATATTGTTGTTTTCTCATGTTTCTGTAAAGATTTACCTATCCCATGCCTCCGTGTTCCAGGAATATCATCTAAGTTAATGAAGAATCTCAGGGACCATGCTAGGGACAGAGAGGGGTTTTAAATGGGATCTATAGGAATGCCAATCTATTAAATTGTTCTGAGAAAAATAAAATCTGCAGTTAAATAAAATTGGGAAATGTGTACTCTATCACTCTCTTGGAAACTCAAAATGTACATTAGCATACTTAAAGGTGCTAAGAAGTCCAACAGTTAAGAATCTGGTTTCCCTTTGTTTAACACCACATTTCCCACACTTATTTGAACCTTATTTTCAAGGCACTTAGAGCACTAATCTTACAGAGAACACCTTTTCGATTTGTTTGTTTGAGACAGAGTTTCATTCTTGTTGCCCAGGCTGGAGTGGACTGGCAGGATCTTGGCTCACTGCAACCTCTGCCTCCCCAGTTCAAGTGATTCTCCTGCCTCAGCCTCCCGAGTAGCTGGGTTTACAGGTGCCCACCACCATGCCCAGCTAATTTTTTGTATTTTTAGTAGAGATGGGTTTTGCCAAGTTGCTGGGTTTACAGGTGCCCACCACCATGCCCAGCTAATTTTTTGTATTTTTAGTAGAGATGGGTTTTGCCAAGTTGGCCAGGTTGGTCTCAAACTCCCGACCTCAGGTGATCCACCTGTCTCAGCCTCCCAACGTGCTGGGATTACAGGCATGAGTCACTGCGCCCAGCCAAGAACACATTTTCTACATTAGAACACACACTGTATCAGAAAATGTTAACGACGTCATATGTCACCCCTTTTTTATAGCAAGTTTGCATTTTACAGAGACTTTAGAGATAACGTTTTAACTCAGCATCACATTTTCACAAAGTATTCCTCTTTCTTTGTTATGCCTTTGTTTTTCTTTTCTTTTTCCTTTCTATCTTTTTCTTTCTCTCTCTCTCTCTCTCTTTCTTTCTTCTTTCTTTTTAACGGGAACCACACAGACTGCATCCTCTCCCTCTTACTCTCTGGGAAGAAGAGGAAAATAATCATCAATGGCAAATAGCAGTTACAGCAAATCAACACCAACAGCTGGCTTCACATTTAGGAGAGAATGCTGTGCTTCTTCCTCATGTTTCCTGGTGCTCCACATGTTCAGAGAAACTTCTCCAGTAGTGAACTATAGAAATGAACCTTGAAAATATAGTCTTCACAATTTCTTATATGATTATTATTGTACCTGGATCACTTTCCTTTAGCCTAAACTCCATCTTTTAGAATTTCCTTTAGTGAGGGTCTACTGGTTATCTGAAAATGTCACTATTTCAAACTAATCATCAGAAAATGGGCATATGTCAATAGGTATGGAATTCTAGGTTGGCAGTTATTTCCATGCAGCTCTTTGAAAACTATGATCCTACTGTCTTCGACTTCCATTGTAGCTCTTGAGGAGTCAACTATTATTTTAACTGTGACTGTTTATAAAATCTCTTTGCCTCTGATGTTCTGCAGTTTCACTGTGATTTGTCCTAGTGTAGATTTATTTTTATATATAATTTGTGTACCATACTTAGGTGTCACTGCATTCAAGAATCTGTAGATTAGTATTTTTTAGTCATTTCTGGAGAGGACAGAGCCATGTAAAAGGCATTCTTTATTTCCCTGATTCTTAGAAATCACCTGAGAATCTTGTATATCTAAAAGTGTGTGTTTGGGGGAGGAAAGGGGGGTGGTTACTAGTGACTAAAGAGAATCAGTCCTTTGATTCTCCCAGAAAGTTATGGAGTAGAGCTTCTCCAATAATAAGTAGAGCTTAATAATAAGTAGAGCTTCTAAATAAATAGCCTACCACAGAAGAGGATAGGCAGTTAATGCCATCCCTGAATTATTCAGTTCAGGATTTACATGTTAAAGCCAAAAGTACTCTCCTGGTAAGAATTATCCTGCTGTAGATGTAAAGGAGTTTAGTACTTGTTTGTAAGGGGAGTGTTCTGACACTCACAAAATTCTTGATAGGCAGTTGCCAATTCTACTTATGTTGAGAGCGTATCAGGCAGCTGGATTTGAGTAGTAATTGGCTTTTAGATTCTCTCAGAAACTTTCATCGAGCTCTACTGCAATTCATCCAGTTTCTGAATTTCTTAATCTCTCAGAAACTTTCATCGAGCTCTACTGCAATTCATCCAGTTTCTGAATTTCTTAAACCTTATTTGGTGGTACTAAGCTTTTTTAGGTTAAAGCAAAAGAAACCTGAAAAATAAGCTAACTTTTTGGGGATTATAGCTGCTCTCACCTTCATGCCCTGCTTAGATATGGATCACCTTTCCTGGGCAGATAGCTCTAGGTGACAGAGTAATCAGTTATAGTGCTATTCAAACTCAGCTTTTAAGACTGTTTTCAGAGGCACTAATTGAATGCCTTCCAGAAAGTTATGGCCCTCTAGAGATCATCATTGAATATAGTAGTACCTAAAAGCCAAAGGAGTGAAAAAGTAACCCCTGAAAATCTAAATGTTAGAAAGAATTTCCAGTAAATAGCTGTAGGGTGGAATGGGACTTCGTGAGGGGAGAATAAAATAACATTATTAGAGTATGCCAGTCACATCTCCTTCGAAACGGATGGTTCCATGGTAAAAAGAAAAATCATATGAAGAAAACATTAACTATAAGCAAAGATTGCATTTTAATACTTTCTGTTAGGTAATCAGAATTGCCATTTATTCAACACACTTTGATATACTTTTTAAATACGTGTCAGGCACTGTTCACTCTCTGAAATTATTTGTAATAGGCCCCTGAAAGATATTTGCACTGAGGGTGAGGTATATTTCACTACTGCAATGTCTCAATTTAACTAATAAAGATAATAGATTAGAATAAATATTAGGAAATCATCAAATAAAAATCTAAAAGTATTTCCTAGAATAGAAGGCTGTCAATCCATTGATTGAAAGGACCTATTAATTGTCTAGTACAACAACAAAAGAAAGCTAAAAAAAGCCCCACACCCAGGCAAATGATTATAAAATTTAGGACTCTGGAGACAAAGAGAAGTTTCCGAAGAGAAAAATAAATAGGTTACATGCACGTGCAAAGACTAAAGAATTAGAATAGCTTCTGACTTCTCAATAATAGCACTGGAAGCTAGAAGGCAATGCTCAAGATATTGAGACTAATGATTTCAATCTAAAATGCCATATGCAATCCAATTATCAATTGAGATATATTTTTACACACTAAAAGCTTTAAGTATTTTATCTCTCATATAGCCTTTCCTAGGAAGCTATTGGAGAACATACTCTACCTAAACTAGAAAAAAACAATAAAGTAGTATATAAAAAGCAATTGATTCAATGTGAGAAAGAAAGAGAAAGAGAGATAAAAAGGGAATTCCATTAATGATGACGAACTGAAGTTCCAGGATGTCTGTGTTAGTCTATTTTTGCATTGCTAAAAAGAAATACCTGAGACTGGGTAATTCATAAAGTTTAATTGGCTCGTGGTTCTGCAGGCTGTATAGGAAGCATAGCAGCATCTGCTTCTTGGGAGGCCTCAGGAAGCTTTCAATCATGGCAGAAGGCGAAAGGGTAGCAGGCGTTCCACATGGCAGGAGCCAAAGCAAGAGAGAGGGAGAGTTGTTTGGAGGAGGTGCTACACACTTTTAAACAACCATGTCTCATGAGAACTCACTCACTATGACGAGAGCAGCACCAGTACATGAAAGATCTGCCCTCATGACCCAAACACCTCCCACCAGGTCTTGCCTTCAACATTGGGAATTACAATTCAACATGAGATTTGGGCAGGGACAAATATCCAAACTATATCAGCAATTATTCAGCAGAGCTAAAGTGCAACAAGTTCAGGATAGACTACAAGATGAAAGGCTCCAGAAAAACATGTAATCTGCGATTACTAAACTGGTTTAAGAATGTTGGAGACCATGAAAAAACTTAGGCATAGATTTTTTTTTTGAATTGATAAAAAATAACAATTATTAAGTCAGAGGGAAAAAATGCTATATGTGAAAGAAAATATAACCAGGAGTGCTGCTATGGTCTGAATGTGTGTGTCTCCCCCAAAATTCATGTGTTGTGTGGTGCCCTTATGAATGAGATTAGTGCTCTAATAGGGGCTGAAGAGACCATAGCCCTGGTTTTCCATCCATGTGAGGACAGAGCTAGAAAATGTCATCTAGGAGCCAGAAAGCAGGCCTTCTCCATACACCCAATCTGCCATATCCTTGATATTGGGCTTCCCAGCCTTCAGAACAGTGAGAAATAAATTTCTTTTATTTATAAGCCATCAAATCTGTAGTATTTTTTTATAGCAGCCCAAATGGACTAAGAAAATTGTTATGGTTTTTCTTTCAGTTACCATTTTAGCAAAAATAAGAACTCATTCATCCAGAGTTGGCAATGCCCTTTGACCATGAAGTTAATAGAGTGACCATAAAATTAATTGTCCAAACTTGGAAGCTTTTGAGAGTGAAAGTAGGTGCTATTACTAGTTAAGGTGGAACAACAGGCATACTTTAGATCTACTGTAGGCAAGCTGAGACATATGGCTATCCTAGCTGTTGTGAAACTACCACTGTCCACCTGGTGGCAGTTTACCTTTCATTGAAGTCAAAGAATTCAGGAGAAAATAAACTTCTGATCTTGGAAGCTCCCTCCTAAAACATGATTTTTAAAATCACAATCTACTTCGGAAGTGGGAGTCGGGTGCTTTATTTTTAGGTATTTGGGGATACATAGCTTACTATGTAAAAACAAGTAAAGAAAATAAATCTGATTTATGAAAAACAATTTGAAAATTACATTCTAGGAATAGACTTTTTAAAAATGTATAATCTTTATTTGATAAATTACTGATGTTAGCAAACATGGGTTCTAAGAGGGTTTCCCAATAAGACTTGAAATGTGTAAATACTGTTAAGGCTCATCTTAGAGCTCTAACAACTTGATTTCATTAACCAATGTGTAACTATTATCTTCCTGCATTTTTGTCAGTCCTTTTCCAGTCTTTAGTTAGGCTTATTCATTAATTACATTAATTATATAGAGGACCTCCTCCAGCCCCAATATATTCTCAAACTCCCTATCATGTATGTGCTATATTTTTAAAATATATAACTGAACCATTATCAGAGGGGCCAAAATCCAAACATTCTCTACCTTAAAAACCTGACCAAAACTCTGTGACAAGTCTTCAATATTGACTGCTAGGTGTTTTTCTTTTTCTTTTTCCAAGCACCATTGTGAATATATTCGTAAGGATTTGAATTGTGATTTCTTGATAAGGAATCAAGACATTGCTGTTGTTCTGGCCTTTTGAAGATTTTCCCAAGTGTAACATGAACAGAGAATGGACTATTACCCTAATCTTCACATTTCCACCTGATAAGTTCACATGTGACCATTTTGATGTGTTTTATAGTATGCCATCAAGAAGATACAGTAAAGAAGGTTCACAGCTTAGAAAGTTTTCAAGGTTTTTTTTAATGTCTGTTACTTGTAAGTGAATTTGCCCAAATGAATAAACATAACCATTAAAACTACATACATAGCACCACTAATAAAAAAGACTTGTCCAACTTAAGTAGATAGTCACATTATTAGAAAATTATTAACCTCACAAGAAGCTTTTTTAAGTTTAAAACCTATTAGTCTTCTATTTCTTACTTTAAAAACAACTATTTTTTAATTTTACTTTTCATTATTTTTCTGAAATGAATGTTAACCTGTTTTTGAACTCTTACTTTTTAGAAGAGTATGTTATGACTTGAGCTTTTGGGTAATATTGTCATCTATGGAAATCTATGAACATTGCTTTAGCTGGTGGTTATAAAATTAATGCAATTTCTAACATTTCTCCATACTTCTGAGTAATTCTGGGAATTGTCCTTCCAAAGAAATCTTTGTATTTCTAGATTGAGATGAGAGAAAAAGTATATGGGTAATTCTACAAATTTCTCCTAGGCATGTACATATCTAGCCAAGCATACCAACCTAAATCATTAGGCCATCAGCACCTTGGAGAAGGATGGACAAGCTTGAAGGGAAGCTATTCAGCAGTAGAGCGTAACAATAAAACAAGTTGTTTCAATCAAAATTCAAATAGATATGGAGGTTATATTTTGAAATGAGTTGGTTTTCACAGTTGAAGTGTGAATTTGTGTTTGTGTGTGTGCTGTGACTCTTTGATGTGTGGTGAAAGATTTCCGGGAACTAATTTTGGTTCCTGAGTTCTAATTCTAGTTGGGTCTGAGATCACCACAGGCAGTGTCACTATTTTGAGCAATTGTACAATTTATTTACATTATCCCCAAAAGGCCTGTGCCCACATAGGTACACAGGAGTGCTAATCAATGTAGTTAGTGGGTAAAACCCCTGTTTTTGTCTTTTGTAAGTTTGAATTGTTTTCTGTCCCCTAAAGAGAAACCCTTAAATAAAAATGATGAATTCTTATATGTCGGGGTAGTGCCGTGATCATGAAGGTGGTTCTCCCAGCACCAAGGCTCATCTATTGCACTCCAGATGTGCTGACCCCCTGAGATTTCACCAAATGTGGGAAACTTGATTGCATAATTTATGGTGGTGGTGAACTGTGTTCGCTCTTTCTCCAGTTCAACAAAACAAAACAAATGGCCTTTTATTTCCTAGTGACTGAAATCTGTTAACGTTTGATTAATGTCCATTTCAAAAATGGCCATATTCAACCTCAACTCAACATTATAAAACTGGGATTATACAAAGCCTAAATCATATAAAGAGAAAATCAGCTAAAGATGTCTATCCATTTGGGTACTTGAACATGTCAAAAGCAGCCTGAAATTTTAGCTAACTTTTGTAAACCTTTCAGACTTACACACCAATTAGCATCCAAGGAGACATAAAACTGTGAAGGTTTACAAGGTGCTGTTTCCAAAAAGAAAAGCCCTTTCAAGGACACTTGAAGGGAATTCCTTCCCTGAACAATGGCCATTCTGCCTTGGCAAGGGAATTTGTCAGGTGCCTGAGTTGTAGTAAAGGCATAGGATCAAGAGGTTCTTCTAAAGGCTCTGCAGACCAGCCCCCTGAAGCAATCAATCAGCAATCAACCAGCTGGCCTTCCTAGGGCTCCTATCCTGTTTCAGGATCTAATAGTTTAAAAATGAGTGGGAATTTGGAAGTTAGAAATTTAATAGTTTTGTTTTGTTTTGTTTTGTTTTTTGAGATGGAGTCTCGCTCTATCGCCCAGGCTGGAGTGCAGTGGCGCGATCTCGGCTCACTGCAAGCTCCGCCTCCTGGGTTTACGCCATCCTCCTGCCTCAGCCTCCTGAGTAGCTGGGACTACAGGCGCCCGCCACCGCGCCCGGCTAATTTTTTGTATTTTTAGTAGAGACGGGGTTTCACCGTGGTCTCGATCTCCTGACCTTGTGATCCGCCCGCCTCGGCCTCCCAAAGTGCTGGGATTACAGGCGTGAGCCACCGCGCCCGGCCATTTAATAGTTTTTATAATAACTCAAAGATCAGCCTTGGCAAGGTTACTCAGAACTAGCCCATCCATTTTCTCACTGGCACATTTCATAAAAACAAATAAATAAATATAAATGGTACCTCCCCATTAAAGGTAACTTTGCTTCAAGACCCTTTTCCAGAACACACATCATTCAGTGATTAGTCACTCAGTAGTGTTACCAATTTTTAAAAAATTGGAGGCAAGATTTGATTATGGTCCTAAATCTCAAATGATTACAGTGACCTATAACACTGCTACATAATTTTTTTAATTAATTTTCTGAAACAGTAAAAACTTGAGTATGTGTTACAATTAATATGGTATCTCTCTGGTGTTTTTAAATAACAAATCTGGATAGGTTAATCAAAGCTGAACTTTGCTGGATCTCTAAACATGAGTTTATTTTGATTTTTAGGTAGCTCAGCATTGGATTTTAGATAAGATTTCCAGAATCAATCAGTAACATCCTGCTGGGTCATTCTTCCAAATTAGGTTTACTAAAGTGCACACCATGGTCAGATTTCAGAAAACTGACTCAACAATCACAAAACTCCTGAAATCTTTTGGGAGCCTCTGCAAATTTTTGGAATATAATAGGGGCTTAATAATCATTTCGTGTATTTCTTTTTTACTCTTGAAAATGTAGTATTTGTTGGTCAGAGGTTGGATGCCAAGAAATTATGTTCAGCCAAAGTGGCCAATGGAATAGAGGTTTAGAATTTAAAAGTTTTTCTACTCTGCATACATGTTTTTAATCTGCTAACCAAACCTTAATTTTGGTGCACATATTTATCTCTCAGAGGTGAACACTAATCTTATAGTGCCTTTTAACAGCGTTAGTTTAGTCTATATGCAAATTTAAAACTACCAGCCCCTTGAGGAATTTTGTTACTAAAATGCCAAGGGTTCTGTCTAGGTCCTGCTGCTTGCTGCAAAGAAAACCAATCACTGAAACAATGAGTATTGCCAAGGAAGAAGCCCTTAATTGGGTGGGGCAGCTGAGGTGATGGGAGATCAGTCTCAAATCCATCTCCCTGACTAAAATCACGAATTTATATAGCAGCGAAGAAATGTAACTACATGCAGGAAAGCAGGAAGTAGGGAGGGGTGAGGAAGAGGAGTTGGTCAACAGGAAACAGGTGGTCAGCTGGCAATTATGATGGATTAGGGGTCTGGCATCTCATTGTCCAGATGTGGTGATTTGGTGAATTTTGGTTCCTTGATACTATCTGGGAGGCCTGAGAAAAGGAACTCAGATAAGACAAATGTAACTTTCTCAAGTTCTGAGAATGTGAGGACAATTTCTATGTTTATTCAAAAGAAACCATAAACATCAGTTCTATGGGTCAATTGGGCCAGTTTCAATGTTAGTCCAAATTCAAGTTAGTCAAGGTAAAACAAATAATTTGGCAAATAAATAGCTGCTTTGAGAATCAATCATTTGGTTGATTGTTTTTTCTTTTTGCCTTGCCACCTACCTACACAGATACTTTTAGATGGTGTGGCATAAATGCAGCTTTTGGGGGGACAAGAGGCATAGGTAAAACAGTGTTAAAAATACAAGCCTGCGAAAATCTTAAAGTTCAGAAAAAGAATTATGATGAGGCAGTATTCAAATTGTCATTAATAAAGAGGGAAAATTAGCATTCATTAACAATTAGTTTCCAGGTACCTTGCTATGCTTTATTAATTTTTGAAAAATTCCCTCTTTACATTAATCCTATTAAGTTGATATTGGTATGACAATATTACAGATGTAGAAACTGAGGCTTAGAGATCTCAAATAACTTGACTATGGCTAGTAAGGGGTGAATCCAAGACTGAAGTCCAGATAGTCAGACTCTTTCTAGAAACTCCTCCCTTTTTTAGGCAGCATCCATAATGGTTAAGAGCTGTAGCTCTAGAGCCAGACTGCCTGGGTTGGAATCCCCTAATTTTAGCTGTTTCATTTACTAGTTGTGTGATCATAAGGGTGTTAATTCTCTGTGCCTCGATTTCCATACCTGTAAAATGAAATAATAATAATGCTTACCACATAGGGTTGTTAAGAATTAATGAATTAAATAAGTAAATATATAAAGTGTTTAAAATAATCCTTGACACAAAGAAAGTACTGAATAATGGTAGCTATTGTTAGTATTTTTACTATGTCATACAGTTGATTGTCATCAATAATGAGAGGCTGTTTGTATTTTAAACAGAGTAACTCATTAAAAAAAATACTGCCTACAAGGGTTTACAAATGAATGGCACCAAAAAAGTAAAACTAAAATCTTGCCAATTTCATATAACAGAACTTTCCCCTGAGTATTTTTAAATATTGGAATTTATTGGAATATCTAGCATATTATTTCCCTACCTTTTATAAGCCATGCCCCTTTGATAGATATTTAAACATTTTAAATTACCTTTAATGTTATTTGTAATTTCAAGATAAATTAAACATAAAGACGGAAAACAAATGAATATTGAAAAAAATGGCTTTATTTTCAAACTGCAAACACTTTCCACGTATTCTTCCAACATTTCAGAAACACCAATTTGGCAAACAGGACAATGTGTGCTGAATGAACTTAGGCAAGTTATATAGTCTCAGTCACCTGCTATAAAACAGGGATAAAGACACAGGTTTTACCTCCTCACCAGATGTGCTGGGAATCAAATGAAACAGTAGATCTCAAGACCCTTTCTGTTCCAGAAAGCCTGATCCAAAAAAGAGATGATTATTGTGGCTGGCAGCAAACTTGTCATCTTGTTGTTAGCAGCTCATTCATCTTTTGATAAAATAATCTGGATGTATTTCATTGTTCTCAAAGTCAAAGAAATACAAACCTTTTCTAGTCATTGCTAGTAAATAATATTTCAATTTTAGAAAGGACAACTCTATGAAGAAAAACAACCATCAATCATTAATGAATACTAATGTTAATTTTCTGAATGCTTTCTGATCCAGGTCCACTCAAGCAATTTATAATTTCATGATATGACTGTTTTTAAGCATATCCAGTGCAGATACAGTGCTTAAAATTCATGATATTATGAGAAAAATATACTGTGAAGTGCTGCATTTAATCTAAAGTGATATACACATCTTAGTGCACTTTTATGGTAATAACTAGAATGAATTAGAGACTCATTCAGAATGAATATATTCCTGGTCACTCATTGCGAAAAGATTGTTTAATATACCACGTTCGTTACTTGTGCAATCTTCTCTTGTTGCTATATTTGCATGCAAATGACTTAGTTTTTCCTTCAATTTAAATGAATTCTCTAATACAAATAAAGATCCAAATGTAAAACCATAAAGTTGTGGGCTGCTTTTATTAAAAGTGGTCCTAAAAAATTAGGAGAAAGCCACTGGCAGTTTAGTCTCATTTTTGTATTCTCATTGAAATTTTAGCAAGTTTTAGGCAAAATAGGCATTTTTTGGTCTCATCTAGACTTGTTTTTTCTCAGTAGTGGTAATTGCTAGAAATAGAAATCATAAGGTCAGACTTAATTTTAGGGGAATTTTTATCATCTCAAGATAGTTCATACAGTCCGTACCATGGATATAAAGAAAAAGGAAATTTAGCTAAGAAAAATGATATGTAGGCCGGGCGCAGTGGCTCACGCCTGTAATCCCAGCACTTTGGGAGGCCGAGGTGGGCAGATAATCTGAGGTCAGGAGTTCGAGACCAGCCTGACCAACATGGAGAAAACCCATCTCTACTAAAAATACAGAATTAGTTGGGCGTGGTGGCGCATGCCTGTAATCCCAGTTACTCAGGAAGGCTGAGGCAGGAGAATCGCTTGAACCTGGGAAGAGGAGGTTGCGGTGAGCCGAGATTGTGCCATTGCACTCCAGCCTGGGCAACAAGAGCGAAACTCCGTCTCAAAAAAAAAAAGAAAGAAAAGAAAAATTATTTGCTGAAAAGTGTACTTGAAGACTTTGTAGATTGTGAAGTCATTTTATACCCATTATCTGATTTATGGCACATGATTTTTAAAAAATTAGCCACCCTCCAAAGCACATTCATTCCTGTGCAATTCAAAATGTCAAAATACATGCACGTGTAGAAAATCTTATTTACAAAAATGGAAAACTTCCCTGAATATTTGTTGGAGTCTTCTGTATTTTTAAAAAAAGATAAGCTTGGGATTACTTATATTCTAGTCAATGCATATGCTGGTCATCTCAGTCCTCATTTCAGTATCTCATGACATAGACATATAATGTCCTCATGCCTGTTTTTCACTGTCTGACATGGAACATGCCATTGTTCTCCTTTTCCCATCAAAGTGAATCATGTATGTGTTCCATTCTTTAGACATCTATTAGATGATTAACTGGCAGATCTGTAAATTGGTTTTTTGCATATACTGTATTTCATCTATTTTAGGATACATATTATTTTTCTACATGTTAATGTCTCTGAAATAAGGCTGCATCCTAAAATTCTATGGCATCTTTTCATCAATTAAGTGTGACTTGTTTGTCATTTTCTACACAGTGAAATTTGATCACTGTTGTTTATATGATCATCACAGCAATGTGTTATATGCTTTTTAGGTACTGTATTATATGCATTGAGTTTAAAATGTCTCCAGAGAAACTATAATGTGATCCCTCATTGAAGCAAAAGTTGTTATACATACAGGGTGGTGCAGAACAAGAGCAGGGACATGAATTTGATGTTAGTGATTGTGGTAAACAGCATAATATCCCTCTTCCCCCAAAGATGTCCACATAGCCATCCTGGGAACCTGTGAATATGTTACCTTACCTGGGGAAAGAGAATTAAAATTGCTAATCAGATGGCTTTAAAATAGGGAGATTTTCCTGGATTGTTTGGGTGGGCCCAATGCAATCATGTCACCAGAGTCCTTAAATGTGGGAGAGGGAAGCAGGGGAGAAGTCAGAGTCTTGGGAGATGTGACTACAAAAGAGAGAATCAGAGAGATGGCAGTGTGAATACATGGCCTGACATTGCTGGTTTTGAATGGAGCCATGAGCCATGGAATGTGGACAGCCTCTAAAAGTCGGAAAAGGCAGGGAAACGGATTCTCTCGTAGAGCCTTGCGAAGGAATGCGACTCTGCTGACAACTTTATTTTAGCCCTTTGGGACCCATATAGGACTTCTGACTTCCATAACTATAAGACAGTAAGTTTGTGTTGTTTCTGACCACTAGTATGGCAGTAATTTGTTACAGCAGCAGTAGAACGGTAATAGTTATATTAGTGATTAGTGGAGAAAAGACTCTAACTCCTCATTTTCTTGCAAAGAATAAACCAAATATTTTATAAAAACTAAAAAGTAAAAATTACCTACATGTACATGAACCTGCATTATATACCATTAAATTCTTACAGATATATGTGGAAAATGATGATTTACCATACAACTAGTAGTGCAACTAAAGGCAAAAGAAGAAATCACCAAGTCTTTGGGATCTGATAAAAGAAATCTCAAAGCAAGAAGAGACGGGTGTGACCAATTCAAATAACACACAGAACTATCATTAAGGCATTGAGTCACAGTATAATTTAAAATATTTGTTCTTTCTTAGGGATACATAAAATAATGGTGCATCTTACAATTGATGTCACCTTTCATTCAATGAAATATGTTAATATTAATTAGTTTTTATATCATAAGAGTAATTAAAGCTCATTGTGTAAATTTTGGATGGAAATATATAAATAAGAAAAGTGAAATCTTCCATAATTCCCCAGTATCAGTCAGGATAGTCCAACTTGTGTTATTATAATAAGCAACCCCCAAATCCCAATTGCTGAAGCAACAAAGATTTATGACTTGCTCATGCTACCTGTCCACTGTGGCAAGGAGAGCCTCTACTCATAATACCATTCAGATACTGAGCAGTTGATGGGGCACCCACTGAGTTGAACATTATTGTTAGTCCTGTAAAAGGGCAGATGTATTTTAGGAGTCTAACAATACGAACTAAATGCTACATCCCAGAAGTAACATATTATTTCTGCTAACAACTCATTGGCCAGAAATAGTTCGATGGTTCCACCCAGAGGTAGGCCAGGAAATGCAGTTCTATCATGTGCTGGGGAAACTAAAAAATTTAACAAACAGCAATTAATGACTATAGCATTGAACACTCAAAGGTAGTCACAATTAGTATTGAGAAACTAATGCATTTTCTTCCAATTTTAAAGTGCGTATTTATGTATTTATGAAATTGGCATTCAACTGCATATATAATTTTATCTTACTTAGCGTTGCACAGTAATATTTTTCAATGTAATTGAATATTAAAAAAAAAAAAAAAGCATGTTTATCCGGGCACGGTGGCTCATGCCTGTAATCCCAGTGCTTTAGGAGGCTGAGGCAGGACAATCACTTGAGGTCAGGAGTTCAAGACCAGCCTGGGAAACATAACGAGACCTCATCTCTACTAAAAAATTTAAAAAATTAGCCAGGCATGGTGGTGCTTGCCTGTAGTCCTAGCTACTTGAAGGTGAAGTGAGAGTATCAGTTGAGCCCAGGAGTACAAGGCTGCAGTGAACTATGATCACGCCACTGCACTCCAGCCTGGGTGACAAAACAACAGCCTACATCTAATAAATAAATATTAAATGTAAATAAATAACATGTTTAGTGGGTGCATAATATTCTAACTTACGTATTTATCTTAAGATTTGTATTATTGGTTATTTGCAATAGTTTTTATTTCTACAATTGTAAACAATACTCAGAAGAATATGAATATAAATTAATAATAATGCCAGGGACGGTGGCTCACACCTGCAGTCCCAGCACTTTGGGAGGCCGAGGTGGGCGGATCACGAGGTCAGGAGTTCAAGACCAGCCTGACCAACATGGTGAAACCCCGTCTCTACTAAAAATACAAAAATTAGCCAGGTGTGGTGGCACATGCCTATAATCCCAGCTACTCAGGAGGCTGAGGCAGAATTGCTTGAACTCAGGAGGTGGAGGTTACAGTGAGCCAAGATCACACCACTGCACTCCAGCCTGGTGACAGAGTGAGACTCCATCTCAAAAAAAAAAAAATTAATAATAATAATAATAATATCAAATACTAGCTTTCAGTACCTTAAGCTATAAAATAAGCAAAATGAGGATTTTAGTAACTACAGAATAGTTACTAAAGTAAGTACTAAAGTATTCTCTTAGTCCTTTGGGTGTCATCTAAATGAATTCACACGAAGTAGAACTAGAATGTCTGGATCACTGATAGAAAACTTGACAAGGATGTTTTCTTATATTTAAATGTAAGGTTGAATAGGTTGAGAATGCCACTGCTGGCAAAGGTGGAGTCATAGGAACCAGATTTACCCTCCTCTCTGAAAAAAAACTTATAAACGAATTGAAAAAAAATGAAATAAGGGTTTCGACACTGGATATCAGGCAATCAAGGGCAGTAATCCCTGAAAAACAGTAAGTAAACAAAATTAGCAATTATTTCCCCAGGTGACTGTCTCGAGAGAGTTTGTTGGCTGTGTTGCAGGTAGGGGGAACCCCAGCTCTGAGTTCCCTATGTCAAGGAGCTGAGAGTCTGAAGGACCCAAGATAGCCAAAATACACAGGGCAAAGTACTGGAGAAGAGAGAATATCTGTGGTGTTCTAATAAATGCCAGGAACATGAGAAGTTTGAAATCACATGCAAACACATGACTACTATAGATACTCATGAGTACCCAAAGAAGCCAAGCCTGTATAAGCCAACCCTCAAGGCTGCCTTCTTCACACGAAGAGAGAACTCCAGAGTATTCAGAGTACTGATTGGATGACAGGATCATATGTGTAAGGAAACTACCAGAGACAGAGAAAAGAATCATCAGAGAAGAGTATAGGGAACAGTACCTAGCACTCACACGGGACCAGAAACAATGCCTTTTTCCACAAGTTACACTGGAAAACCTCATAGTTCATGGGGCATTGGATAGAGTACTCAGAGGGGTCTTGACTCATTAGTTGTGAATAAGCAGTGCGAAACTTATCACAGTTTTGATTCTGCCTAATATTTCTTAAAAGCAAAGCCTGAAAGGATCAAACCATTTCTAAGCAAATTTACTGTGGCCCACAACAAAACTCAAAAATATTTATAGGAATATATATAAATCAATCAATCAATCTATCTATCCAGCATCTATCTATCTATTGCATCAACGAGGTAAAATTCACAAATTTCTATTCATAAAAAGAGACAAGAAAGTGCAACTAATAATGAGAAAAATTAAACAATTGAAATTAACCTAGATGATAGCAGATAAGGACATTAAATGAGTTATTATAATTGGATTAAACATGTGCATAAAGGTAAGCAGAGACATAAAAGATAGTTAAACAGATTCAAATAAAATATCTCCAAATGAAAACCACAATTTATGTGATAAAAAAAATTCCCTGCTAGGAGTTAATGGCAAACTATGTATTGAAGATAAAAAGATTAATGAACTTGAAGACGTAGCAATAAAAACTTCCCAAAATGCAGCAAAGCAATAAAAAAGAATCCAGAGAAAGAGAAGGACAGATCATTAGTGAGCTCTGAAATAACTTCAAGGAACCTAATATATATGCAATTCATGTCCCTAGAGGAGAGGATGGAAAAGATATTTGAAGAAATAATGGCCAAAAAAAAAAATTCCAAATTTGATGAAAACTGTAAACCCAGAGATCTAAGAAGTTCAATGAACCTCAAAAGCATGACAACACGAGAAAAGTACAACAAAGCACATCAAAATCAAATTGCTTAAAACCAGCAATGAAAAGAAAAATCTTAAAAGCAGCCAGGAGTTAATGAACAGACTTGGAGAGCTAATGCTATCTTATTTTGAGATTCATTATATACTCATAGAGCAATGTAATTGTAGCCTAAAAATAGGCAAATAAATCAACAGAACAGAGTAGCAAGTTCAGAAAGAGATCCACAAGTGCATGGACAACTGATTTTTGACAAAGGTACGCAGGCAAGTCAATGGAAAAAGGACAGTCTTTTCAACAAATGTTACTGCACAATTTGATATCAATATGCAAGAAAATAAACTGTGATCCATACCTTGCACCATATATAAAATTTAACTCAAAATGGGTCACTGGACTCAAATATACAATCTAAAATAGCACTTGTAAAGAAAGGGGCAACAGTCTATGGCAGTAGGCTGACTTTCTGTTTTTGTAAATAAAGGTTTTTTTGAAAAACAACTCAACTCGTTTGTTTGCATATTGTCTGTAAGCGTTTCCATGCTACGACAGGGTTGAGTAGTTGTATTTCTAGGACAATTGAAAGAGAACAAGAGAGAGAAACAGATTATGCTTTATAGTAACTGGCATTGCCATAACCTTTACAGAGGGTCTTAAATTACTGCCTTTGGAAGAAAGTGGCATAGTTAAAGTATTTAGCTTGCTGATTATTCTCAAAGAAATACTTCTAGTCTAAACCATTACCATGTGTAGTCTTTGTGTCCCCATTCTTTTAAGTTACATGATTAGTAATTAATCAGTCTTTGATTTTATTTTATCACTGTGGTTTTCCTGTACAGGGGTTTTAAGATTTACAAGTCTGGAAATCATATAATTTGGTGGTACTTTAGAGGGTGTGTAAGGGGCTCAGAAGTCCTCTCTCCTCACAAATTTGTCACCTATGACAGGTACATAAAATTCTACCATCACTTCTGTCCCACAGTTACTTAAAATTTTGGCCCTTTTTATATGTTATTACAAATGGCTTATTTATAAGAGCATGCTGCGAATGGAGGATATATAAAACATGAAGTCAACTTTCACCTGGTAGGGACAAGAGGGTAGTGCATCCCTGAAGATGCAAAAGAACATCAAAGATGAGTCTAACCTTTACAATTTTGCTGAGGCTGCCCCTGGTGACACCCCACTGAAATATATTAAAGCAAACAATTCCAGTTGCAAGTGCATTTCAGCACAAAACAGATATAGTAGGACCACTACCATTGAGTTTCTCTCCTTCAGTTTATAGGGTGCTGATATCACCACAAATTAAAAATAACCAAATAGAAATCACTTTTCTTGCTTTCTATTTTGCCAGAACACCCAGATGCAAAATCAAATATTCAGTCTCCCATCTGGGTATTTTGTCTCTGTGATGTAAAATATACAAATGCTTCCAAAGTGTTGAACTATTGATGACATTTTTCATCTTTCCTTTACAATGTTTTGATACTGGCAATGCAAGTGCTGTATCCAATTAGAAGTTTTACTCCTCGATAAACTGCTCAGTGGCATCAATAGCCACCTCCACTTCATTGAGTTCTGTTCATCTACTGACAACTTACTTTAATGGCGAAAAGTGTGGACAATGTGGGTACACTGCTAGAGTCCAAATCCCTTTTCAGCTGCTTACTAGCTGTGTCACCTTAAGGGAGTTATAAAGCTTTTCCTTGCCTATTTCTGCATCTGCAAAATGAAGATAATAAGCATAACTACCAGAATGGTTGCCAAAATTAACTCAGATAAATGTAAAGTGCCAGGCATATAATGAATGTTCAATAAATATTGTCTTTTTGTTATTCCTCTTAGTAAAGCGTTCACTGATGTCATAGAGCTACCTTGGAACCGGGGAGGGAATAACCCTGGGGGCTCCTAGGCCCTCAGTCTTTTCTTCCATTTGTTAAAACAGATCTAGAGTGACTTGAATGGTGCAAATGCCAAGCCAAATCAGTGGCGGGTATGCAGGATCTTGCAATACCCTTCAAGCACACGCAGACCTGCCTGGGCATGTGATCCCATTCTTTCCCATGTGTTTACAATGTGAGCAAGGCAGGGGGTCTTCTTTCATTTTGTTATAAGTAGCTACATGATTATAAAAAGGGATAATAGCCATTGCTAATCTTCCCTATTCAATGCCAGAGGAATTTCCTCTTATTAAGGACCTTTGTCTTGGAATTTAGATTTAGGATTTTATAACCTCAATGGAAAAAGAGGAAGGAAAAATAAGCTATTTAGTGTTGTACATTCCAGTCTGAAATAATTGTCCTTTAGATGTGCACTCTATGGACGCAGCTGTTGATTAGGGAGGTTACTTTTGTTCAGAGGTGATTCGGCCCTTAGCCAAACTACCAAGGATGCAATGTTGATCCTTCGAGTTCCCCTGCCTCCCTTTTGAGTGTTCTTTGGCCCCTGTGTAATGCCTTAGCCCCAGGTGTCCAGCGCATTCTTGATGGTTGGGATCTTCCTTCCCAACAACGAAGGAAAGAGATCTGATAAATTATTTCACAATAATGTGTCAGATACCTAATCTGTTACTTCTCTGAGAGAAACTTTCAAAGACACTGCTTATAAAGGAGAAATCCTTATTAGTGGGCATTGCGCCATAAGGAGTCTCAGGGAAGGAAGGGATGCAGACAGAGATTAGGATATTCTGATCTTTATATCCCAACTAGCTATTATATTGGGGTCTAAGGCCAACCCTACCTTAAGCACTTATCAAGAGTTAGTGGTCACAAAGTTAAACTGTTCAAAAATCAATAATTAAAACTACCATTCCCCCAAGTGTCAGTGAATCTCTGGGGCTGAGATAACCTTGGAAGAGAAATGATGTAAGGTCAAAAGAAAAACATTGTTGATCTACAAACCTGTCAATCAATTTGAGTACTATGTAGAAAATTCTCAGTGTGGTTAAGACACCCAAAGCTTGTTGGGATCAAGAGAAATATTCACTTTCAGTTCAAATATCTGTACCCTATTGGAATACATAGCTTTAGGAACTCACTCACTGAATGTTTGTAAATCAGAATTCAAAATTATCTATCTTGACAATATCATTGTTCTTTTTTTCTAAATAAATGAAATGTAGCATCTTTTTGTGAGAATTTTGATATAACTAAACTTGATAGGAAGTTCAGCATCTTTATAACTTTATTGCATATTTTACTGATTATATAAGGATCTTATAAAATAATTGCTTATAACATAATTTATTGCAAATAGCAACCATTGTAACTTAGGAATCCATTATTTTTATTTTTCCCCTACTTATAGAATTTTGAACACATGTCCAAAACCACTTTATTATAGTCTGTATACCTGTCAAAATAGCCATGATGTAATTCAAAATTTCCATTATTTGAACTGAATCAACATAAATTGGAATGAAAGCACTATACGATTTTACAAGCGGCAGAACTGAAAGCTTTACATTTTAAAAGCTTGATACTATTAATAGATGAATGGACCCTGGATTGCTTGAATAGCCTAATTTATTGCAGTAGGAATAAATTAAGTCATTTTAAAAAGTCCCATCAGATATAGACATGCCTTTTTTTAAGTACTTAAAATGTGGCAACAGACTTCTTTGTTAATATGTGTTGTACATCTCTTCCTACTTGTAGATTTAAAAATTCACATTTTACAAGGAGAGTGGAATACAGGCCTCCCTTCTATGGCCCATCTTTTGAGGCAAAATTGTATTTAAAATAAGACTTCTGTAAATTCTACCCCTACGGTGTTTTTCCCTTTCCTGACACGTAGTCACCAAGGAGTTTGTTGATCTGTCTCCATTTTTATGGCTAATGTTGCTCGGAGAAAAGAATTACATGTCAGTCATTTTCACATTACGATGAATTCAATTCAGTGTGCATGGGGGAAAATATCTAGCATTTTAAAAGAGTATTTATACAATTGTTTGTATACAATTATACACTGTGCCAAAATAAGTCTGTTTGTATAAAAGAGATAACTTGCTAAGTTATTTACCTACCCTCACCTTAAGGGAGATGATTTAAATTTGCCAAGGCAGAAATGTTACCACATGCTTTCATTAGCAGCTAAGAAGGGAAGCATGTTTGAATGAAGCCCACATCTGAGCATGAACCATAGAACAGAGGTTTTGCTTAAAGAGAAAAATTGCTTCTGATCCTTCTGAAAAGAGGAAGTTCCTTCATTCTTAAGTCAGTTTCTGGGCCGGGCGCGGTGGCTCACGCCTGTAATCCCAGCACTTTGGGAGGCCGAGGCGGGCGGATCACAAGGTCAGGAGATCGAGACCACGGTGAAACCCCGTCTCTACTAAAAATACAAAAAATTAGCCGGGCGCGGTTGTGGGCGCCTGTAGTCCCAGCTACTCGGGAGGCTGAGGCAGGAGAATGGCGTGAACCCGGGAGGCGGAGCTTGCAGTGAGCCGAGATCGCGCCACTGCACTCCAGCCTGGGCGACAGAGCGAGACTCCGTCTCAAAAAAAAAAAAAAAAAAAAAAAAAAAAAAGTCAGTTTCTTTTATATTGTGGGTTTTCGCATAAATAATTACAGAAAAAGCCATGTAAAAATCTTTTTGCTACAAAACCACAAATAGGCTGGGAGAGAAAAATGGAGAGTGAATAAAAATAAATTCATCCATCAAATTAAAAAAGGAAGTAACTGATAGTTATCATTCACTTTCTTCTTTTTTTTGGTTTGAGGAACTGAATTAATTGCTTTACAGCTTTACTTTGTGCTTGTATGTGGGTAATTCATTTTGATACAATAACATTAGAATGATATTTTCTAAGACTTTCTTAGTTTTCCAATCAAGAAGCACAAACAATGCAGATCACTAGGCAGCAATAATGCAAAATAATATAGGATTATTAATAAATTGATTAAGCCTTTTGTAATATTAAAGGAACTTCAGGCATCAGACAGGAGCGAACAGGAGAGCTAATATTTGAAGAGATAGGGAGCTTATCACAGTAGGCAGGTCATGTACCTAAATGTAACATCACCCTGCCAAGCAAGGATACCAGGTTACATGTATGTACTTTTCATAATAGATTCATGTTTTATGGTAAATTTTCTGCTATGAAGAGGACGTAATCAATCTCATTTTACTAAAAGGGTCATTCGAAAGGCAGTTCATATATTTGCAAAGTGAAGGTATCTAATTATCATTATCTGTGAAATTGTTTTCTCTAAAAATTCTTTGAGATGCTCAGACATAAGATTCAGCAAAATTTCTAACATATAGCCTTGGAAAATTATATAGACATTTTTTCTAAAATGTCAGTGGTCAAATAATACCCATTGACTGTAAGTATAACTGAATTTAGTACCCTGCGTAATACTACCTTCAAAGCATGTATATGATACATCAAAATCCTACTCATACAGGAGCTATAAAACATATCCCTTATAAATCCTTCTTCCCCGACTGTAGATCTTTACTTACCATGGCAATTCCCATAACTCAGTATTATTTGAAATTCCGAAGACACCGTCTGAGAGCAGAAAATTTTGTCTGTTTACCAAGTATACATGTTACTTATTTGGGGAATTGCAGAATATGGTTACTTTAATATCTTCTACCTCTTTTGACTCTGAAGTGTTTATATCTTGCACTAAGAATGTACTTTCATAGTAGATATTGGGATAATATAACAAATACATTATTTAAAAAATTGTAAGATGTGTTAGGTTGTTTGTTCAGCCAAATTTTATAAATTATAAATATGGGACTATGAATGTTGTTGATAAGCTAAACGATCATTATAGTCAGTAACTGTCACCATTTTTCATCATATTGTCTGATAATATCATTGCAAAAATTAACACATGCCTGATTTATATGGAATTTATAAATATTCATGTATACTTATATATCAGAAACTGTCACAGAATTAGCACCATATCAACATTAGCTTTTAACTTGGGAATGCAGTAGACCATTGGTCTATGCACCCAATTCATCAAACTCAGTATTTTATTCATATTTGAAAGATGTATTTATACAATTTTAACGCATTTTGTTTGGGGATTTGGAAATAACTAAGGACAGATGTGGTGGCTCATGCCTATAATCCCAACACTTTTGGGAGACTGAAGAGGAAGGATTGCTTGAGCCCAGGGATTCAAGACCAGCCTGCACAACACGGCAAGATCCAGTCTCTACCAAAAATTAAAAAAATAAAAAATTAGTCAGGCATGGTTGCCTGCACCTGTGGTCCTAGCTACTCGGAAGACTGAAGAGGCAGGAACACTTGAACCCAGGAGGTCAAGGCTGCAGTGAGCCATGTTCATGCCTGGGCAACAGGGAGAGATCCTGTCTCCAAAAAAGGAGACAGGACAAGGAGATCAGTTAAATCTGATCCCCTTGGAAAACTGAGATTGAAAGATGATTGCAGTTGTTAAATTTCTGGGTTTTTTTTTTTTAAAAAAAGAATAAATATGAAATTTTATGCCATATCTGTCTTTGTTCAGTTCAAGAGCCAGAAAAAGTAGGTATTTTATTTTACTTTACTTTTCTACTCTAATAAAGAAATACTTGCTTTATAAACTAGTCCAAAAACCAAGTTTAAAAGGATTAGAATGTGTCAGATGTGGAAAATTTCAGATAATCCTAGTTCTGCCACTTGCTAATCGAAGTGACGTTAGCCTTACCTAAGTAGCATGAGGCCACTTTAAATTTCAGTTTCCACATCTGTAAAATGATGATATTTGTTCTTTATTTGATGTTATATAGTAAGCATTCAACAAATGTCACCTATTATTTTTGTTGTTATTATTATATGACTATATCAAAATTTGAATAAAAGAAACTAGGCCTGACAGTTGGCTTATACAGGCTTGACTTCTTTTAGCATTCGTAAGTATATTTACTACTCACGTGTTTTCTTGTGATTTCAACCTTTTCATGTTCCTGAAATTCTTTAGAATCCCATGACAGCTTTGTTCCTCAGATAGGTGTTCCAATATTTCACTGGAATACTGTATCTGATTAGCATGAGGAAGAAAAGAAATTTTTCTCTGAGGAATGTGAGCCCCTTTTACTTATCAGACCCAGAGAGCCACTGAAATGTCACAGCAATAATGTCTTACATCACCCCCTGCCTTAGCACCCCCACCACTTAAGCTAAGTAATCATTTCAAAGCCACCTGCTATAAGTACTCTAGAGTGAGTGTTGCTGCAAATGCCTTATAAATTAACCTAACTATGACCCAGGCTGGACACCCTAGCTCATACCCTATGGTTCAACAGTGCATAGGCAATCACAAATAAATGTTATTTCTGTAAACCAATGAGAATTCTAGAAAAACAACTTTTGCAATTGCCCCCTCTTCTGATTCACCCTTTTATCTTTAAAAACTGGAACCTTTCCTTTGTTCTCTGGACCACTTCCCAGTGTTTCCCGGGCTACCATCCTCAACTTGAGGCCAAATAAAATCTCTATATTAATTTGCCATGGTGTCTTCCTTCCTTCCTTCTTTCCTTCCTTCCTTCCCCCTCCCCTCCCCTGCCCTCCCCTCCCCTCCCCTCCCCTCTCCTCTCCTTCTTTTCTTTCTTTCTTTCTGAGACAGGGTCTCACTCTGTCACCCAGGCTGAAGTGCAGCGGTACAATCTCAGCTCACTGCAGCCTCTGCCTCCCGGGTTCAAGCGAACCTTTCACCTCAGCCTCCTGAGTAGCTGGGACCAGAGGCATGTGCCACCATGCCTATTTTTTTTTTTATTTTAACTTTTGTAGAGATGGAGTCTCACTATATTTTCCAGGCTAGTTTCAAACTCCTGGGCTCAAGTGATTCTCCTTCCTCAGCCTCCCAAAGTGCTGGGATTACAGACATGAGCTACTACTCGTAGCCCTCGTTTCTTCTTGACTAAGTTCTAGATGTTATTTGGTCTGCTTATTTCAACTCTCCCTTTCTAGAACAGAGGTTCCATATTTGCTTCCAGACAAGAGATTCACATTTTGGGGAGATTAAAAAAAAAAAAAGAAAAGACAGAAAAGAAAAGAGAAGAGAAGAGAAAAGAAAAAGAAATCTGCCTGCTCTACCCCTGCTTCACAGCTAGTGGGCCAGGTCATAGTATTAGCAGTCCAATGACAGCAGAGGTTTTACTTTTTTGGCCTAAATTACATAGAATCCTTTTAAAATTACTGTTGCTTTGTATTGCTTATAATTCAGATTTGTTTTTGTTTTATTTGTGACCAATGCTTCTTAGTTTTAAACTAAAATGAGCATGAAAGAGAGTTCTTTTGCCCCAAAGTTAAAAGATTTCAAAGTCTTTTTGTTTTGTTTGTTTTTGTGGTTTTTTTTTAAATACAGAGCCTTCTTGGTCCCTTGGAGATGTAAATCTTACCATGTCCATGAAATGTTAACATCCAGGGAATTAGCTAAGCAACATTCCAGCTGAGATCAGATTTGAAACAGAGTTAAAGTCCTTTAGACCAACACAAAATTCCTTTCCTCAGTGGGTAACTTTAGCTTAGGAGATAAATATTTATAAAAAATTAATTTGAGTTACTTGTTTTAAATTATTTGTGTGACTCTTGATCTTTGAGGGCATGCATTTGTAATCCTTTCTACTGAAGAAAGCCAAAATATCCCTCTCTAAAATACTGGAGATTGTTGAGCTGAAGACAGGTAAAATCCAGGGGGACTCTCTCTGCTTTTCCTCTACTTGTCTGATGGCAGGACAGCAATTTACAAAGACAAAGATTTTCCTGCCTGCCTTTTCCCACTGCATTAGACGACTGCATTGCTATAAAGGAATACCTGAGACTGGATAATTTACAAAGAAAAGAGATTTATTTGGCTCATGTTTCTTCAGGCTGTACAAGAAGCATGATGCAACCATCTGTTTCTGCTGAGGGCTTTAGGAAGCTTCCGATCACGACAGAAGGTGAAGGGGAGCAGACGTGTCACATGGTGAGAGAAGAGGAGGCAAGAGAGAGAGGAGAGGGGTGCCATATTTTTAAACAACCAGTTCTTGTGGGAACTATTAGAGCAGAAATTCATTCCTTCATTACTCCAAGGACAGCACCAAGCCATTTATGAGGGATCTGCCCCCATGACCCAAACACTTCTTGTACGTCCGACTTCAAACATGAGATTTGGAAGGAACAAATACCCAAACTATATCACCCACCTAATAATAGCCTTCTTTACAACACTTGCTTATCAGCTCAGAGACAGCAGCACCAAAGGATCTAGAAGTTGACTTTACTCTTCCCATCAATTTACCCCCCCAATTTTTCCAACTTTTGGCACTATTCCCATGGCAGCTTTTGTTTTCCTTTTTTACTATCTCTTTTAATCTTCCATCTGGGCTTCAAACATAGACAGTTAGCTGAGAAACTGAGACCTTAGAAAATATAGGCCTGACACATGTGAGCTGCACTCCATTTGCAGCTAGCAAAACTTTGACCATTTGTAAATCAGGTCATCTGCTTTTCTGTTGTTGATTTGTAAGAGTTTACTGTATATTCTGTATACAGATCCCTTATCAAATACATAACTGACAGACATTTTCTCCCATTCTGTGGGTGGTCTTTTCACATTTTTGATGGGGTTCTTTGAAGCACAAAAGTGTTTGATTCTGATAAACTCCAACTTACCATTTCTTTTTCTTTTGTTACTTACACTTTTGGTTTCATTTCTAAGAATCCATTGCCAAATCCCAGGAAGAATTTCACTCACATTTTCTTTTAAAACCGGAACAATACAAGGACGCCCTCTCTCACCACTCCTGTTCAATATAGTGTTGGAAGTTCTGGCCAGGGCAATCAGGCAAGAGAAAGAAATAAAGGGTATTCAATTAGGAAAAGAGGAAGTCAAATTGTCCCTGTTTGCAGATGACATAATTGTATATCTAGAAAACCCCATCGTCTCAGCCCAAAATCTCCTTAAGCTGACAATCAAATTCAGCAAAGTCTCAGGATACAAAATCAATGTGCAAAAATCACAAGCATTCCTATACACCAATAACAGACAAACAGAGAGCCAAATCATGAGTGAACTCCCATTCACAATTGCTACAAAGAGAATAAAATACCTAGGAATCCAGCTTACAAGGGATGTGAAGGACCTTTCCAAGAACTACAAACCACTGCTCAATGAAATAAAAGAGAACACAAACAAATGGAAGAACATTCCATGCTCATGAATAGGAAGAATCAATGTCGTGAAAATGGCCATACTGCCCAAGGTAATTTATAGATTCAATGCCATCCCCATCAAGCTACCAATGACCTTCTTCACAGAATTGGAAAAAACTACTTTAAAGTTCACATAGAACCAAAAAAGAGCCCGCATTGCCAAGACAATCCTAAGCAAAACAACAAAGCTGGAGGCATCATGCTACCTGACTTCAAACTATACTACAATGCTACAGTAACCAAAACAGCATGGTACTGGTACCAAAACAGAGATATAGACTAATGGAACAGAACAGAGGCCTCAGAAATAACACAACACATCTACAACCATCTGGTCCTTGACAAGCCTCACAAAAACGAGCAATGGGGAAAGGATTCCCTATTTAATAAATGGTGCTGGGAAAACCGGTTATCCATATGTAGAAAACTGAAACTGGATCCCTTCCTTACACCTTATACAAAAATTAACTCAAGATGGATTAGAGACTTAAATGTTAGACCTAAAACCATAAAAACCCTAGAAGAAAACCTAGGCAATACCATTCAGAACATAGGCATGGGTGAGGACTTTATGACTAAAACACCAAAAGCAATGGCAACAAAAGCCAAAATAGACAAATGGGATCTAATAAAACTAAAGAGCTTCTGCACAGCAAGAGAAACTACCATCAGAGTGAACAGGCAACCTACAGAATGGGAGAAAATTTTTGCAGTCTACCCATCTGACAAAGGGCTAATATCCAGAATCTACAAAGAACTTAAACAAATTTACAAGAAAAACCAAACAACCCCATCAAAAAGTGGGCAAAGGATATGAACAGACAATTCTCAAAAGAAGACATGTATGCAACCAACAGACACATGAAAAAATGCTCATCATCACTGGTCATGAGAGAAATGCAAATCAAAACCACAATGAGATGCCATCTCACGCCAGTTAGAATGGCGATCATTAAAAAGTCAGGAAACAACAGATGCTGGAGAGAATGTGGAGAAATAGGAACACTTTTACACTGTTTGTGGGAGAGTAAATTAGTTCAACCATTGTGGAAAGCAGTGTGGCGATTCCTCAAGGATCTAGAACTAGAAATACCATTTGACCCAGTGATCCCATTACTGGGTATATACCCAAAAGATTATAAATCATGCTACTACAAAGGCACATGCACATGTATGTTTATTGCAGCATTATTCACAATGTCAAAGACTTACCTAGTTGCTAGTGAGAACAACATCTTTATTTCTTTTTAATCATTCACAATTTAATGATAGGTTATTTGTAGATAGCCTTTATAAGGTTAAGGAGGTTTCCTTTTATGACTAATTTGTTCAGTGTTTTTATTTTGAAATGTCATTAAATTTTTCACAGGCCTTTTTGGTGTCTTTTGAAAAACAGTATGTAGTTTTTGTCCTTTATTGTATCAATGTGGTTGTACAACACTGTTTGATTTTAGTCAATCCCAAATTCCTGGAATAAATCTCACTGGGTCATGGTATATAATCCTTTTTGTATGTTGCCTGATTTGGTTCCTAGTATTGTTGACTATATTTGCATTTATAGGCCTAAGGTATATTAGCCTGTACTTTTCTTGTGATATATTTTCTGGTTTTGGCATCAGAGTAATATTGGCCATATAGAATGAGTTAGAAAGGGTTCTTTTTCCTCTATTACTTATAAAAATATGTGAAGATTTCTGTTCATTCTTTCTTTAATGTTTGCTCAAATTCATCAGTAAAGCCAGCTGGACCTGGATTTTCTTCGTGAGAAGTGTTTTTGTTACTAATTCCATCTCTTTATTTCTTATAAGCCTATTCATATCTTTTATTTCTTTATGAATCAGTTTCAGAGGTTTGCATCTTTCTGAAAATGTGTCCATTTTATCCAGGGCATCTAAATTTTTGGTGTATATAATTGTTCCTAGTATTCTTTTATTACAATTTTTTTCTGTCATGTTGGTAATGACATCTTCTCTTACATTCCTCATTTTAGTAATTTGAATTGCCTTTTACATGATCAATTTGCTAGAGTTTTTAATTTCCTTTATCTTTTCAAAGAATCAACTTTCAGTTTCATTGATTTCTTTTTTCTACTCTCAACTTTGTTTATTTATGTTCTAATCTTTTCATTTATTTCCTTTTGCTTATTTTGTATTTAGCATGTTCTTCTTTTCTTAATTTTTTAAGGTGAAGTGTTAATTGATATGAGAGCTCTCTTCTTTTTTTAATATAGGCATTTAATAGCTACAGATTTCACTCTAAGCACTGCTTTAGCTGTGTGCATAGTATGTTTTCATTTCCTTCTACTTCTACTCAAAGTTTTTCCTAATTTCCTCTGTGATTTCTTGCTTTTCTATTGGTTATTTAGGAGTGTGTTTAATTTTCACATACTTGTGAATTTTCCAAATGTCCTTCTGTTATTGATTTCTAAATTTCATTCTATTTTGGCTGGAGAACATACTTTGCATTATTTCAATACTTTTAAATTTGCTAAGACTTGTTTTATGGCCTAGCATAAGTGTTATTCAGGATGAAGTTATACAAGGGCTTGAGAATCATATGTATTTTGCTGTTTTGGGTATAGTATTCTATATATGTGTTTGGTCTAGTTTATTCATAGTGTTGTTCAAATCTTATTTTTTTCTTGTTAGTCTTGTGTCTAGTTGTTCTTTCCATTATTTAAAGCAGCTGTTGAAGTCTCCAATAATTATTGTTCAATTGCCAACATTTCCCTTCAATTCAGACAGATTTTGCTTCATGTATTTTGGGCTTTGTTGCTATCTGCATGTATATTTGTAATTGTTATGGTTTTCTAATGGACTTATCTCTTTATCACTATAGAATATCTTTCTTTTTCTCTAGAAATATTCTTTGTGCTGCAGTCTATTTAGTTCAATAGTAATATAGCTACTCCAGCTCTGTTTTGGTTACTGTTGCATTATATATATTTTCCATATTTTTGCTTTAAATTCTTATGTTTTTAAATCTAAAGCGTGTCTCTAGTAGATAGCCTACAGTATGATACTGATTTATATTTTACGTATTCTGTTAATCTGTACCATTGAAGTATCCATTTTGCTATTTGTTTTCCACAAGTCTTATCTCTTTTTGTTTCCTCTATTTCTGTGTTATTGCCTTAGAATTTTTGGCATTTTTTAAATTTTTATTTTATTATCAATTGACAATTTATTAATTGTATATATTTATGTTTATGGGGTAGCCTTGCTTTGTGTAAAATAAACATTTTTCAAGTGTACCATTTTAATTTCCTTTT
Source organism: Macaca thibetana thibetana (assembly GCF_024542745.1). Taxonomy (NCBI): domain Eukaryota; kingdom Metazoa; phylum Chordata; class Mammalia; order Primates; family Cercopithecidae; genus Macaca; species Macaca thibetana. Next base: position 109,488,872 of record NC_065598.1, read on the forward strand.
TTATTTCTTTTACCATTCTTTTAGTTATTTTCTTAATGGTTCCCCTTGTGATGACAGTTAATAACATACCTTAAAAAGAACTTGTTTAGATTAATACCAGCTTACTTCCATCGGTATCCAAAAGTGTTGCTCTAATCCAACTTTGTTTTTTTCACCCTTCTTTGTATTATTATTTATTGACATAAAAACTATATTGTACCTTGGAAGCCTACTAATAGTTTTATAATTATTGTTTTATGTAGTTGTCTTTTAAGTCAGATAGGAGAAGAAAATAGTTATAAACAGAAATATATTGATCCTGTATTTTATATTCATCTATGCAGTTACCTTTATTAGTGTTCTTTAATTCTTCATGTGGATTTCAGTTTTTGTCTAGTGAAAATTTTTTTTAGAGTGAAGGACTCCTTTTGGTATTTCTTATAGGGAAGGTCTACTCATTATGTCAGTTATTTTGTTTTGTTTTGTTATTTTTTAAATCTTGGCATGTTTTAATATCTCCATTTTTGAAACATAGTTTGCTAGAGATAGAATTCTTGGTTTATGGCTTGCTTTTTTCACTTCAGCATGATACATATATGATCCTACTGCCTTCTGCCCTCCACATTTCTGATAAGAAGTTAGCTGTAATTGCTATTAAAAAATACCTTGTATGTACAGCTACATTTCTTTTACTGCTTTCAAGATTCTCTTTGTGTTTTGGCACTTTGTCTGTGATGTGTCTAGGTGTAGATTACTTTGAGATTATCCTACTGGAAGACTGTTTTGCTATTTGAATGTGCAAATTCATGTTTTTTCATCAAATTGTGTTAGCCTTTAGAAATTATGTCTTCAAATTTCTTTCTGTTCTTCCTTTCTCTTCTCCCTCAGGAACTTCAGTGTCTCACATATCTTTGAGACTACACTAATTTTCTTTATTATTTCTTCTTTCTGTTCTTTACTATAATCACAATGAACTATATTCAAATTTTCTTATTGTTTCCTTGATAGTTGAAATCTGCTGTAGAACTCTAGTGAATTTCTCATTTCAGTTATTGTGATTTTTAAACTACTGAGTTGCTATCTGGTGCTTTTAAAAAATAATGTCTATCTCTTTGTTGACACTCTCTCTTTAGTGAGAAATCATTGCCATACACTCCTTTATTTTTTTAGACAAGATGTTTTTTAGTTCTTTGAACATATTTATAATTGCCTATTTTAAATCTTTATATAATAAATCTGACATCTTGGCTTCCACCATGACATTTTCTATTGACTTTCTTTTTTTTCTTTGTATGGGCCATTCATTCCTGTTTCTTTCTATGTCTACTTTTTCTTTAAAATACTTGACTTTTTAACATAACATTGTAAATCTTGAAATCAGAACTTCTTCTCCCAGGGTTTGTTGGTCTTGCTGTTAGCTATTTTGTTGTTGTTGTTTATATTGTTATTGTTACTCATTTGTTTACTGACTTTCTTGGATTGATACTGTAAAGTCTGTTTTCTTTGACATAGGTAGCCACTAAAGTGTCTCCTTGGTTAGGTTAGTGATTAGCAAGACAGAGGTGTCCTTAAATGTCATGAACCGGTAATTCTCCCAGCCATTGCCAAGGATTTGGTATATTTTTTTAGACATGCCTTAAATATTCCTGCAATTAACAACTCTGTTATCCTTACTTTCAACTTATTCAGAAGCTTAAGATTAGTCAGACTTAAATTAGCTGGGTGTGGTGGCCGGTACCTGTAATCCTAGCTACTCAGGAGGCTAAGGCAGGAGAATTACTTGAACCCAGGAGGCTGAGGTTGCAGTGAGCCACGACTGTGCCACTGTATTCCAGCCTGGGCAACAGTGCAAGACTCTGTCTCCAAAAAAAAAAAAAAAGAAAAGAAAAAGAAAAAGAAAAAAAGAAAAGAAAGAAAAAAAAAGATTAGTCAGACTTGAGCAAATAGGGCATTCTGAGGACTTTCTTGAGCCTACAGCCTTGCACACCTGTGTGGCCTTCTAGATTCTCAGAAATATGTTGACATTTTCAAAGATTGTTATGAATGTCTCGGTCACCAGTTTTTCCTTTTAAGTTTTTAGTGGGCCTCTTGTTAATTGCTTCAGGTAGCTGCAGTGTTAAACAACTACTACTATTTGTGAGAAAATTTTTTAGGTATAGGCTTATTTGTACAGAGTGAACTCTGATTCAGGTCCATCAAAGACAACCTTGAGAATAGAGCTATTTGGGGAGTTTCCAGACATGTCAAATAGTCACATTTCTCAGGGAATGGGTTTTGTGGAAGAAGATGCCTGTTTCTGCTTCCTCCAGTGGTTGCTAAAATGCAAGTTTTCATGACTACTGAAGTTGTGAGGCAGTTGCTTTCAAGAGTCTCACAAATCTGGCGAGTGAACAATAGTAATAGAGCAAGCTAACACATCACAGAGATTGCAGTTCTTACGGAAATTTAGCTGTTTTTCTTGAAGAAATATTCCTTGGAATGTTGCAAGTCTTTGATTAATTTCCAGAGTTTTAGAAAGGTTTGTTTTAATGATTTTTTCCAATGTTCTAATTGCTTTTCAGAAGGAGAGGTTTTTGTAAAGCTGCTTTTATTAAGGCCTTTGACAGCTTTGACTTTTTGCTCGTATCTGCAGAACATTATGTCTTCTACAACATAGTAATACATTCTTCTTAGAAATCGTCTTTGCACAATGTGAAGGGAACATTTCAATAGTTGAATATTTGGGGATATAAACAAAACTGTCTGTTATATCAAAAGTGTAGTCTCATTTAATTTTTATTTTTCAGAAAAGGTTTGCTGCCTCCATAGATAGCATGTCTTTGGGAAATACAATTCCATGAGAATTTTGGTAGAGATAGTTCTCATTTCACTCCCTCCCCACAGTACACACTCATATTTATTCTTCCTCTCTGGATATTGGCCAACAAGGCTAATTTTATTGCAAGGCCCTGTGGCATATTAGGTACTTATATTTCAAATGATATAGACAGTTACAGAATGTTTATCATAGTCTACTGAAGTCTGAATGATACATATTACAAATACAGTTGTTACACATTCAGCATTCTTCAGACCAGATGGGTCTGACATGGAGGATCCCAGAAAGTTAGAAAGATCACCATTCTCAGATTTATTTCAGTTTGTGTCTTTTCCAAGGAAATTTCAATTTAGTATCTTTGAAAGTAACCCAAGAGTAACTCTCATGTTTGGTCTCCGAGTGAGGTGTTCCAATCTCACATTTTATAATACTAATTTCCTAAATAATTAGCACTGGGGATGGTCATTACATTTTCAAGTGATGCCTGTAGATTAAAATTAGGGTTTTAAAAATCTGTCTATTCCAGAGTCTGAATACCTTGGCATTTGGAGCAACATGAAAGAAACACTCTCTTGCCTGTAGCAAACAGATTTTTCAGCTTAGGTTCTGCATCTCTTGCCCTTTCGGTAGTTTATTGAGCTGTTCCAAGTTTACCACTGGTTAAATGGAGTACAAGAAAATAGCATTCATTAAAGCTTGCTTAATCCAAGGAAAGTTGGCCTGAGAATGATCTTTAATAGAGCCATTGTTGTACTTCAAATTACATTTAAATTACTCTAAAATGGACATTCAAATGTAAAATGTAAAAAGCACAAGTGTCACAGAAACACTTCTTGGGATCTTTGGGGAGTTACTTAAACCCATAATGCCTCTCTCAACAGCATGAAAGGTACAATGATAAAAAAATCTCAAGCTCTTGGTTACTTATGAAGGGCTTTACTATGTGGCTGGGGGGTTGACAGACTAAATGTACATTGTTTGAAATTGTGTATATTTTTCTATGATTTTTAGTAGTTACCCATGAAAATAATGCCGTTTAAATACCATTACGCTTGGCTATTGATGCAATAATAATTTTCAAAGAAGAGTATTATCCTGCACATCTGGATGATATTTTTCATTGTCCAATGACTGGGATACCATATTAGCAACTAGTGACTGTTAGCCAGAGATACCAAAAAGTCCCATGTAACAAAGACTTGTCACACTCAAAATTTTAATATGGTTCTCTTTAAGAAACAGTGAGAAATGGAATTGCACTCTAGTCATAATAGGCAATATCCTATGATGATGATGCACTTTTTCATAGTTGCATTCCTCAAGATGAAATCCATTGCAGCATGTGCCGCATTATGGCTCACTTCAAGCTTAAGAACAAACATGAGGATTTCAGAGCTGAATCAACGTTAGACTCTTAAAAAACAATTGTATCATGTAGGTATCTACTTTGTAGCTCCATCTTAAAAGCTATGGATGGCCTTTGTATAAATTTACTACTTGCCTATGGAAAGGACTCTATGATTAAGTTAAGAGTTAGGTCTAAGATGGAACAAGTGTGACCATTTAGCATTTAAGTCTAGTTGTATTTCTGCATTGATGCAGGCAGACCTTTCTTTGTCCGGATCTAGGAAAGATTAACTGAGATCCTGACACTTTTAAATGTCTGAAAAAAACATGTAAAATGTATTCTCCGAGGGCTGCTAGCAGTGAGGTTTCATCTACATTATATAACAAGACTACCTTTGCCAGCCAGACCTCTTCTTCTCCCCTTCCCATAACCTGTCTTGCCACTATCACCTGATTTACCAACATAACTGTTCTGAGCCCCTATTTTTTTTCTCTAACCTCAAGATGGTGTTTAAGCTTCTGTATCCCATTGCAGAGTTGGTGTAATTACTTTGTGATTCTTCCATGTACATGTTAATAAATTGGTATGCCTTCCTTCCTATTAATATGCCTTTCTAAAAATTTTATTTATAAAGACAGGGTCTCACTATGTTCCCCAGACTCAATTACAGTGGCTATTCATGGCTACCATCCCACCATTGATTAGCAAGAAACCAAGAAGACCTGCTTCTTGTTGACCAACTCCTCTCACTTTACCCCTCCCTAGTTCCTATTTTCACACATATAGTTACATTTCTTCCTTGCTATATAAACCCTTAATTTTAGTCAGGGAGATTGACTTAAGACTGATCTCCCATCTCCTCAGCTACAGCACCTGATTAAAGCCTTCTTCCTTGGAAATATTCATTGCCTTAGTGAATGGCTTTCTGTGCAGCGAGCAGCAGGATCTAGACCGAACCTCTGGTGTTTCGGTAACAGATTTTCGTTCCCTGATCAAAAACGCATTGCTCGTGGCTCAGCTGTCATAGGCCAAGAGAGTTCCTAAGCAGTTGCCTACCCATTTTTGGCCAGAGGTGGGGTTTGGTCTCTCTCTCTTTGGCCCTGCCACTTCAAACTCCAACCATTTTCCTGATTACATAGGAAAAACAGCCTTTGAAATTCAACATCTGTGTCTAAATGGGTGAGTGTCTTTTGTGCCTACCAGACATGGGATGTGCTCCACTCAATTTGAGGACTTCTGAAGGAATTTCCATTTTCAGGTTGAAAAAGCCCAACCGAGAGAGGATAAGGTACCTCGACTGTTTCAGGTTGAATACTCTTGGGGCTTCTTAGTTGCTACTGCAGTAGTTAGATTATATTTGAGTACCTAGATTGTATTTTGATAAGTGTGTGCGTCTCTCTCTCTCTCTCTCTCTCTCTCTCTCTCTCTGTGTGTGTGTGTGTGTGTGTGTGTGTGTGTGTGTGTGTATTGATATAGCCATGGGAAATTAAAATTCAATCCCAGAATGCAGCCCACTCTGTTGCATTCTTCAAAATTGGTCTGAATACAGTTATAATCCAATGGAACAGAATAAAATATTTTTGGTAGTATAGTTTGGCCCCTATATTCTTTGTAATCTGGAAAGTATGGCTCCTCAATGGGTCTTTATACTTTAATACGATCTTAAAACTAGATTAATTTTGCTATTGAATGGGGAAGAGGGATGAAATTCCTTGTGTCCAGGCTTTTATGTTATAGCAGCCCAGCTCTGCCTCCTGGGTTCACGCCATTCTCCTCTGCCTCAGCCTCCCGAATAGCTGGGACTACAGGCGCGTGACACTACGCCCAGCTAATTTTTTGTATTTGTAGTAGAGACGGGGTTTCACCGTGTTAGCCAGGATGGTCTCGATCTCCTGACCTCGTGATCCGCCCGTCTCAGCCTCCCAAAGTGCTGGGATTACAAGCATGAGCCACCACGCCTGGCCAAGGAGCCCCTTTCTAGGAGTGGGGAATATTAAAAAGTCTTTTTAACCATCAAAGAGAAATTGACGACAGTCCGTGCCCTTAGTCTTCCTGACCTATGCAAACCTTTTGATTATTTTTTGTTCAAGAAAGACAGGGAATTAGACTTGAAGTATTAACTCAAGACCTTGGGACCTTGAAGCATCCTGTGACCTTTTTTCCAAAAAAGTTTGACATGGTAGCTAAGGGCTGGCCTACTTCCCTCAGTGTGGTGGCTGCCCCCTGTGATATATTGCAGGAAGCTGAAACGTTCACCTTGGGGCATCCCATGACAGTGAATACTATGCATTATGTGTTACTGTACTCCAGAAGAAAGTGGGCTATTGGTTGACCACAGGCCAACTGGGAAAGTACCAAGCCATGCTTCTAGATAACACAAATGTAATTCTTATGGCTGTTTCTAATCTGAATCCTGCCATCCTGCTCCCAAGGAATCTCCAGCCTCCTGTTCATGACTGCATTCAAATAATAGATTAAGTGTACTCCAGCGGACCAGACCTCACAGATTTACCATGGATGAAATGTGACAAAGAATTCTTCACTGATGGAAGCAGTTTCATGGAACAAGGAGTCAGAAAGGTCAGGTATGCTGTAGTTACTACCCAGCAGGTAATCAAGGCATGTGCCATACCCCCAGGGACATCCACCCAAAAGGCTGAGTTCATTGCTTTGACTAGAGCTGTACATCTGGGTAAGGGAAAGAGAGTAACTGTTTACACTGCCTCTCAATATGCTTCTTAATAGCTTATGCTTATGGGGTAATTTGGAAAGAAAGGGAGTTCTGTACTTCCAATAACAAAGAAACAAAGCATGGTCCTCCAATTCTTGAATTATTAGAAGCCATAAAAATGCCCAAAGAAATAGCAATTGTTCACTGCCAAGGATACCACAAGGCAGGCACCAATGTTGCACAGGGAAATATTAACACTAATATTAGAGGTGAAAAAGGCACTCAGAGGCCCACTACCCAGCTGGTTCTCATTCCTACTCTGTCTGGAGACCTATCACCACAGATATTCACAGGCTGATCTTAAAAGAGCTGAGGAATGCGGGTTTTCTAAATATGCTGACCATAAATGGCTTAAAAATAATGAAGAAGGCCGGGCGCGGTGGCTCAAGCCTGTAATCCCAGCACTTTGGGAGGCCGAGACGGGCGGATCACGAGGTCAGGAGATCGAGACCATCCTGGCTAACATGGTGAAACCCCGTCTCTATTAAGAAATACAAAAAACTAGCCGGGCGAGGCGGCGGGCGCCTGTAGTCCCAGCTACTCGGGAGGCTGAGGCTGGAGAATGGCATGAACCCGGGAGGCGGAGCTTGCAGTGAGCTGAGATCCGGCCACTGCACTCCAGCCTGGGTGACAGAGCGAGACTCCGTCTCAAAAAAAAAAAAAAAAAAAAAAAAAAAAAAATGAAGGAAAAATTCTCCTTTCAGAAACTTTTATTAGACCAATCTCTGAGCAAATCCATCAAAGCACTCATTATGGGTGGTAGACTACTCTATGCTGGATACACTCTTATCTTATTAGGCCTCACTTGCAATGTACAATACAAACTGTAATCCAAAGTTGTCTGACTTGCTTGAAAAATAATTCAAAGCCCCCAGAAGGCATAAAAGCCCCCTTTAAGCAAGGAACTCTGTGGAGAGGAACTTTCCCTGGAGAAGACTCGCAATTGAATTTCACTATAATGGCTCAAGCCTCCGAAAAATTTTGATATTTGTTGGTTTTTGTTGATACTTTTACAAGCTTACTTGAGGCTTACTCCATTAGGACTGAGGAAGCTACCAAAATTGTAAAGGTTCTAATGTAGAAAATAATTCCTCAATATGGACTCCCATAAACTCTCAAAAGTGACAATGGAGCCACTTTATAGCCCAAGTAACCCAGGGAGTATCAATGCTTAGTAAGTGCTGATTGGATTCTGCATTCATCTTAAAGACCCCAATCTTCTGGAAAGACTGAAAAAAATTAATAGGAAATTAAAGAAGTGTCTTCCTAAAATTTGTTAAGAGTTCAGTCTTACCTGGGAAAAGGCCATGCCCCTTGCCCTGCTGAAGATATGGGTAGCCCTAGAAGTAGGTTGGCTCTTACCTCCTACCTCCTTTGAAATGTTTGAGAGACCATTTCTCTGACCCCCAGGCTCCCTGACACTTGAGAATTTTTTCACCTTTGAAAAATAAACTAGATAATATATAAAACATTTAGGAAATATGTTCACTAGTCTCTCTGAGTTTGCTTCCAGCAGGCTCCAGTTCCCTACAGATGTGCGTTTCCACTCTGAAACCAGGAGATAAGTCCTGATGAAGACCTAGAAATCCCATCAAGCTGAAAACCAACTGCAAGCACAATGGGTCTGCCCTTTTGAGATGCTGTTGACCACCCTACTCATCTGTCAAGTTAGCAGATGTCAAGCCTTGGATTCACCATACTCAAGTAAAACCAGTCCCTCTGGGATCTCTCCAGGGTAAACTGTCATGGTCTTGTGAACCCTCAGAGAAACTTAAGTTAATATTCAAAGCCCAGGTAAAGGCCCTAGATAAGAAATCATAAAGGGAACATGTGGTTTTCAGGATTATTCTCTCATATTCCGCAGGGGATCCACTCCATATTCTTCAGCATTTTAAAATTTGGGTTATCTGTGTTGTCCTCATATTATCCCATGATGCCCCTCCTCACCATAAAGCAGCCAGCAAGATCAATGATCCGATTCTCCATGATTGAAGAATTTATAAATGGAAAGGAGACTGAAACTGATACAGTAGTCCCAAAGACAGTTTTCTGGATAAACACAGAAATTGATTATTCTGGTCTTAAAGCTTGAAACTTAGATTTGTTTTATTTGAGTTCCTTCCTTAGAAAAACAACCCTCAGGCCTCTCAAAAACTATCAAAGAACTGAAACTCACCAGATTATCAATCCAGACAATGGGAAGCCAGACCCGTCATTTGTCATGATTGCTTCCTTAGCCCCCACACTCCAATTCCTGTTTTCCTAACTTCCACATGCTTCTTATTGACCAACTCCTCTTCCTTACCCCTCTGTATTAGTCAGTTTTCACGCTGCTGATAAAGATATACCTGAAACTGGGAACAAAAAGAGGTTTAATTGGACTTACAGTTCCACATGGCTGGGGAGGCCTCAGAATCATAACAGGTGGCAAAAGGCACTTTTTACCTGGTGGTGGAAAGAAAAAAATAAGGAGGAAGCAAAAGTGGTAACCCCTGATAAACACATCAGATCTCGTGGGACTTATTCACTATCATGAGAATAGCACAGGAAAGACCAGCCCCTGTGATTCAATTATGTTCCCTTGGTCCCTCCCACAACATGTAGGAATTCTAGGAGGTACAATTCAAGTTGAGATTTGGGTGGGGACACAGCCAAACCATATCACCTTCCTTAGTTCTTGTTTTTCCACAAATGGTTGCATTTCTTCCCTGCTAGGGGTTTGTGTCGCAACTAGTTTTAGTTGGTCAAAGAGATGGATTTGAGACTGATCTCCCATCTCTTCAGATGCCCTAACTGATTAAAGCCTTCTTCCTTGGCAATATGCATTGTCTCAGTGATTGGCCTTCTGTACAATGAGCAGCAGGACCTAGACTGAACCCCTGGTGTTTTGGTAAGAAAACCTGGTTTTTGTTTGTTTGTGTGTGTGTTTACTTTGGACATACCCTGAGTCAGCATTCTTTCTGTAATTTCAGAATGAATTTGGAAACTAGGTCTTCATTCTGAAGGCTCCCCTGTATGCATGTTAAAGAAATCTGTATACTTTTTCTCCTATTAATCAATCTGCCTCATGTCAGTGATTTTTGAGGGAATCTTTAAAAGGCCAAGAACCTATGGCCCCCAAAGTTTGGTACTGTAAGCAGGATGACCAAAGCTGCTCTTCTGTCTTGGGCGCAAAGTGAAGAGAAACCAGGAACCCAATCGTCCACCAAAGGGGTAAGAATTTCTTGCCAGCCAGGCTTCTGGCCTTTCTTTCTGTATGTTCTAGTGGAGAAGATGGTAAAAATTACTGTTTGTCTCATCTGCAAGGTTTTGATTAATGGGTTTGACTAGTCTTGCTTTGTAGCTACTCTGGTGTATTTCTGGTACTTTGTGTTATGAATTCATTTTTTATTTTTTATTTTTTTTTTGAGACAGACTCTCACTCTGTCACCAGGCTGGAGTGAAATGGCACGATCTCGGCTCACTGTAACCTCCGACTCCCTAGTTCAAGCGATTCTCCTGCCTCAGCCTCCAGAGTAGCTGGGATTACAGGTATGTGCCACCATGCCCAGCTAATTTTTATATTTTTAGTAGAGACGGGGTTTCACCATGTTGACCAGGATGGTCACAAACTCCTGACCTCAGGTGATCCACCCACCTCGGCGTCCCAAAGTGCTGGGATTAAGCCACCGAATCCGGTGAATATTCATATTGTTTGGCCACTTTTCCTCTCAGAAATAACTTTCTTGAGGCAGCCATTTTCTTTTGCCATTGTGTTTCCATGTCATTCTGTCATAAAGAAGAGTACCACAGGATAGAATATGGGCCTAGTGTCCGTAAAGCCTGAAGTTTGAGCCAGCCCTGCACACTGGTGAGCTTGCACTTCTGGCTAGATGGATGTCTGTTAAGATAAACTTTGCTGTTGGTCCCTGAAAGAAAAACTGGGTAAGGTTTCCCTCTTGTCTTGTTTTATGTCCTTGAGAGCTTGATTTTGTGACTAAGTGGCATATTCTCTCATAGTCTGTACCACCCAGAGGGCATGAATTTTTGGGGTCATGTCAAGTGGCCTGTCTGAAAGACTCGGAGTCCAACACACACAGTATTTTAAGCAACACACTCTTTGTACCAAGTGTGTCAAGCTCTTAGAGGAGTTTTATCTTAAAAAAAAGTCTTATCCCTATGAAGCATTTGTTGTCTTTTGCATATGTTAAGTCTATTTCTGAGAGTAAATTTTTGGGGATTAGGGAGCTGCCTCCTCTACATTAAAGAGGCTTTTGAATTGAGTTGCTATTGGAATAAAGCCTACAATTGAGAATTCTAATCATCAATGGCCAAAAGATAGAAAAACAAAAAAGATTTTAGAGATGACTTATTCTAAACAATTGGAAAAGAAGTTTAAATTTTTAAAAAGGTACACAATAGTGTCATGGCTAGCCTTTAAAATTCTCTCAAGCAGTTCAAATCCTATGTAAGTTCAAAACTGCCTGCTCTAGCAGAGCAATGGTGACTGCCCCACACTGTAGTTTAGTAGCTGAGACTCTGCCCTTTCACTGTGGCAATCTGGGTTCAATCCCTGGCTCAGAGAATGAATCCTTTCTGGTTTGATATTTGTGTGACTTGAAATATCAACTGCTCCAGCTAAAATATGGTAGTGAGAGATTGGAAAGAATTTTTTTAGAACTCTGTGGTTAAAAGTCAGCTTAGTTAAAAGCCAATTCCCAAGCTGTGTGTGTGTATGGGGGGGGATAGGTGTATATATGTTTATATATGTGTGTATATACATGTGTGTATATATGTGTGGGTGTGTATATATATAATGACATCTGTGTGTGTATGTGTGTGGTGTGTGTGTTTATATATGTGTGTGTGTGTGTGTGTGTATATATATATAGACCTTTGTGTGTGAGTGTGTGTGTATAAAGACCTGAATGCTTTTTCTTTTAATATGTACCAGGTATAGAGCCAAGGGCAAAGGACAATGCCTGGAGCCAGGCTTTGTCAAATCCTAAAGGCTCAAATCAAAGGATATAAATTTTTAGACAGGCATTTTGTGGTGGTGGTTGTTGTTTTGAGAAAAAGTTTTTTCTTCTCAGTCAACTGACTTCTGTTTTTCCATTTATGTCTGACTGTCCCTCCTCCCTCTTGCCACTGTCTATGCCACATGTGAGACCTAACAAAAAAAATACGGAATTTATGATAACCTGGGATTCCCTGAGAAAAACAAAGGACACTAACAACTCCTCTGAAAGGAATCTGTTTTCCTCAAGGAACCCCACAAGTTTTAGGCAGACAGATTCCACTTAGGTATAAAAATTCTACTCTCTTTTGTGTTGTATTACCTGATACTTTGGCTTTTGGAGGAGTACCAAAAACATTATTTTGCATTATGAGAAAATTTTTTACTTTGGTGTGTGTAATAGCTAAGTAAGAGATATGCTTTCAGAGATGGCTAACAGGAGTTGGTTACAGGAAGTAGTCATTATTATAGGAGCTACTCTTTGCATGTTTAAGATAAGAAAGGATACAGTTTAAATTCTTTTTTTTTTTTTTTTTTTTGTGAGACGGAGTCTTGCTCTGTTGCCCAAGCTGGAGTGCAGTGGCCGGATCTCAGCTCACTGCAAGGTCCGCCTCCCAGGTTTAAGCCATTCTCCTGCCTCAGCCTCCGGAGTAGCTAGGACTACAGGCGCCCGCCACTTTGCCCGGCTAGTTTTTTGTACTTTTTAGTAGAGACGGGGTTTCACCATGTTAGCCAGGATGGTCTCGATCTCCTGACCTCGTGATCCGCCCGTCTCGGCCTCCCAAAGTGCTGGGATTACAGGCTTGAGCCACCGCGCCCAGCCTACAGTTTAAACGCTTAGAAAAATGTCTGTAAAAGCATTACATGGCTTGGTTCCATGTTATTTCTCTCTTTTTGGGTACGCAGGATTCAGTGTAGGCTCCACCCTGAGCTCAGTGGTCCAGTTAAAAGATAGAGACTAAATTTAAAACTACCTATCTAGGCCGGGCGCTGTGGCTCACACCTGTAATCCCAGCACTTTGGGAGGCCAAGGCAGGTAGATCACTTGAAGTCAGGAGTCCAAGACCAGCGGAGCCAACATGGTGAAAGCCCATCTCCACTAAAAATACAAAAGATTAGCCGGGCGTGGTGGTACACACCTCTAATCCAAGCTACTCGGGAGGCTGAGACAGGAGAATCGCTTGAACCCAGGAGGTGGAAGTTGCAGTGTGCCGAAATCATGCCATTGCACTCCAGCCTGGGCGACAGAGCAAGACTTCATCTCAAAAAAAGCAAAAACACAAACACAAACAAAAACAACCTATCTAAATGAATTGATCACCTTATAAAATCTTATGGTAAATTTCTATGATTTTGTGTTGCCCTGTATCTATTCTTAATCTTGCTCTAACACACCAAATTCTCTCTCTCTCTCTCCCTCCCTGTACTTTGAAATGTAAATTTGCTACCCTCTTTTCTCCAAAACTCAGTAAGGGTGTTAATCATGGCCATGTAAAACAGATAAACTTTAACCTTTTCACAATTTAACCCAACTTTCCTTTTAAACTAGTGAGTTTATCCGTTTCATGGTTAAAATTTTAAAATCAAAACGATAAAGTCTTTGTAATGCTTTGTATATTTATGTGTACATGGGTATATGTCTTTCTGTGTACTGTCTACATGGGTATCAAATTGATATACTCGTAAATTAAATAAATAAGCCCAAATGCCTTTCTAGTTCACATGATTTTAGTAATCTCTGGTAAATACACTTTTTAAATTATTGGTAAAATAACATAGAAATGCATTTAAAATTTAGACATTTGGTCTGAATTAGTCACTGTTTCTGCTAGATGTTTTAAGATATAAATCTTCGTTTCTGACACTTGCCTGTCTAAAAATTTATGTCCTTTGATTTCAGCCTTTAGGATTTGACAAAGCCTGGCTCCAGGCATTGTCCTTTGCCCTTGGCTCTATACCTGGTACATATTAAAATTGTTTACCTCTTGGGTTTTTCACTAAGAATTAGAGTTACTAAGAGTTAACATTATAATTAATGAATGTAATTAAAACTACTAAGTACATGCAAAGTGTATAAGAAAACTAAGATGTGTTTTTGGTAAAAGGTTATTAAAAAATGGCAATGTGGTTTTTATTAAAGGGAAATTTGCCTAGTTTAGACATTTTTAAAGATTGTCTTAAACAAAAAGAAAGGGCACAACTGAAAGTTTAAGCAAGTTGTAAAAATTTTGAGGAAAATCAATCTTGCAAAAACAATTCTGTTTATAAACAAGTTGGCTACACTTTAAAGGGGATTTTTTTTCTATAAATTAAACATTAAAATAAATATCCATACTAATGCAGGGCCAGAATCTAGACCTCAGTGCCAAAATAACAGAGTTTTCTTGCAATGTTGATTTGTTCTTCAATATGTATATATACATATAAAGGGGAATTTATTAAGTATTAACTTACATGATCACAAGGTCCCACAGTAGGCTGTCTGCAAGCTGAGGAGCAAGGAGAGCCAGTCCACGTCCCAAAACCGAAGAACTTAGAGTCCAATGTTCGAGGGCAGGAAGCATCCAACACTGGAGAAAGATGTAGGCTGGGAGGCTAGGCCAGTCTCTGCTTTTCACGTTTTTTTTTCTGCCTGCTTCATATTCACTGGTAGCAGATTAGATCGTGCCCACAAGATTAAGGGTGGATCTGCCTTTCCCAGCCCGCTGACTCAAATGTTAATCTCTTTTGGCCACACCCTCACAGACACACCCAGGATCAGTACTTTGTATCCTTCAATGCAATCAAGTGGACACTTCAGTGAATGACCTGTAATTCCATTTTGTGATATCGAGTGTTTCGAACCTTTGATATTTGACAAACTTTCTAAAAATCAAATTCTAAATTCAGTCTCTTGGCCTAAAACTAACTTTTTAGGAGGCCAAGAGAGACATACTTGGCTTATTTGGCGTGTTGAAATTATTCAAGAAGCATTATCAAATATAAAATAGTATTTAGATTTCTTTGGGTTACATTTATATAAATGTGTTATTAATATGTTTTCCAAAATTATATATATATGTACTATTCTGTCCCTCTAGAGAACCCTGATTAATATGCTCACTTTGAAATAAAGCATTCATTTATCCCAAGTGATAACTCAAACATGTTTTTTAGAATAAGCAGAAAATTTTAGTCTGATAAAAAGGAGGCTAAGTTTCGCAAATAATAAAACCTAATATGAACAGTATGAAGCCAGCTGAATCTGTCTCTCCCCCCCTTCACCCCCCGGCTCTTTTTTTTTTTTTTGGTAATTTATTCAAAAAGGCAATTATGTGAAATCTTGCTCAAGAGAGAAAACCAAATTTTACTTTTGCATTCATATGTTATTAATGCTAAAGCTAATTTAATCTTATAAACAAATCTATTTAATTGTAATCAGGCAGAAGCACTGGGTATTTTACCAAGGCTTTGACTGGAATGGCATATTTTCAGAAATGAGAAGACTGCTTTGAGAATTGAGATTGACTTTATAGAGCCAATAACAGCCCTTTGGAAAAACGGGCTTCACACCTTATCTTTGCAGTTCCTTCGCAGGTATGTTCCTGATCTGCAGTAGGTAAAGAATGCCACTTTCTGACAGACTCAGGGGCCCCAAATTATTTTGGGACATTAAAAAGAGAGGAATCCACCCAATTAATGTAAGTATCTGCAGGCACAGTTAAATCCTTGGCTGGGGCTTGAGGCTTTTATTTAGAAGGTTTAATCTGAGATTGTTCATGAAAAAAAAATACTCCAGCAAAGCCAATTTAAAAATGAGCCATACGGCAAATAATTATTCTTGCTGCACTTCATGCAAATAATCAAGTCGAGTATAATAAGAGTAAAACTTCTTTTGCAAATAAATTGATCCTACTATGATTTCATCTTTAGTTAAATTGGGGAGTTGGAAAGAGAAAAATTATTTTTCAAAAGAAGCTATAGTACACCTGTTATTAGATTGTAGCCTTGTCCACTGTGTTTCAGGTTTTATTATTTTCTACAATTTGGTACGGATTCTGAAATTTCTCATGGTTACAAGTCTCCAAACTAATATTTGCCTTTGTTTTCTCCCATTTTTCTGACTTGAAATCACTAGAAATTAAAACTGTGGTTTTCTTAAATCCTTGCAAACTAAAGTTAGACAACTTAAGCTTTGGGAGAAAATAACAGGAAATTATAAATATATTTCGTACTTGCCTGCTGATGTATAGACATCAGGGTTATACGGCCAGCCTAAATCAGTTTTCCAGGATTGCTTTTCCCATTTGTTATTATGACATTTCCTCCCTCCTTTTTGTTCTTTTCCATTTTCTTTCTCTTTCTTCCTCCCCCCCGTTTTTCTCCGCAAGATGTAAGACTTCACAGCCTACTTTCCTAACACTGCGGGACCTATTTGTCTAGGAATAAATCATCCTAGTGATGAGAGATCAGACAAAATATGAGACCAGAGACTCCTTTTCTTCCAATATGTTTTCTGTGAAAGATTTTTTTTTTTTTTTTTTTTTGTGAGGGAAATGGGATAGGAAAATAAAATCTTGGGACCCCAAACTCACTAAGCCAAAGGGAACTTGGGAACTGAGTCACACAAAACTGCCTCCCACTTTTGTTCCTACAAAGATAAAAATTCACATAACTCCCTAGGAGCCCTCCCTCATGAGGAATTTGCTCACAAGGAAACTCCTTATAGGCCCCAAGATCTTTACCCTAAAACAGTCTTGTTGAATTTCACCTTGACAATGTAATTAACAGCTTATCTTCACGGGTACAGGACAAAAACAGGACCAGAAGTCATCTCTGACACATGACACACATTCCACCTGACACAGATGCATATAAATGCAGATTCACTGAACATGAAACAAATGCATAATTGACTATTTCTCTACCCCCTCATTTCACATGTACAATATGGATTCAGTGAGCACTGATCGAAACCTCAAAAGAGTAGAACCACTTGCCCCTTTATGGTGCATTTACTATTCAATTAACAGGTACTCACAACTAAGAAACTACAAATTCAAAGAAAGGGATTTGTTTTTTATGCCTCAGATATATATTGGATGATAAACTCTCAGTGGTCTTTTGTCACCAATGAAGATTTATAACTTTTAATTTTTCTTTAATGAATCCTTCTGTCTGAACTTGCTGTGGTCACTGGTAATGTCTCAAACAGGTAGCACACAAATGGCATTACAGAAAGATATTTTTGAGACATAAATAATAACACTTATAATAAAATTGAAATCAAATGGAAAATCTTAATGAAAATATTCTGTAAATGACCTTTTTGGTAAGTGATTTGGTAAATGGTTTAACATATAAAATTTCTCCACAAACCTTGTGCTTCAGTTTAGCAACCTAAAACAAACAATAGAAAAGAAAAACATAAATTAAACAAATAATTTATTTAAAAGTATATTTTACAGTGATATTTCCTTTTATCATTTTATTATGAAAG
Source organism: Macaca thibetana thibetana (assembly GCF_024542745.1). Classification (NCBI taxonomy): domain Eukaryota; kingdom Metazoa; phylum Chordata; class Mammalia; order Primates; family Cercopithecidae; genus Macaca; species Macaca thibetana. The sequence continues at coordinate 109,506,223 of NC_065598.1, forward strand.
CTATCAATTTGATGCTTTTTGGATAATTACATTTTTTAATCCTATAAAACCATCAAAAAGTAATGTCATTAATTGCCTAGCAGAATTGGAAATACTACGGACTTTGGAGTAAGATCGACCTGGGTTCAAATCCTACTTTTCTATAGCCTGAAGCAAATCATTTGACCATTTAATCCCTGTGAGTCTTGGTTTGCTAATCTTTAAGATGAGAATATTGTTAGTTCATATTCTCTAGGATTTATTTTTTTAATTAATGAATAACATTTAGCTATTAACTCCTGGCATATACTAGGCAACCAGTAAATGTTAGTGCTAACCAAAATACCTTCCTCTAAATGCCCAACACACACAATAAAATAGAAGTTTTCCACAATAATACTTTCTCCCTCTATTATAGTTATCAATGAATTCTTTGACGATGGACATGATTGTTTGGTCTAATTGAAATAGCCAGATTCCCCAATAATTGGTATCTTCCTTGTGTAAAGCTAATAGTTTAAAAAAATTAACCATCGATTTTGCCCAGAGTCATAGCAGAAATGTAAATTTCACAGTAGAATAATTTGCTCATTCAACAAATACTGTACATCTACCTTGAGCTAGCTACTTTATCATGCGCTATAAAGATGAAAGACCAGTCACTAATTTCAAGGTTTAGTGGGAGAAAATAATTTCAGAAGATTATTATAATACACAGTGACAAGCACTTTGACAGAAGTGAGTGAGGGGTACTTAGTGTAAGAAGAGTAAGTGAAGATGTTGTTGTTGTTTGTGGAAGACCATAGTAATAGATTTCTGGAAGAGGGACACTTGAGCTGAATCTCAGGATGAATAGGAATTTACAGATTTCCAAGAGCAGGAAGACTTGAAATATTGTAATGACTTGTGGTTGAATCTGGCATATGGAACATTGGTGGAATGTCAACAGGTGAAACTGGAGATGTTTACAGAGGCTTGGAAATAATGAGCCTTCTATATCACAGTACAAAGTTTGTATTTTATCCAGCAGCTAAGGAGAAAAAAATACAGAATTTTGAGCAGGAAATAAAATGATCAATCAGCATTTTAGAAAAAGAAAAATACTGGCAGTGGTATACAGAATACCATTTTAAAAGGGTGGGATTAGCATCAGGTACTCTGGGTAAGAGGTTATTGGTCACAATCCAGGAGAAAATGATATGTGCATGAATTAAGGCATTGACAAGGGAAAATAAGACAATACAAAAACTAATAAGAAAATAGAATCAGCAGACTTTGAAATCTGTTGATATGAGGAGTTTTAGCAAAACAAAGGAGTTCTCAGTTGAGCTATAGAGAAAATGGTATTTCTATTCATCAAGTTCAGGAATTCAGGGAGACTTGCAACTACAGCATGGTGTGAGTTGGGAGTAGAATAAATGGTTTGAGCTACTTATGAAACATCTCTGTGAGATTGTGCTAAAGCTCAACATAGATATAGATACAGGCACAAATACAGATAGATACAGATACAGATATAGATAGATACAGATATAGATATCTGGAAGTCATCATCATCTTCATATAAGGGGTAGTTTAATCCCATAGGATGAAGTGAAACTCTTCTGGGGCATGCTAAGAGTATTGTTTGTATGTGTTCTTCACACAGCCTACATTAGAAATATCTAGTGAGGAGGCCACAAAGCTCTTGACCCTCTAAAGTTTCCCTAAGATCACCAACACGACCTAGATTGATTAATAGGAGAAAAGGCATACAAATTTATTTAATGTATATATATGGTAGTCCTTCAGAATGAAGACCCAACTTCCCAATAAATTATAGAAACTTATATGCCATCCTGAGGCCACAGTAAGATATGTAGAGTCAGAGCATGGCCAGAAACAACTACTGTTGGTAAATCAGGATTGGTGGCAAGACAGGTTAAGAGAGAGAGAAAGGAAGACACATGGCTAGCAAAGGTGGCTTTGTTAGGTAGATGAAGCCTTCCTCAAAGAGAATAACTGGTAAATTTTTCTTTTCAGATTTTTAATGATGTCAGACTCTCAATTTCTCTTCACACCAGGGAAAGGCACAGAAAGGGAAGGGGGCATGGTTGCATCAATGGAGATTCTCTACAGACACAAACTCTACAGACAGCTTTGCAAGACGACTTCTGTTTGCTGGCCAAGTGGTGGCCATTTCAAAATATGTCAAAGAAATATATTTTGGGGTAAAATATTTTAATTTCCTTCACTAGAATGCATCATGAAAATGTTCCACTCCTGACATCAAAACTTTTGAGAATTGGCCCTGGCACTCTGTATTTTGCAAAAGGGATTCTTTAGCATAATAAATGTGAAGACAGGGATAGAAACCTGGTATGGTAGCCAGCCTCCAAATTGACTCCTGATAAGCTCCATTTCCTGGTATACACATCTTTGTACAGCCCTCTTCCATGTTTGACCATGTTTGATCTGTGTCACCAGTAAAATATGGCAGAACTGGGCTGGGCACAGTGGCTCACACCTGTAATCCTAGAACTTTGAGAGGCTGAGGCGGGAGTATCCCCTCAGGTCAGGAGTTCGAGACCACCCTGGCCAACAGGGCGAAACCCCATCTCTACTAAAAATACAAAAAAAAAAAAAAATAGGTGGGTGTGGTGGCTCATGCCTGTAATCCCAGGCATGAGGCAGGAGAATCGCTTGAACCCAGGAGGCGGAGGTTGCAGTGAGCCAACATTGTGCCATTGCACTCCAGCACTGGCAACAAAGTGAGACTCTTTCTAAAAAAAAAAAAAAAAAAATGGCAAAAGTGATGAACATGGTATGTCATTCTTACATTAGTTACAAAAAGACTAAAGCTTCCATCTCGAAGATTCTCTCTGATTTGTTGGCTCTGAAAAAAGCCAGCTGAGAACACTATGGCAGTCTATAGAGGCCCACATGTTGGGTAACCCAGGCCTCCAGCCTACAACCTGTGAAGAATTGAGACCTACCAACAAGCACATGAGTGAGCAAGTAAGCTGAGTATAAGACCCTTTGGACCCAGTCACGACTTCTGATGACAGCAGCCCTAGCTACTACCGAGACAGCAATATCATGAGATGCCCTGTACCAAAACCATGCAGCTAAGTTACTCAGATTCCTGATGCTCAGAAACTGTGACAAATAAGTGTTTGCTGTTTTAATCTGCTAAGTTTGGGGATAATTTTTTATGCAGCAATACATGTGACAGATTCCATATGAAAAATACAAGGCAAGGCCGGGCGCGGTGGCTCAAGCCTGTAATCCCAGCACTTTGGGAGGCCGAGGCGGGTGGATCACAAGGTCAGGAGATCGAGACTATCCTGGCTAACATGGTGAAACCCCGTCTCTACTAAAAATACAAAAAACTAGCCGGGCAAGGTGGCGGGCGCCTGTAGTCTCAGCTACTTGGGAGGCTGAGGTGGGAGAATGGCGTGAACCCGGGAGGCGGAGCTTGCAGTGAGCCGAGATCACGCCACTGCACTCCAGCCTGGGAGACACAGCGAGACTCCGTCTCAAAAAAAAAAAAAAAAAAAAAAAAGAAAAATACAAGGCAAGACTCAAGATCATTAATTGAGGTTTTAATGAATATGTAAAAGCTCTTTTCTCTTTAATCAATTAATATTGCTTGATCAATTCGCAGATACTTATTAGATATCTTCTCTGCATGTACACATTTATTGCCTGTTTCCTCTATTAGAATCATGGTCACTTGGACATAAGGTAGGAAACATCACACACCGGGGCCTGTCGTGGGGTGGGGGGAGGGGGAGGGATAGCATTAGGAGATACACCTAATGTAAATGACGAGTTAACGGGCACAGCACACCAACATGGCACATGTATACATATGTAACAAACCTGCACGTTGTGCACATGTACCCTAGAACTTAAAGTATAATAATAATTTTAAAAAAAGAATTACAGTAATCACCTCATCCCAGGTGTTAGCACTGAGATTTTTTGGTTTTAGCACTGAAAGTCCCACATTCCAAGAAACCTCTTATGTTCCATTTAAACCAGGACAGTTGGTCACTCTAATTAAAATGAACCAAGAAGTAAGGGACAATTTATTGTTTATCACTAGACACCAGTATCTAGAACAGAACCTAACATATAGGTGGTGTCTAAAAAATATTTTGAATGAAGGAATTAGTGAAATAGCACTTTACGTGTTTGTTGATCATACCTTCCCTAATGTGGCAGCAAGCTGAGTGTTGGGCTCCATTTGAATGGCACACTGTGCATTTAAGTCACGATTGGAAGGAAAGTTGGTAGAGGGGTACTAACCATGGGATTAAAACCAATGAAAGCTGATTCTTTCATTTTATTCTACCTAGAATGAGAACTCATTGGAAGATATAAAACAAGAGAGTGAAAAAATTGGATTTATAATTTTGGAAGATTACTTTGGATACTCTGTGACAAAGGACTGTCATGGAGTATGAGTACCAATTCGCTAAGCATTGTACTAGACACTGTAGATAATTTGGAAGTACGCAAATACAATGTAGTTGGAAAGCAGAATTAATGAATAGAAAACAGTTATCAATATGAAGTAAGTATGGAACTATGATACGTTAGTGGTGAAGATTCTAAAGGTTACAGAATTTCAAAGGGAGAAAATATGAGTAATTCATGTAGAACAACTAAATAGAATAGATAAGGGATGGCATTCCTGGCAAAAAAAAAAAAAATGAAGTCACAGATGGCATAATAAAGATGGTATGTTTGTGATAAAGGGGATAGATTGCACTAATTAAGCATGAAGATTCTTTTTAGTGAGAGGTAGGCTATTGGATAGTTAGGCCAGGCCTAATTCACACTTAGATGATGTTATCCAGGCAGTGGTTTGAAGTGCAGAAAGTTGGATGCCACTCTTTCTTTTATTGATGTGATATAGTATGTCTCTAAATGAAAGGTTATGGGGAATTGAAGATACAAAAGAAAGAAGACCTAAATCTTCTTCCCTCATTCTAATTACATTTGAGATACTTAACCAACTCACTGATTTTCTTTAGTAGATCTCCAGGGCAAGATCTACGCAAGAGACAGTTGGTACAAATACTCAATTGTCCTCGTGGCAGAAAATAGAGCTCAGAGGAGGGATTTCAGTGAAGAGCAGCCCCACAGGAGAAGACTGGATTTGGATACTCAAGTTCATGGCCAACAGGCCCTGTCATCTCTAGGAAGATATTTGTGGCTTGTTACTCCACTTAAAGTTGACAGTAAAATTTATCCATCACCGAGCTTGCCAACTGCCTATCATTTATTACTTGATAATACGGTTTTTAATGCTAACTTTAATGAAATCAATGACCAATAATAGATTTTAAAAATTCAACAGCAAGGTTACCCTTTTTAGTATGAAAGGGTCAAGATCCTTTAAATAGTGTAACAATTTTATTATGGACAATCATTTTATTTTTATTTAATAACTTACCAGTGGAAGAAATGGCTTGAGATCAAGCATTTTACTGTGTAATACACTGATTCATAGACAAGGTCGGAGCAATTTTTACTCAATGAAATATGACCATTTCACTCTTAATTTCAGAATGAAAATCAGAAACATTTGTTTTATAAAAAAGTGTTCGTCTTTCTCACTCTCTGAAAGAAACCTTGTAAATTGCTTGTGATGCTCCTGGTGGTAGTAAGTTATTCCAGTTCATCTTTTCTTTTATTTTTAAAATTTTAAGTTACATATACATATTTTTCCAACTTAAATTTCTCTCTTCACTAACTTATTATATGGATAAAGCCTTGGGAAGATGGTTGTTTTAATTAGCTACCACAAATTAAATATTATTCTTAAAGAAAAAATTTCAACCACTTCATAATAAATCACATTACATCTGAACATACAAGTGACAAGAATTAGTGAATATTTATTAGGTATAAGTTTTAGACAGTTAGCACTTGGTGACAATGGCAAAGTTGGGACCTGGCCAGATCCATGCTCTCCAGAAGGACTCCATGACCTGGACTATTTTTTCTGACTCTGCAGCTAATCAAATCTGCCTACCATATTTCCTATTATCTAGGGCCTACAAACCCCAACTGTTATATTTGAAAGTGACAAAATGACTAATCCTTTTCAAGGTATAAATGGGTGAGTGTGGCTTAATGTGTTAACTTTCATCTTAATTAGGACCTCCTAGAGACCTTATAACTGATGCAGAGGATTTAATTCTAACGGTACCATCAAGCAGCTTGTAGCAAAAAAAGGAGGATAGATTGATACCATTGGTCATAGCTACCAAGTCTATTTTTATGGAAGGCTGCATCCCTAATGAATATCTTGTGAAAAATAACAGTCTTATAAAAATATCTACATTAATTGGAATTTAAACTAGAAATAAGCAAGTAATGTAACAAGACATAGCAGACAACCTGTGGTTTTATATATTCAGTAACACATGAATTCTCCATCCTGATGAGTCGATATTAGTGCATTACCATTCCTTCATTCAAGAGACACATCATGAACCAGATACAGATTTATAAAGCAGAGGAGCAGAAGATAGTTCATTAGTTATTGTAGGGGATACACTACCCTAACAAAGACATCCACAATTACAGTGGATATCACAATAATATTTACAATATGAGATATACATTTATTTTTCTGTCAAATCCAGAGTGGGTTGGACAAATACAATTTTTTAAAAAAATATTTTCATCTTATTTCTCCATTCTCTTCTGTGCTGATTTTGTCCACAAGGTTCAAACTAACCTTCGGGAAGGATAAACATCAAAATTCAGAGAAATCAATGTGTCTTTCTGGTAGAAATGGCTCAGATCTTACACACTTACTTACACTCATGTTCCATTGGTCCAAATTTGGTCATATGGTTACACCTATACGCAAGGGAGGCTAAGAAATGAACATTTTAGCTAAGTGTGTAACCATTTAAGTGAGAAAGGTAAAATACATTTTGGTGGCATTAATAGTGGTCTCAGAATGGAGTGCTTTTCCATTCCACTCTAAGGTGTTTTGAGTATTCTACAGGTGCTGGGAGTTACTTAAAGGTTTTACACAGAGTAGTGCTTTGAAGAACAGATTGGAGGGGTATAAGATGCTGAGATATCACATAGGATGCTGTTGCAATAGTTCCAGGGAAGAGATGACTAAGTCTTTAACTAACGTAGTAGCCTACTTTTATGGTTTATACTAAGTTTTACACTCAACTGCTCAGCACATTCAAAAGGGGAAAAGATATATGCTAACTGGAAGGAGGGAGTGGCACCTACTAAATATAGTCCCATTCTCCTACCCTCTATTCCAAGGCAGAACACTGTGAACATTCTTCTCTTTGGAACAGATATAGCTAACGACAAATGTGATATTAATGGCTCCTCATCAACTATTGTACAACAATATGGGTTTTCATTTTTTCTAACTGCAGAAAGCTGGTGAGAATAATATAGCAACAATCCCAGCAGATACAGTATTACAGGTAGAACCTTAAAATATATATTTTCACAAATTCCACAGATGATTCTTAAGAACAATCAGAATGAGAAACACTATTAAATTATCAAGATACAAAAATTAGTAGTGATAATAGACATTTATTTACAGTATACTCTTAAAACACATTTTATAGACTTAGGGATCCATAACAGAACAAAATTCTATGATTGGGGCCGGGCATGGTGGCTCAAGCCTGCAATCCCAGCACTTTGGGAAGCCGAGGCAGGTGGATCAGCTGAGGTCAGGAGTTCAAGACCAGCCTGGCCAACATGGTGAAACTCTGTCTCTACAAAAATACAAAAGTTAGCCAGGCATGATGGTGGGTGCATATAATCCCAGCTACTCGGGAGGCTGAGGAGGGCGAATCTCTTGAACCCAGGAGGCGGAGGTTGCAGTGAGCCGAGATCATGCCATTGCACTCTAGCCTGGGTGACAGAGCGAGACTCTGTCTCAAAAAAAAAAAAAAAAAATTCTATGATTGGTAACATGGGTATTGATGAGCACTTTGACGTAGGGCCCTTAGAATTTGGGATGATGGGTATTTAGACCTGCTTACTATATGCCACCAATATTGAAAACTCATGTCAATCACAACTATATTCCATATAGTTCTTATTAATTAATGGAAACATTCTTAGTATCATCACAGACTCAAGGTTGCCTTACAGACTCAACATATTCATTGCCCTTCCCTGCCTCACCTCATGTTACCCTAGCCATCACTTACTCAGCTTTTTCTGTTGTATATCGCCTCTACAAGAGTGCCCTGCCCTAAATCACTTTACACTTACATTTATAATGGATTCATTCTTCTCTACCCCTTCCAACACTGTACAGATTTTACTTTTCAACTTTCTCGTGACCAGTTCTCTGCCATGCCCCAGCTTCCTTGTCCTAGCACACCCTGACATACCATGTCAGACCATGCCCTGTTTTGCCCGGCCTTGTCTTGTTCAGTTCTTCCTTGCTCTGGGTATCTCTGCCATGGCCTGCCTTATCCTCCTTTACCAAAAGGTACTATTCAATCCCTTCTGGACTTTTTCAAACCCTTCTTACTCTGTTGGGCTTGAACCTACCCCTACATTTTCTAATGTGCCCTACCCTGCCCTGAACAGTCATTTCCTGCCCTGCACAACACTTTCCTTCTCTGCTCTGCAATTTTTATAGCTCTCCTGGTTCCTGACTGATGATACCTTTCTATCAAATAGACCTTGAGTAAAGCTCTGATGTCTGTTATTCAGAGTAGTAAGATGATGGCAATGACCTGAGACACCGCTAGTAAGTATCCTGGCACTAGCACAAGATCCCTGAATTCTGAATTTGTATGTGTCAAAATTTAACAAAGTCTCCTCTTTAAATTCAGGTCTAGAAACTGTCATAAGCTCTTTTTTATTTAATTCAAGCTTTATATGAACAGCTACAGATAGCAGGGAGAGATAGCAATTTTAACAACTATTTCAAAAATCGTAAGTTACATTGAACTTTTCTAGAATATGATGCAACAACAAAATATCAATTGAAACTGGAAAAGAAGAAATGAAAAAGAACCAGACTGAAATTATATATGTAAAATAATGAATAGGCACAATTTATAAACTATTACTATTTTCTACTATTTTACTTCTATTTTATAGCATTTCAAAATTACCTAAAACATCTTTTACTAGTCTTATTTTCATGAAAACATAGGTATTTACATTTTGTATAGATAGACAAAAACTGTAGCAAAACAAGCTTGACAGCAAGAGAGTTATATAGAATGCTAAAGCAGTCAAGAGAAACTTGTTACATAAAATAAAGAACACAGAAAAGATGTGTTCAATTTTATTTTAATTTTTTCTCAATTTCAGTGGTCAGTAAGTGATTTTTAAATGTATATCCTTGTGTTATCAATAATTTGTATCTTTCAGCTTATCAGTGTAGAGACAGGTATTTACAACAGAGTGTGATTATAGATCCAAGAGTTTGCTTTATAATTTATCTTTAATTAAAGCTGATTCTTTTAGTGTGTAGTGGGATAAATGGTGGTCTCCAAGAAATCAGGCTCCTAATTCCTGAAACATGTAAATGTTATCTTATTTGAAGCATGGGTCTTTGTAGATATGATTAAGAATCTTGAGATGAGGCAATTATCCCAGATTGTTGAGGTGGGACCTGAATGTCAATACAAGTGTCCTTATAATATAGATGTAGAGTAAGACTCTGTTCATGTAAAAGAGAAGGTGATGTAAAGATTGAGGCAGAGATTGTAGTAATATGTCCACAAGCAAAGGAATACTGTGAGCCACCAGAAGCTGGAAGAGACAAGGAATAGATTTTTTCCAGAGAGAGCATGGCTCTGCTGACACCTTGATTTTGGATTTTGGACTTCTGGCTTCCATAACTGTGAGAGGATAAATTTGTGTTTATTCTTAAATGATCCACTGTATTAGTCCGTTCTTGCATTGCTATAAGGCACTACGTGAGACTAGGTAATTTATGAAGAGAAGGGGTTTAATTGACTCACAGTTCTGCAGGCTGTACAGGAACCATGGCTGGGGAGGCCTCAGGGAACTTCCAATCATGGTAGAAAGTGAAGGGGAAGTAGGCACATTTTCACCTGGCGGAGGAGGAGAGAGAAAAAGCGAAGGGAGAAGTGCCACACAGTTTTAAACAACCAGATCTCGTGAGAACTCAGTCACTATCATGAGAACAGCAAGGGGGAAGTCCATCCCATGATCCAATCACCTCCCACTAGACCCCTCCTCCAACATTAAGAATTACAACTCCACGTAAGCTTTGGGTGAGGACACAAATCCAAACCATATCATCCACCCAGTTTATGGTAATCTGTTACAAATGTCATAGGAAATTAATAAGAGATTTTGGTACCAGGAAATGAGATGCTGCTGTAGCAAATGTTAAAAATGTGAAATTGACTCTGGTATTGACTAATGGGCGGAGGCTGGAAAACTGTTAATAACATGATAGAAAAAATGTACATGCCTTGAGCAGACTGTTGATAGAAATGAGGATGTTAAAGATGCTGCCAGTGAGGACTCAAGAGGAAGTGAGAAAAATAGTAGAGGAAATCTGTATCATATTAGAGAATACATATTCTGCATGTCATCATAAACAGAATGCTGGTAGAAATGTGAACATTAAAGGCACTTACAGTGAGGACACAGAAGGAAATGAGAACCATATTATTGAAACCAGAGGAAGGATGACCTTCATTATATACTGACATAAAACTTAGCTGAATTGTGTCTTATAGTTGTGTGCAAAGCAGAACTTGTAAGTGATGAACTTAGATGTTTAGCTGAGATTTCCAAGCAAAATATTAAAGGTACATCCTGGATTTTTCTTGCTGCTTGTAGTAAAAAGTGAGAGGAAATAGATAAATTGAGGGAAGAACTGTTAACAATAGCAACAAAAACCAGAACTTGATTTGGAAAAATCTTAGCCTATTCAGATTGTAAGACTTGCTAAAATTACAAGATTCACAGTTAATAAAGGATGCTCTGAAGAGAAAGCCAAGGATGTGGCTAGATAACCACTGGTTAATGCCTTGAAGAAATCTTAAGTCTGAAGTATTCTCTCACACAGAGGGCTCTTTGTAGAGCTGAAGCTTATGACACATGAATCTACTCAACAATCTCAGCAGACTAGGGATGAAATTATCTGGGAAAGGTATGAGAGGGATTCTCTTGTTTAATGGTGTGAATATCTGTAACATATACAGAACACCCACAAAGTTTTTAAGAATCAGCAGCAACACACACAGCTTGGCCTGAAAGGTACAGTGACAGAACAGTGAAGAAAGAATGCCTCTGAAGGCAGCTCCTTGGGCCCATAGGCAGGGGTTACAGAATCAGAACAATTCAACTTCTAAGTATTTACCCAAGAAAAATGAAAACCCATGTTCACACAAAGAAGTGTGCATGAATGTTCATAGTAAGTTTATTTACAATAGCCAAAAAAATAGAAAGAACCTGAATTTCCATTTGAAGAAAATAACCAAATTGTGACATATTCATGCAATGCAATACTACTGAACAATAAAAAGGGGTTATCTAAAAATATACATAAAATATGTACAAATCTCAAAAACTTTATATTGCACAAAAGAAGTCACACATAAACATTTTATACCATAATGTTCCATTCCCATGAAGTTCTAGAATAGGCAACATTAAATGTGTGGAGGGATTGATTGGGAAAGGGAATGAGAGGACTTACTGGCATGTTGGAAATGGTCTTGGTCTTGATAGGTGTGAGTTATAGAGGTGTCAGCATTTGTCAAAACACATCAAACTATTCACTTACAATTTGGGAAATTTACTCTGTAAATAATAATTCATACTAAAAATTTTCATTCACAGACTCACCAAATTAAGTATTAGTCTTAATACGTTATTGTTCTTTATGTAACCTTCAAGGGTTCCCTATTTCATTCAAAATAAAACACAAAGTTCATACAAAGCCTAGAAGAATATCCAAAACTTGACCCCATCAACCTTTCTAATATTTTTTTTCTACTCTTCTTATGAATTCTGTTCCATCCACACTGGCTTTCAAACTATTTCTTGAATATTCTATGCATACTCCCAACTCAGGGCTTTTGATCAGCTCTCCCTTCTAAATGGGTCCCTCCTTACTTTCTTCAATATTTGCTAACATCCCACTTTATCAAAGAGGTTTACTCTGTCCATCCTATTTAATTTTTTAATGAGGTACAAGTCACATAACAAAAAAATGTACCCCTTTATGGTATACTATAAAGTGGATTTTATCATAGTTGCAAAGTTAGACAACCACTATCTAATTAAGGAAAACTCCCATCACCTTGAAAAGAAACCCTGTATCCATTAGGAGTCAATCCAGAATCCTCCCTCTCCTCATTTCTAGGAAGTCACTAATCCACTTTCTGTCTCTATTGATTTGTCTATTCTGGACACTTCATATGAAATCATATGATACATAGACTATTGTGTCTGGCTATAATGCTTTCATGTTGCAGCATGTAGCAGAAATGCATCTATTTTTGTAGCTGAATAATATTCTACTAAAAAGATACAACACGTTTTGTTTATTATCCATCACTTGATGGACAATTTGGTTCCTTCAACCTTTTGGTTATTATGAATAATGCCGTTGTGCCCATCTCTATGCATGTTTCTGCATGGACATATGTTTAATTTTTCTTGGAAGTATGCATAGGAGGGGAATTATTGGGTCATAAGTTAAGTCTGTGTTTAAACTTGTTTCAGGAATTGCCAGACACATTACCAAAGCAGCTGCACTATTTTACATCCCCACCATAAGTGTATGAGGGTCCCAATGGCACTACATTCTGTCTGTCTTTTTCATTAAAACTGTCCTAGTGAGTGTGATGCAATGTCTCTTCATGGTTCTGATAAGCATTTCCCTAATGATTAATGATGTTAAACATATTTTCGTGTGTTTACTGGCCATTTGTATATATTCTTCGGATAAATGTCTATCCCATCCTTTTGCTCATCTGTATTATTATTATTTTGCTCCTCTTTAAATTGGTTTTTGTCTACTTTTGTTGAGTTTATGGTGTTCTTTATATATTCTGTATACTACACCTTTTTTTTTTTTTTTTTTTTTTTTTCTTTTTTTTTGAGACGGAGTCTCGCTCTGTCACCCAGGCTGGAGTGCAGTGGCCGGATCTCAGCTCACTGCAAGCTCCACCTCCCAGGTTCACGCCATTCTCCTGCCTCAGCCTCCCGAGTAGCTGGGACTACAGGCGCCTGCCACCTCGCCCGGCTAAGTTTTTGTATTTTTAGTAGAGACAGGGTTTCACTGTGTTAGCCAGGATGGTCTCGATCTCCTGACCTCGTGATCCGCCCGTCTCGGCCTCCCAAAGTGCTGGGATTACAGGCTTGAGCCACCGCGCCCGGCCTATACTACACCTTTAAGGGGTATATGATTTGCAAATGTTTTCTCCTTTTCTGTGGGTTATCTTTTTACTTTTTTTGGATTGGATTCTTTGAAAAATAAAAGTTTTAAATTTTTAATTAAATTTATTTCTGTGATTGCTTGTGCTTTTGGTGTCATATCTAATAAGGAACCACGTAGCCTAAGTTCACATAGTTTATGCCTGTTTTCTTCTAAGAATTTTATCACTTTAGCTCTTTCATTTAGGTCTTTGATTCATTTTGAGTTAAAATTGGTGTATGGTGTGAGGTAGGTGTCCAAGTACTTTTGGCATGTGTGTATCTAGTTGCTCCATCACTATTTGTTGAAGAGACTATTCCCCCAACTGAATGGTCTTGGCAACTTGCTAAAAAATCAGTTGAAAATCAGTTGAAGGCTGGGTGTGGTGGCTCATGCCTGTAATCCTAGCACTATGGGAGGCAGAGGCAGGCAGATCATTTGAAGTCAAGAGTTCGAGACCAGCCTGGCCAACATGGTGAAACCCCATCTCTACAAAAAATACAAAAATAAATAAATAAATAAATAAATAATCAGCTAGGCATGGTGGCGAGCGCCTGTAGTCCCAGCTACTCTGGAGGCTGAGGCATCTGTTTACAGATGACATGATTGTATATTTAAAAAACCCCATTGTCTCAGCCCAAAATCTCCTTAAGCTGATAAGAAACTTCAGCAAAGTCTCAGGATACAAAATTAATGTGCAAAAATCCAAGCATTCTTATACAGCAGTAACAGACAAACAGAGAGCCAAATCATGAATGAACTTCCATTCACAATTGCTTCAAAGAGAATAAAATACCTAGGTATCCAACTTCCAAGGGATGTAAAGGACCTCTTCAAGGAGAACTACAAACAACTGCTCAGTGAAATAAAAGACGACACAAACAAATGGAAGAACATAACCATGCTCATGGATAGGAAGAATCAATATTGTGAAAATGGCCATGCTGCCCAAGGTAATTTATAGATTCAATGCCATCCCCATCAAGCTACCAATGAGTTTCTTCACAGAATTGGAAAAAACTGCTTTAAAGTTCATATGGAACCAAAAAAGAGCCCGCATTGCCAAGACAATCCTAAGTCAAAAGAACAAAGCTGGAGGCATCACAATACCTGACTTCAAACTATACTACAAGGCTACAGTAACCAAAACAGCATGGTACTGGTACCAAAACAGAGATATAGACCAATGGAACAGAACAGAGTCCTCAGAAATAATACCACACATCTACAGCCATCTGATCTTTGACAAACCTGAGACAGACAAGAAATGGGGAAAGGATTCCCTATTTAATAAATGGTGCTGGGAAAATTAGCTAGCCATAAGTAGAAAGCTGAAACTGGATCCTTTCCTTACTCCTTATACGAAAATTAATTCAAGATGGATTAGAGACTTAAATGTTAGACCTAATACCATAAAAATCCTAGAAGAAAACCTAGGTAGTACCATTCAGGACATAGGCATGGGCAAAGACTTCATGTCTAAAACACCAAAAGCAACGGCAGCAAAAGCCAAAATTGACAAATGGGATCTCATTAAACTAAAGAGCTTCTGCACAGCAAAAGAAACTACCATCAGAGTGAACAGGCAACCTACAGAATGGGAGAAAATTTTTGCAATCTACTCATCTGACAAAGGGCTAATATCCAGAACCTACAAAGAACTCAAACAAATTTACAAGAAAAAAACAAACAACCCCATCAAAAAGTGGCCAAAGGATATGAACAGACATTTCTCAAAAGAAGACATTCATACAGCCAATAGACACATGAGAAAATGCTCATCATCACTGGCCATCACAGAAATGCAAATTAAAACCACAATGAGATACCATCTCACACCAGTTAGAATGGCGAACATTAAAAAGTCAGGAAACAACAGGTGCTGGAGAGGATGTGGAGAAATAGGAACACTTTTATACTGCTGGTAGGATTGTAAACTAGTTCAACCATTATGGAAAACAGTATGGCGATTCCTCAAGGATCTAGAACTAGATGTACCATATGACCCAGCCATCCCATTACTGGGTATATACCCAAAGGATTATAAATCATGCTGCTATAAAGACACATGCACACGTATGTTTATTGCAGCACTATTCACAATAGCAAAGACTTGGAATCAACCCAAATGTCCATCAGTGACAGACTGGATTAAGAAAATGTGGCACATATACACCATGGAATACTATGCAGCCATAAAAAACGATGAGTTTGTGTCCTTTGTAGGGACATGGATGCAGCTGGAAACCATCATTCTTAGCAAACTATCACAAGAACAAAAAACCAAACACCGCATGTTCTCACTCATAGGTGGGAACTGAACAATGAGATCACTTGGACTCGGGAAGGGGAACATCACACACCGGGGCCTACCATGGGGAGGGGGGAGGGGGGAGGGATTGCATTGGGAGTTATACCTGATGTAAATGATGAGTAGATGGGTGCTGACAAGTTGATGGGTGCAGCACACCAACATGGCACAAGTATACATATGTAACAAACCTGCACGTTATGCACATGTACCCTAGAACTTAAAGTATAATAAAAAAATAAAATAAAATAAATAAAAAAGATTTAGGGAAGTCAAAAGTTGCACACAAATTTTCTACTGCATGGAGTTTGGTGTCCCTAACCCCTGCATTAGTCAAGGGTCAACTGTATTAGTTAACCAGTATATGAAACTCTCTATGTGCCAGACATTGTTCTAAGTGCTTTGCATACTCAACTAATTTAATAATCATACAATCTTATGAAGAAGCTGCTACCATTATTCTCATGTTGTAGATACGAAAACAAAGACAAAGAGAGATAAGCAATTAAGTAATGGAACTGGGATTTGAACCCAAGGCAACCTGTCTCCTGAATTCATGCTTCAACTACTATATTGTACTGCCATTCAACTCCCAAAAAGTGTACTAGGTGGTATCCAAAACAAGTGTCTAGACAGTTATAAGATAACTTATTAAGACATTAACTTGTGTTTTGTATTCATAGTTGACAAGGATCATAAAGAATAAGCACTGTTTGACTTTTATTCTCTGTATTATTGCTTTTCTCTCATTAAAAAAAAAAAAGAAACAAAAAAAAAAAAAGAGAACTGGGGTATTTTCGTGTTTTATTCCATAATATATTTGCAGTGTCTTGCATGATACCTGGCCCATACTAATAATCAACAAAACTTTGAAATAAATCAGCAAATATTTACTAGCTTTAACTGACAAGACATTGTGTAAGGCTTTGTGTACTCATAGAGTTGTGAAATAAATAAGCTCTAAGTCCTGCCATCTATGTTTATGATATAGAATGTGGCTCACAGGTAACTGAATTTCAAATAGCATGTACTCAATACCATAAGACACATAAAAATGAGTAGCTAGGTGATTGTGGGGGAGGTAGATATTGGTTTTGTTTAGATAATTAAGATACTCTGCATTGGGATGTGGTGCTATTTGAGATGGGCTTTAAAGGGTTAGTATGATTGCTATGAGCAAAATTAAGGATAGGTGAATGTACAGCATTGGAAGAAGAAATGTTGTGAGCAAGAAAACACTTAAAAACTTAAAGGATATTTGTGGGAGGTTGAGCATGACAATATAACTGGAAGTCATTTTTATTTTTCTTGTGGATAGTGAGAAATAAGGCTAGAAGAATGGTAGGGGTGAGATTCTAATAAGCCTTAATTATTTGTTAATAAAAATAATAATTATTGCATGTTTACTATGTGTCAAGAACTTGGAAGCCAGTGATTCCTACAATATAAACCGTACCCTCAAGAAAACTGCAGAATGCTTTGAATGTCAGACTAAGAAAGGCATGAATTACCTTAATGTTACTATTGTGGTGAGACATCTCTGTCTTTTCTCAGAACATTTTCTTACTTGGTTAGTGTTGCTTCTTCTAGAACATCATGTAAAGGAAACAGTAGAGGGCATATTCTTGTGTCTAGTTTCTTTTGCCTAACATAATATGCTTGAGATTCATCCATGTTGCTGTGAGTATATTTACTGGTTCCCTTTCATTGCAATCCTAGTCGGATATATGACAGATACACTCCAGATTTTTCTATTTTAATGTATATCTGGCTTCAAAGATTAGCTGTACCACATTTTAGAATTATGAATAAATGGAATGGAGATAAAAACAGCCTGGGCATATAATATTGAGAGAAGGCAGTCTGAACGAATAAGGAGAAAAGGGTTTTGAATCAGCAATAGGGCAAGAATTAGTATTAGCATGAGTAGAAGGAAAAGATACTTAAGTATTAAAAGGAGATTATAAAAGACTGCAGAAGCAGCAGTCGGCACTGGTAGTAATAATGAAAGGTAGATATAGAGGCTGCTAATACAACACAGTGGTAAATCTCTATAACACAGTTGAAAGGGATATGCAGAAAAAAAATGGTCAGCTTAGTTGCTCTGATCAACAAATGAGAGAGATCAAGACTTAGAAGAAACACCCTGAAACAATAACCTTCCCCTCTTTAGTAAAAGATTAGTGACTCGGCCGGGCGCAGTGGCTCAAGCCTGTAATCCCAGCACTTTGGGAGGCCGAGACGGGCGGATCACGAGGTCAGGAGATCGAGACCATCCTGGCTAACACAGTGAAACCCCGTCTCTACTAAAAATACAAAAACTTAGCCGGGCGAGGTGGCAGGCGCCTGTAGTCCCAGCTACTCGGGAGGCTGAGGCAGGAGAATGGCGTGAACCCAGGAGGCGGAGCTTGCAGTGAGCTGAGATCCGGCCACTGCACTCCAGCCTGGGTGACAGAGCGAGACTCCGTCTCAAAAAAAAAAAAAAAAAAAAAAGGTTAGTGACTCTACTACAAAAGGATTAATGGTAGAATTTCAATTCACATCTCCAGAGTTTGTGAAGTGTTAACTGTAATTACCTAATTGGTTTTACATTTAATTTAACTGCTCTATTCTTTCTAATATAGTTTTCGCTAACATGATGTTTACTGTGTTATTCTCAAATTATTTCTTATATTATTTAAATTTGTTTTTTAAAATGTATGTACAGGCCGGGCGCGGTGGCTCAAGCCTGTAATCCCAGCACTTTGGGAGGCCGAGGCGGGTGGATCACGAGGTCAGGAGATCGAGACCATCCTGGCTAACATGGTGAAACCCCGTCTCTACTAAAAAAATACAAAAAACTAGCCGGGCGTGGTGGCGGGCGCCTGTAGTCCCAGCTACTCCGAGGCTGAGGCAGGAGAATGGCGTGAACCTGGGAGGCGGAGCTTGCAGTGAGCCGAGATCGCGCCACTGCACTCCAGCCTGGGTGACACAGCGCGAGACTCCGTCTCAAAAATAAATAAATAAATAAATAAATAAATAAATAAAATAAAATGTATGTACAATAAGACATTCTTTTTGGTATGCAGTTCTATAAACTTTCACAAATGCTTAGAGCCATGTAATCCTCACCACAATATGGGTGAATTACTTTTATTTTTAAGTCCTGGTTTTATACAACTGTAGAAGGGTGTGTGTGTGTGTGTGTTTGTGTAAGATAAAGGCTAGAGATAGAGATGCAATTTTTCCCCAAACCTTTATGGATTAAAGACTTAAACATAACAAATAAAACATTGAAAGTATTCTATGAAAATATGAAACAATATTTAATCACCATTTAGTGATGAAGGCTTTGTTAATCATGAAACAAATCATAGGAATTTTTATGAAAACATTAATATCAGACTTGATTACATAGTTTATAAAAATTCACGTTTGGTAAAAGACACTGTAAACAAAGCTAAATAAATAAGAAGCAAGAAAATATTTTGCAATATAGAGGAAGCACAAAAGATTTTGGTCTAGTAGGAGAAGTATAGTGTAGTGGAATTGTACTATAGAACATTGGTCTTGAATTAAGTCAGAAAAGATAGGTATGTATCCTATCTTTGCCACATAAGCCATATATGACCTTAGTGGTTATGCATCCTCTTTCTCCTTATCACCACATTTGTAAAATTAGCAAAATAATAGTATTTACCTCACAGGATTTTTGGAGGTTCATAATTTACATTAAAGACTTGTTACAATGATTTGCCCATAGTAAATCCTTAATTAATATTAGCTATAGTATTACTTTCATTATTGATAAATGATTCTGCAAATCAATAAAAAAACAGCATGCAGGCTGCGGTGGGGGTAGGTCAGGGGGTGGGTCGGAAGCCGGGGTAGGGGAACGGGGTGGCTCACGCCTGTAATCCCAGCACTTTGGGAGGCCAGGGTGGGTGGATCACCTGAGGTCAGGAGTTGGAGACCAGCCTGGCCAACAGGTTGAAACCCCGTCTCTACTAAAAACACAAAAGTTAGCCAGGCATGGTGGCATGCGTCTGTAATCGCAGCTACTCAGGAGGTGAAGGCAAGAGAATCACTTGAACTCGGGAGGTGGAGGTTGCAGTCAGCCAAGATCATGTCACTGCACTCCATCCTGGGCAACAGACCAAGACTGTACTTCAAAAAAAAAAAAAAAAAGACAAAAATACCAACAAGAAGGTTTTAAAGAAAAAAAGCAGTAAATTTCATGAACACAAAATCTTCAGAAAATAAAACACATATGGCTAATAAGTATGCAAAAGATGCTAAACTATGTAATTAACCATACACAATTATTTAAATGAAATATTAACTTCAACCAAATTGAAAAATATTAAAATTTGATGATGTAATTATATAGATATTTTTATACACTGTTAGCCAAGGTCCTCCAAGAATCAGAGACCAAGATACGATTATTCATATAAGAAATTTATTGAGAGAAATACCTGTGATAGAAAATGGGGAAAGAGCTGAAGGAATCTGGGAGAACTGCCAAACCACAATGCAGGACTGGCTCTGGATGAAAAAGAAGGGTAAAGAAGGAAGAATTAAATAAAGGTTGGGAGAGAAAGCATTCTACACTGCACTGTGGTTTAAGAGACTTCTGAAAGGTCGTTGGGAGAGTCCTTGAGCCAAAATCTCCCATCAGAGCAGCCCTGCATGTCTTAGGAATGGACCTGTCTTAAAATCTCTGCTGTGTTCAATTGTTTACTGACTAGAAGCAACCCTTAGGAAAAGAGGTCTGTGCACAGCACAAGTGCAGTGATGGATTTCTAAGTGGTACGATTGGGCTGCAGGTCAGTTACACTCTGTTCCATCAGAGATATAAGAAGCACATTTTCATGGCACTATGCATGGTGTATTAGTCCATTCTCACACTGCTATGAAAAAATATCCGAAACTGGGTAATTCATAAAGAAAAGAGGCTCCACATTGCTGGGGAGGCCTCAGGAAACTTGCAATTAAACTTACAATTATGGTGGAAGGCAAAGGAGAAGCAGGCACCTTCTTCACAGGGCAGCAGGATGAAGTGAGTGCAAGCAGAGGAAATGCTATATGCTTATAAAACCAACAGATCTCATGAGAGTCTCTCATTATCATGAAAATAGCATGTGGGAAACAGCCCCCATGATCCCATTACCTCCACCTGCCCCCACCTTTGACATGTGTGGGTTATGGGGATTACAACTGAAGATGAGATTTTGAGTGGGGACACAGACAAACCATATCAAATGGTAACATATATTTATTTATATATTTGTAGGTCATTTTAGCAATAGTTTTTACATTTGGAATGGTTGTTTCCTTTCACATGGCAGTTCTACCTCTAAGAATTTATCCTTCAGAAATATACAATTTGGCCGGGCGCGGTTGCTCAAGCCTGTAATCCCAGCACTTTGGGAGGCCAAGACGGGCGGATCACGAGGTCAGGAGATCGAAACCATCCTTGCTAACCCGGTGAAACCCCGTCTCTACTAAAAAATACAAAAAAAAAAAAAAAAAAACAACTAGCCGGGCGAGGTGGCGGGCGCCTGTAGTCCCAGCTGCTCAGGAGGCTGAGGCAGGAGAATGGCGTGAACCCGGGAGGCGGAGCTTGCAGTGAGCTGAGATCCGGCCACTGCACTCCAGCCTGGGCGACAGAGCGAGACTCCGTCTCAAAAAAAAAAAAAAAAAAGAAAAGAAATATACAACTATATATATACATGATGACTTACATGGATTCTCATTCAACTAATGACTTGCTACTGAAACATGGAAATCTGATTTTTAACAATATAAAATAAGTAAAAATATAAATAAATTAATAAATTAAAATAAAATAAATTTAAAAAATAAATATACAGCTATGTAAAAATCTATGCAAAGTAATGATTATTGCATCATCATGTGTCATTGTTGAAAATTAGAATCAATTTAAAGGTTAATCAATAGGGGACTGGAAAAAAATAACATATACCATTGAATATGATATTGTCAGGATACATGTACATTGAAAAGAATACATAAGATAGTATTGAGCAATAATGGATTACAAATAGGATGTCTCCTGTGAACTTTCACGCCTATGAAAAAGAAAGGAAACCAAGTAAGTGGAATAAAAGCGTTCATCTTTCTGAATATAAGCTGAAATTTTAGCCCAATGTTTTGTCTCATAAAGAAAAAGAAACATGAAGTTTTTCTTATAGTAGAGAACCTTTCTTAATTACTTTCTTTTTGTTATTATTATTATACTTTAAGTTCTGGGGTACATGTGCAGAACGTGCAGGTTTGTTACATAGGTACGCACGTGCCATGGTGGTTTGCTGCACCCATCAACCCATCATCTACATTAGGTATTTCTCCTAATGCTATATTTCCCCTCGCCCCCCACCCCCTGACAGGCCCCAGCGTGTGATGTTCCACTCCCTGTGTCCATGTGTTCTCATTGTTCAACTCCCACTCATGAGTGAGAACATGCAGTGTTTGGTTTTCTGTTCTTGTGTTAGTTTGCTGAGAATGATAGTTTCCAGCTTCATCCATGTCCCTGCTTGAACAACCCATGTCATGTTCAAGGACATGAACTCATCCTTTTTTATGGCTGCATAGTATTCCATGGTGTATATGTGCCACATTTTCTTTAATTACTTTATTTTGAACAACTACTTGGAAAAAATACATAAATCTGAAATGACCTTAATCAATGTTAGTTTTGTATGTTAATAGAAATTATCAGCCAGAATTTATAAGAAAAAAAGGAAGACAAAAAAATCAACACTAATTTTTTTTTTTTTTTTTTTTTTTTTTGAGACGGAGTCTCGCGCTGTCGCGGGACTGGAGTGCAATGGTCAGATCTCAGCTCACTGCAAGCTCCGCCTCCCGGGTTTGCGCCATTCTCCTGCCTCAGCCTCCCGAGTAGCTGGGACTACAGGCGCCTGCCACCTCGCCCGGCTAGTTTTTTGTATTTTTTAGTAGAGACGGGGTTTCACTGTGTTAGCCAGGATGGTCTCGATCTGCTGACCTCATGATCCGCCCGTCTCGGCCTCCCAAAGTGCTGGGATTACAAGCTTGAGCCACCGCGCCCGGCCAACACTAATTTTTAAATTACCATCTGTGAAGAGAGGAGATGACCTCACAATTACGAATTTTGGATACCAAGTATAAACAAGCCTTTTCAAGACTACTTTAGAAACAAATATATGATAAGTGGTTTTATTAGGGATTTTATCATGAATAACAGATATATACTTGTGACTTGGGATAAAATTTTGAGTGATAGCATCATATGCAGATTCAAAAAGTGCTTTCTTTAAAATATCCTAGATAGAAGTGATTATGTTGTGTTCTAGAAAACTGTCAGATCTCTCCAGAAACAAATCTTCAGTGATGATAACAGCAGATGTTAAATTCAACGTAAAATGTGAATAAAATCGTTTTATAAAACATGCTAACGATATAACATTATATTATACCTAAATCTGCATTGGGTGTTTATTGTACAAACCAATGAATTGGGTGCTATAAAGGATAATAGAGAGAAGTGTGAAAGGCAACTTACCCCAAAGGGCATACTGTATTGTTGGATCATCAGAAACATTCATGAATTTTGTAAATATATATTTGTAATTAATTTAATCAATATTTGCAAAATAAATAGGGAGACATCATCTTATTTAATTGCCATTTACATGATTTTCTATATTCAGGTCAGCCATATACTCTTGAAAAACATTCTCCTTAAGAAAGTAGAAACATTTCTTACATTCAAAATTATCTTATAATTGAATATATATGGAAAATGCCCCCAGCCCTTTAGGAATCTGCTTCATTTCTCATATGGACAGAAGAATAAGGTTGAAAGACTTTTTTTGCTGTTGTTATTGTTTATACCTGTTTTCTATTGCTACCAAAACATATCACAAAGCCAGTGACTTAAAATAGCACAATGTATTATACATCTCTGTAGGTCATAAACACAACTCATTGGGCTAAAATCAAGGCATCATCAGGGGTGCATTCCTTCCTGAAGGCTATAGGAAAGAATCCATTTTCTTGCCTTCTCTGGCTTCTAGAAGCCATCTACATTCCTTGGTTCATGGCCCACCTCCTCCACCTTCAAAACCAGCAACATCAAACTTACTTCTCACACTACCATCTTTGGTTCTCTGCAGCTGGAAAAGGTTCTCTGCTTTAAAAGACTCACGAAATTAGATGGGATTTACCTGGATAATCCAGAATAATCTTCCCATTACAAGCTTCTTAACCTGAATCACAGATGCAAAATCCCTTTTGCCATGCAAAGTAATGTATATTAACAGGTTCGGAGGAGTAGGACACATACATCTTTCAGGGGCCATTATTCTGCTTTCCACGCTTTTACTTAAAAATGAAACTTAAATCAGTTATCAATTCATGTTATTTTCAGATTCATGTCAATAGAAAAACATATATCAACAAATCTGCATTGTGTGCTTATCGTGCAAACCAATGGATTGGGTGCTACAAAGTATAATAGAGAGAAGTGTAAGAGAGATCTTACCCTAAAGAGCATTCTATATTTTTGCATCAGAAACATTCATGAAAAGCCAATTAACAATAAACACCTATGTGCTGAGTGTCAAATTCATGTGTTAAACAATATTTATTGAGCATCCACTATGCTTTTCTAAGCTCTGATAATACAATGAAAGAAAACAACACAATGCCTCTACCTTCATTAAGTTTATTTTCATGTATGGAAAAGAGGTAATAAGAAAAGAAACTATGAAAAGAAAATAAAAACTCACTATGCCAAAGGGAAAAGTTAAGCTTGGGAGATGACTCACGCAAAAACTGCCTTTCTTTTGTTCGTAAACAGATAGCTGCAACAATAGAAGGCCACATATCTCCCAGATGGCCTCCTTTACAAATTGCTCACAAGGAAATTCCCGTGGGCCCCAAAATCTTTACCCTAAAGCAGAGTTATATTGAATATCAACCTGACAGTACAAATTAACAACTTGTCTTCACAGGTGTGACACAAAAACAAGACTGGCAATCATCCCTCCATGCACCCTAAGAAAAATGCACATTTGACTTCCTCTTCCTTATGTTTACTTTATCTTATGTAAAATGCAGATTTACTAAGAGTGAGATAAATGCATAATGGACTACTCCTCTTTTCCCTCCTGCCCACTCTCCCCTTTCAATAATGAAGTTCTCAAACCCCCTTTGGAGAAAGCACTGGGCTACAGATTTTACTTAGGCACGTCCAGAACTTTGGCAAAATAAACCACCAAGTTGATTGAGATCTGTCTCAGACCCTTTTTGGTTTACAAATTTAATAGATATACTGTAATATCAAGCAGGAATAAATGCTATGGAGGAAAATAAAGTAGGTTAAGGGGATAGAAGAGATGGAATAGCTATTCCAAAAAGGTTAGTAGTCCTCTTTGAAAGCTGAATGAATGAATGAATGAATGAGTGTTACAGAGAAATACTGTGTGACTTCACAGTACAACAGTGATCTCTCTTGACTAGAGTAATCCAAAATACTTCATATTAAAAAACAGAACATACATCTTTGAAGGATAAGTAGGGTTTTAATAAGTAGAGCAATATTTCTCATTGTGCTATATGTATCATCTTCATCAGAAGCCACTGCTAAGTTGTGGATTCTCAGGTGCCACCAATAGACCTACTAAATCGGAACCTCTGTGGATGGAGCTTAGGGATGTAACCAGGTGATTCTTACCTAAACTGAATTATGAAAAAACATCAAGACAGAGTCTTAAACAACTAAAACTTAAAAGAAAACTGCACTGACCCTTCCTGATGGCAACATGTAGCCCATGCCATGCTTGGGAGGATTAGTGAGTAGACTAAACTGGTGAAACAGATGGTCAAAACTGGAAGGATGTTTTCTACCAGGCCGAGAAGTTTAAACTCTAAAGACTGGTGAACCATCAAGCATTAATGATCAGGTAATTAACATAAAAAGCAAAAGCAATATTTTAGGTCTATTAGCAATATTTAGGACCATTAGTCGTGACGTGTACAGGATGGACTGCAAGCGAAGGTATCAATAATGAGGAAAAGTATGATAAATCTATGGCAGTGGTACACACTTGAGGCATTATTCATCAGAGCCAGGTTAACTTCAATAATAATCAAAGGGGAAGAACAGATATGGAGGACATGATGAGGTAAGTAAAAATGAGACATTGTAATTATTTTGATTGGGAGAATGAGGGAAGAGTCAGAAATGACTCAGACTTTGAACCCAGATAACTGGCTAAATGGGTTTGCTGATTATTATGGAACACCATTACCCAGCTTGATGGGACAATACTCATAAATGACTATATAATAGTGTAGGAGAAAAAAGCTATTACCTTCTTCCTGCAATTTTTCTAAATTTGCCAGTAATCAAAGAAATGTGATTAGAGCCGTCTCTTGTACTTCTACCCAAGTTAACACATGAAATAACTTCCAGCATTTGGGAATCAATGTGCAAGAAAAAAACACCTTAATATTGAAGAAAACTGGAACTGGCCCTTTACAGCAACTGTTAGTAATTTATTATCTGAGGAGGAAGTAGAATGTAATTATAGTTTTATGATTGTCAGTATCACTAGCATTTTGGAGAAAACCTGTTCCAATTCATGTTTGTTTCTTCAGTTATAGCACATACACTTAAACATAATCACACTAAGAAATAATTACTATTGTTTAGCAAATGATAGCACTTATGTCTTTCAATTATTTTTAATTAAAAAATTATGTCTTTCAATCACCTAGTAATCCATGTAAAGTAAACCTCATTAAAATAAAACTTTTTAAAGGTTGAAGTACACATTTTTCTAAACCAAGATATAGTAGGATACTCAAAGAAACAGGTAACTAGTGATTAGAGTATTCCATGCATTTTAAATGGAATCATCTAGGAATGTGAAGAATATGTTCTTTAACATTCTTTGTGTGTGTGTGTGTTGGGGGGGGGGGGGGGGGGGGGGGGGGGGGGGGGGGGAGGGGGAGCTTTCTACACTTATACACATGCCCATAGAGATATATGCATATATATATCTGAAAAAAATGAGCAGAGATTTAATACACGTACAATTTGAGTTCCATATATATATATATACACACACATATATATATATAAAATGTTCACCACATTAATGCCTTTGGAATTATCTGTATCAAAACACATTTGGCAATATGTTGTTACTACTCTAGAAAACTACCGTATCTATTTTCACATCTCGTTTTTTCCACAAATATAGTTTACTTTCTCCACTTTATTTTGAAGAAAAATCATAGGATTCTCTCTCTTCCCATAATTTCCTACTTGGAGAGAAATAGCTAACAACTAGAAGAAGCAAAACTACATCCCACATTTTCTTCTGAGGTCAAACCCACTGAGCAACTGAAGTTGGTATTATTGGGTTTTCACGGGATTACTTGTCTTCTCATGTGAAACATGAATATACATAAGTGAGAATAGATTCAGCTTCCTGTAGTGACCAAGTGTCTCCTTTCAGAGCAATCCTTGTACAAATAATAGTAGCAATTCTGAACATTTTTTTTTTTAATTAAGGCATTGGATTATGATTAAAAGCAAGCAGGAGCTGGAGTGGATTTGACAGTTGTGAGGAAGTTAAGGTATGAGGTGAGATTTCTTTTTCTTTTAATAGCTTTTAGCCTTACCAGGCCCCATCTGGTGGAAATGCCCTGATAGAAATGCTGTGGTCTAACTGGCTTGAAAAATGAGAGAAGCCGGGCGCGGTGGCTCACGCCTGTAATCCCAGCACTTTGGGAGGCCGAGGCGGGCGGATCACAAGGTCAGGAGATCGAGACCACGGTGAAACCCCGTCTCTACTAAAAATACAAAAAATTAGTCGGGCGCGGTGGCGGGCGCCTGTAGTCCCAGCTACTCGGGAGGCTGAGGCAGGAGAATGGCGTGAACGCAGGAAGCAGAGCTTGCAGTGAGCCGAGATCGCGCCACTGCACTCCAGCCTGGGGGACAGAGCGAGACTCCGTCTCAAAAAAAAAAAAAAAAAAAAAGAAAAAGAAAAATGAGAGAAAGGAGTTCTGGGCAATCACAGCTACTGACAGTGAGGGAAAAAATTCACAGGAAAAAGGAAGCCAGGAAGGGAAATGCTCATATATTATGAATAGTCTCTGCCTAAATATCTGGCTGACCCTTGAACTATACAAGGGTGAGGTAGACTACAAGGAGCTAAGCCAAAATAAAAGAACTAAATTGAGGTCTTAGCTGCCTACCCACCACGGGAGAAACCTTGTTCACATTACGAGTTCAGTGAAGTTAAAAGAGTGTTTTTTTTAATGAACATTCTTTAGGAAAACATAAAAATAAAAACCAGAATTTTCACAAGATTTACAACTTCAAGGTACAATTCAAAATACTCAGAACATGAAGAATCAGAGAAAAGATTATCAATTTCAAAAAAAGGAAAATTAATGGAAACCAACCTCAAGATTTTGTAACTATGTAATAACTATAAAACCCTAAGATTTTATAACACAGCTTTTATAACTATGATCAGGGATATAAAGAAAATATGCTTGTTATGAATGAAAGGAAATCTTAGCAGAAATATAGAAACTATAAAACGAACAAAGAGGAACTTCTATTTTAAAAAGTATCTTAAATAAAATAAATTGTTTAATAAGCTTAACAGCAAAATGGAAACATTAAACGGAAAAAAAGGCAAGGAATTTGAAGATAGATAAATAGAAATTATCCTACTTGAAGGCCGGGCGCCGTGGCTCAAGCCTGTAATCCCAGCACTTTGGGAGGCCGAGACGGGCGGACCGACGGGCGGATCACGAGGTCAGGAGATCGAGACCATCCTGGCTAACACGGTGAAACCCCGTCTCTACTAAAAATACAAAAAACTAGCCGGGCAACATGGCGGGCGCCTGTAGTCCCAGCTACTCTGGAGGCTGAGGCAGGAAAATGGCGGGAACCCGGAAGGCGGAGCTTGCAGTGAGCCGAGATCGCGCCACTGCACTCCAGCCTGGGCGACGGAGCAAGACTACGTCTCAAAAAAAAAAAAAAAAAAAAAAAGAAAGAAAAAGAAATTATCCTACTTGAAAAACAGGGGAAAAAAGATGATTGAAAAAAAAAATGAGCTGAGATTTAATACACATATAATTTAGTTCCATAAAAAGAGAAGAGAAAATGGAAGGAAAAAAACGACATTATAAAAGCTTTGTGTATGCAAAGGAGTAACTTTGATTTTAGATGCTTATTTAAATCTCTTTAAATTTAACTGTTCTTGCAAAGATTTGACTGGGAAATCTGGTTTTTAAATGGTCATGTAAAGATAGAATTTTTTTTTTTTTT
Source organism: Macaca thibetana thibetana (assembly GCF_024542745.1). Classification (NCBI taxonomy): domain Eukaryota; kingdom Metazoa; phylum Chordata; class Mammalia; order Primates; family Cercopithecidae; genus Macaca; species Macaca thibetana. The sequence continues at coordinate 109,535,281 of NC_065598.1, forward strand.
TTTTTTTTTTTTTTTTTTTTTTTTTGAGACGGAGTCTCGCGCTGTCACCCAGGCTGGAGTGCAGTGGCCGGATCTCAGCTCACTGCAAGCTCCGCCTCCCGGGTTCCCGCCATTCTCCTGCCTCAGCCTCCCGAGTAGCTGGGACTACAGGCGCCCACAACCGCGCCCGGCTAGTTTTTTGTATTTTTTTTTTTAGTAGAGACGGGGTTTCACCATGTTAACCAGGATGGTCTCGATCTCCTGACCTCGTGATCCGCCCATCTCGGCCTCCCAAAGTGCTGGGATTACAGGCTTGAGCCACCGCGCCCGGCCAGAATTTTTTATTTTAACCTTCTGAAAATCACCCACAAATAAAAGGAGAATGAGGAAATAAAAAAAACCAAATTCTTTTTGGATGAAATCAATGAACATCTGAAATCCTAAATCACATTTGACAAAGAAGGGCTTCATATACATTTAAGGATAAACAGTGGCACAGGAAGACAGCAAGAGCGGATGCACATAACCATGGAACTTTTTTTTGTAGACGGAGTTGCGCTCTGTTGCCCAGGCTGGTATGCAGTGGCATGATATTGGCTCACTGTAACCTCCTCCTCCCAGGTTCAAGTGATTCTCCTGCCTCACCCTCATGAGTAGCTGGGACTACAGGAGCTGGCCGCTACACCCAGATAATTTTTGGGTGTTTTTGGTACAGACAGGGTTTCACCATTTTTGCCAGGCTGGTCTCGAACTCCTGACCTCAAGTGATCTGCCCGCCTTGGCCTCCCAAAGTGCTGGGATTACAGACATGAGTGACCGCACACAGCCTCATGACCGTGGAACTCTGATGAAGCCCACAGATCATAGTTCTCCCAAATATGTATCACATTCTCAAGGGCAAAACTAATACTTCTTTGTTATGCGAAAACTATCCTGTTATTTGAATACGTACTTTGAAATTACGTTATAGGTACATTTTAAATGACTCACCTTGGGGGTGCATTTTGAGAAAACGTTGAGGAAAATAATATATTAGTGATTCTTCGGAGCTCACTTCTTTTTTTTTTTTTTTTTTTTTTTTTTTTTTTGAGACTGAGTCTGGCTCTGTCGCCCAGGCTGGAGTGCAGTGGCCGGATCTCAGCTCACTGCAAGCTCCACCTCCCGGGTTTACACCATTCTCCTGCCTCAGCCTCCCGAGTAGCTGGGACCACAGGCGCCCGCCACTTCGCCCGGCTAGTTTTTTTGTATTTTTTTAGTAGAGATGGGGTTTCACCGTGTTAGTCAGGATGGTCTCGATCTCCTGACCTCGTGATCCGCCCGTCTCGGCCTCCCAAAGTGCTGGGATTACAGGCTTGAGCCACCGCGCCCGGCGGAGCTCACTTCTAATTCAAAAGCATTTAGTTCATTTTTTTTCATTCCAATAAAAATGAAAATAGGCTAGGCACTGTGGTGCACGCCTGTAATCCCAGCACTTTGGGAGGCCCGAGGTGGGTGGATCACTTGAGGCCAGGAGTTCAAGACCAGCCTGACTAACATGGCAAAACTCCACCTCTACTTAAAAAATAATAATAATACAAATATTAGCTGGTCATGGTGGTGCACACCTGTCCAAGCTACTCTGGAGGCTGAGGCAGGAGAATTTCTTGAACCCGGGAGGCGGAGGTTGCAGTGAGATGAGATCGTGCCGCTGCATTCCAGCCTGGGCAACAGAGCAAGACTCCCTCTCCAGAAAAAATAAAGAAGAAGAAATAAAAGAAATTTTAAGATGGCCGGGCGCGGTGGCTCACGCCTGTAATCCCAGCACTTTGGGAGGCCGAGGCGGGCGGATCACAAGGTCAGGAGATCGAGACCACGGTGAAACCCCGTCTCTACTAAAAATACAAAAAATTAGCCGGGCGCGGTTGTGGGCGCCTGTAGTCCCAGCTACTCGGGAGGCTGAGGCAGGAGAATGGCGTGAACCCGGGAGGCGGAGCTTGCGGTGAGCCGAGATCGCGCCACTGCACTCCAGCCTGGGCGACAGAGCGAGACTCCCTCTCAAAAAAAATAAAATAAAATAAAATAAATAAAAAATAAAAAAATAAAAAATAAAAAGAAATTTTAAAATTCTAAACTTGTTGATGTAGATCTACACTACCTCCAGATGGTCACCAAGGAGATCAATTATCTCCGCTTTGGCAGTTTAAAATGTCATCTTATTAGAATACAATACACAAAAGTTCCCTTACCAGATTATCAATTAACTGACTTGGGAAAATAATAAGTGTTCTCTATTTCCTCTATAAAGCATTCTAACTGATGCCCATTGCAGGCTAAATACTCACTGCTAGTTGGCTGTACTCATTACCTTCACATGCTTCTCCTTCCACCATATGAATTTGATGCTTACCAAGAGTCTGTTGAGTTTATTCCAAAACTTATTTATGCCAGTTGTACATGTTAATGTGTTAAGTAATTTAAGGCAATATTGCGTAAAGTGATAAGATATGAATGCAAAATCAGAGTTGTTCTTTCTATAAAAACTAACTTGAATGCTTTGAAAAATATTATCAAAAGTACATCTTTAAACATTGCTTTTGAATTTGGTGTAGATGAGAATTGCAAATACAAGGAAAATTTATTAATATTTTAAAAATATCTAAACTCAGATTGCTTGCCAATTTTCTTTAAGTCCGCTATTCACTTTAAAGAAACTCAAATTGTAAAAAATAAATTATTTGATTTATATATTATTTTTTTAATAGTTCATGTAAGAACAATAATGTGAAACTCAAATGATTGATTTATATACTCAAAGGAAAAGCCCTATGTTAAAAAAAAAAAAAAAAAGCCAAATATACACTTCGTATTTTAAACATTTATAGCACAGTCCATCATTTTTATATTTCCTCAATTTTGCTTACTTAAAAGAAAAACAGAAACCAAGAAACTACTACCATGGCATAGGAGAAAAAAAGATTTATCAATGCCCTTTGATGTGTTATTAGCCACAAAGCTATTGTTACCAGAGAGAATTCTGGAGAAGAACTATTGTATTGGCCGGGCGCGGTGGCTCAAGCCTGTAATCCCAGCACTTTGGGAGGCCGAGACGGGCGGATCACGAGGTCAGGAGATCGAGACCATCCTGGCTAACACGGTGAAACCCTGTCTCTACTAAAAAATACAAAAAAAAAACTAGCCGGGTGAGGTGGCGGGCGCCTGTAGTCCCAGCTACTCAGGAGGCTGAGGCAGGAGAATGGCGTGAACCCGGGAGGCGGAGCTTGCAGTGAGCTGAGATCCGGCCACAGCACTCCAGCCTGGGTGACAGAGCGAGACTCCGTCTCAAAAAAAAAAAAAAAAAAAAAAAAAAAAGAACTATTGTATTATCAATATCCCCCATTCAATACTATTTTAATAACATAAAATATGTGCTTTTCGAAATGGAGAGGTCATGTGAATAAATCTAGTTTTCAATTATCATTGTCCAACTCCACTTTTCTCCTGTTAGCATTTTATTATTATAATTTAATTTGGCATGATGATAATAGTAAAAAACTTGTGTAGAAAGCTTTATAATCACCATAATAATAGCTAGCATTTATAGAGTCTTTACTATATGCCAGGCACCTTGCTAAGTACTTTATAGGAAGAAGCGCCTTTAATTTTCCCAACTCTCAAGCTAACTTTCAATTTAAAGTTATTGAAATGAAATGAAACAAACTGTCATTGAATAGCCTATAAGGCCTACTTTTGTACCAATATATACAATAATGAGCCATCTCAGTACCTATTTCCCAAGTGAGTAATCCAGTATAATATAAATATCCTGCTGTTTGGGGAAGAAAACAATGCAAAGTAATGAACGTTCTTAGGCTTAAAAAAAGTAAGCACATTCCAAACAGTAGTATCTTCTTTAACCGAATGCATGGAATAATCAAATTTAAGACCAAAGATAAAATTAAGGAAATGTATTTCATCAAAGGATAATTATAGTTCTATTACCAATCCATTAATTCACATTGATTCATATATTATTCTTACTTATTATATAATTTAAGACTATGTGGTAAAATTTATAATCTTATAAGATCTAGTTCCCAAAAGTTATAGAGCATTCCATTCATTGTATTGGGCTAATTTCTACTGAAATCAGGCATTTCCCCCACACATGTAAAAGTACTTTCTCAAATTTTCTTGAACATTTAATCTGAACAAGCCCTTTGTATACATACTTATTTAATCTTTAAAAAAAAAAAAACTGTGAAAGGACAGGTACACTATTCTTTGGAATGATTTAGGACACTTGCTTGGGAACACACAATTAATAAGTATGGGAGTCTAACATAATAGGACATTGAAAAGGACTTCCCTTGTTGTCTTGGGATTGTCCACTAGAACTCACAGCTAAAAAAAGATTTAAAAAATACTAAGGCACTACATATCTTATTCAAAAATGAGCTACCAACAAGCTACCCAGACTTGCATCCAGGTATCACACTGCAAGGTTTTCTAATTGGTGTCCCAACTCACCCACACCATAATCAACCCGTGCCCTACTACTTCACTCCAGTATATAAGGAGAGCACCAGGGAAGGTAGAGTGCGCATCAAAGTGATTCCTCTGCCTCCTTGTAATAGGAGGGAAGAGGTGGGTTTTTTTTCCTCTTGAAACCAAATAATGTGGTGTTCCAAGAGAAAATATTTATAAAATGTAGGATGCATGCATGTAAGAAGACTAAAGAGATGTTTTGTTCCCTGGCTAGATAATTGCTTAGGCAACAGGCTTGCTATTATGCCCCTTGTCAAAAGAAAAAAACTACAACAAATTTAGTTTAAAGATCAAATTGACTTTTACTTGCAATTTGAGAATCTGGTAACATCTCACTCTATAAAATAGAATGAGTGTTCCAATGAGCGGAGCAGAGGAGGTTGGCTTTATAGGCAGAAAAGGGCTGAAGAAGCAGAAACAGAACAAAAAGTGAGTTGGTCCTTTCGAAGTTACTGTCTTTCCAGGTTAAAACAGAGGCGACTTTCTTATTATGTTGACTCTGGTTGACTGGAATCTCATTTTTCAGAAAAACTGGCCCATTTCAAAGTTCAGTTTTATTAGCACTTAGCACAGGTGACTCCATCCTGGTTTGGTCTGGTCTGGCTGGGACCTAGTACAGGAGGCTAGTCCAAAACAATGGCCTCCCATGAACTTTGTTTCCCACCCTATACCTATCTGATCAGGAAAATAAAGAGAGACTTAAAGGAAGAAGGAAGAACTTAAAGAAGAGATGGCGGTGGAGCAGCCTGTACTTCCTACAGCTCAACACAGGAATAACACCTGAGTATAGTTTAAGTGGTCATCAATGACAGAAGCCGGCACGAGTTCTTCAGTGAACTACTGTGTGAAGATTTTAATAGGTGATACAAATGGTTGAGAATTGTGCAGTAGGGAAGTCCCAAGAGTCCTCAAAAATACTCGTACGTACACTCCATAAAAGAGTCAGCATTTGGGTGTCTATTACACAGAGGGCATAGAGAGCCAGTGTTTGATAGTCAGAAAATCAGCAACAACAACAACTGCTAATATTCATATGTTGATATTGTAACCTTGTGCCCTTCTAAAAGAAACCTCAGGCTGGGCGCAGTGGCTCATGTCTGTACTACCAACACTTTGGGAAGCTGAGGTGGGTGGATCACTTGAGGTCAGGAGTTTAAGACCAGCCTGGAGGCCGGGCGCGGTGGCTCAAGCCTGTAATCCCAGCACTTTGGGAGACCGAGACGGGCGGATCATGAGGTCAGGAGATCAAGACCATCCTGGCTAACACGGTGAAACCCCGTCTCTACTAAAAAATACAAAAAACTAGCCGGGCGAGGTGGCAGGCGCCTGTAGTCCCAGCTACTCGGGAGGCTGAGGCAGGAGAATGGCGTAAACCCGGGAGGCGGAGCTTGCAGTGAGCTGAGATCCGGCCACGGCACTCCAGCCTGGGCGGCATAGCGAGACTTCGTCTCAAAAAAAAAAAAAAAGACCAGCCTGGCCAATGTGGTGAAGGCCTGTCTCTACTAAGAAAAATACAAAAATTAGCCAGGCCTGGTGGTGGGCACCTGTAATCCCAGCAACTTGGGAGAGGCGGCGATTGCATTGAGCCAAGATCCCACCACTGCACTGCAGCCTGGGTGACAGAGAGAGAGACTCCGTCTCAAAAAAAAAAGAAAAAAAAAGAAACTTCAGAGAATTCCTTTTCCCCTTCCCCCATGTGAGGACACAAGAAGAAGACAGTCTGCAACCTGAAAGAGGGCACTCATCAGAACCTGATCATGCTGGCACCCTCATCTCAACTGGTCCGTGGTATGGTGTTATAGCAGTCTAAATGAACTAAGACAACACCAAGAAGTCTGCAAAATGCTGTCAGTTAATTAAAGAGACAGTCTCCTCTCATGCCCTCTCCCCAAAACCGTCTTGTAGTCAATAGGAGAGAAGAAACAAAAACTGAGAAGAAAAAGAATATAGGCTACTAGCAGAGTATTCCCTGTCTCCACTCTAGGCCTTGCAGCTCTATGAAATTAGATATGAGACAGAAGTTTGAAACTGGGCTAGACTTTTTTTTTTAACTGTGAATTATACTGCACATACAAATGTTTGTAAAATGTATCCATACAGGATGGATGATGACATCATGTCATCAGCAAAAATAAACAATTTCAATTCTTCCTTTTCTGTTAGCATGCCATTTAATTCTTTCTCTTTGTAATTGCTCTAGCTAGGACTTCCAGTACTATGTTGAAAAGAAGTGGGGAGATAAAGATAATTTTAAATTGAAAAAATTCAGTATATGAAATATGTTGTCTTTTGGCTCAGAATTTGGTCTTGGTGAAAAATCTATGTGCACTTGAAAATAAAAATGTGTATTCTGAGTTTTGGTTGTACTATCCCATGAATATCAATTACATCAAGTTGATTAATAGCATTGCACAGATCTTATGTCATTAGTGAAATTTGTTTCCACTTGTTCTTTCACTTAAAGAGAGTTGTGTACAAATCTCCAGCTGTATATTTTTTATATTTTGCTATTTCTCCTTTTATTTCTGTTGATTTTTATTTCATGAATTTTGAAGTTCTGTGATACAGGTTCGTACATATTTAGAATTGTACCTCTTCCTGATTAATTATCCATTTATCATTATGATATTTCCTATTTATCCTTATTGAGGGCCTGTTAGTCTGTTCTTGCATTGCCATAAAGAAGTACCTGAGGCCGGGCGCGGTGGCTCAAGCCTGTAATCCCAGCACTTTGGGAGGCCGAGGCGGGCGGATCACGAGGTCAGGAGATCGAGACCATCCTGGCTAACACGGTGAAACCCCGTCTCTACTAAAAATACAAAAAGAAATTAGCCGGGCGTGGTGGCGGGCGCCTGTAGTCCCAGCTACTCCGGAGGCTGAGGCAGGAGAATGGCGTGAACCCGGGAGGCGGAGCTTGCAGTGATCCGAGATCGCGCCACTGCACTCCAGTCTGGGCGACAGAGCGAGACTCCGTCTCAAAAAAAAAAAAAAAAAAAAAAAAAGAAGTACCTGAGAGTGGGTAATTTATAAAGAAAAGAGGTTTACTTTTGCTCATGGTTCTGCAGGCTGTAGAGGAAGTGTGGTGCTAGTCTGTGCTCCTGGCAAGGGCCTCAGAAAGCTTCCAGTCATGACAGAAGGCAGAAGGGAAGTAGGCATGTCACATGGCAAGAGAGAGAGCAACAGAGAGAGGGAGAAGGTGCCAGGCTCTTTTAAACAACCAGATCTCGTGTGAACTAATAGAGTGAGAACTCACTCAATACCATTAGGACGGCACCAAGCCATTCATGAGGGATTCGCCCCCATGACCCAAACACTTCCCGCTAGGTCCACCTCTAACATTGGAGGTCACATTTCAACATGAGATTTGGAGGGGACAAAACAACCAAACCATATCAGGGCCTAATTATGTTAAGCACTCTGCTAGTCAATTTACCTGTATACTTTTCTTAGTTTGTATGCCCAAATAAGCCAGGATCAGGGCGGGAAAGGAGTATAATTTCAGGCATAGAAGCAGCAAGGTTACAGACAAGGCATGAATGAGATTGACCTTTTTGATAGAAGTGAGTAATTGTGAGAGGGGTTGATGGTGCTGTTGCAATTTCTTTTTTTCCCACTTTTCCCTCTAAGCTCAGTAGTATGCAGTACCACTCAGTCTTGTGCTGCTGCCCTACCTTCTGGAGTATGTTTATAGCAATGTAAAAAGCAAATGCCTCTTTACCATGATAGAAATTCACATTACAGTCATTTCTAATCTCACTACCACTCCCAGACCACACAGGAGCTTTCCTGATGACTGATAAGCAAGATCTTTTCCAAATGGGTCCCAAATCTACCTCTTTGTTTTCTCTCAAAACTATTTTCTCCATGAAAAAAAAAAAAAATCTTGTCTTGGTGGAATCCTGGATCTAAACATAAACATATAAACTCCCCCCAAAGGCAAACAACCTGATTAATAAATGTGCAAAGAACTTGAATAGCCATTTCTCCGAAGGAGATATATAAATGACCAACAAGCACATGATAAGATAATGAACATTATGAGTTATTAGGGAAATGCAAATCAAAACCAAAATATGTACCTCTTTCCCCACATTACAGTGGCAATAATAAAAATAATAATTTCTTTTTTATCTATTTCACTCATTCATAATAATTTTTCTTTTCTTTCTTTTTTTTTTTTTTTTTTTTTGAGACGAAGTTTCGCTCTTGTTGCCCAGGCTAGAATGCAATGATGTGTTCTCAGCTCACCACAACCTCTGCCTCACAGGTTCAAGTAATTCTCCTGCCTCAGCCTCCCTAGGAGCTGGGATTACAGGCATGCACCACCACGCCCAGCTAATTTTGTATTTTTAGTAGAGTTGGGGTTTCTCCATGTTGGTCAGGCTGGTCTCAAACTCCTGACCTCAGGTGATCTGCCCGCTTTGGCCTCCCAAAGTGCTGGGATTACAGGTGTGAGCCACCACACCTAGCCTTCAAATTTTTCTTTTAATTATTTGAATCACCTTTTCTTTAATACTTGGGACATATTTTTAATGACTGTTTAAAATCTTTCTCTACTTAATCCAACATCTGGACCACTTTACAATTGTTTATTACTGACTGCTTTTTGCTTCACAATGGGTCACATTTTTCTGATCCATTGTCTACTATTTTTAATAGCATATTGACCTTTTGACTCACATGTTGTGATGACTTTGGATTCTTCTATCTTCCTCTGAAGAGTGTTGATTTTTTTTTTTAATCCTGTAAGCAGTTCAATTACTGTCTAATTACCAGGAATTTGGATAGGCTTGATTTTTTCATTGTGTTAAGATAGATTTGTGAAAAATCCAAAGTGTTCTCAAAGCCCCCAAAACATGAAAAAATTCAACGTCCAAACTCTTCTCACCTAGGATTTTCTAAGGCCGTGTTTGTAGGCTTACTTAATGTGTCTCTGTGTTAAACCTTACTCCAAAGAAGGGGGTCAGCAAACTGCGTGAGCCTGTTATTCTATACTACTAAGCTAAGAATGAATTTATGTTTTTGAATGGTTCTTAAAAAGAAGGAGGAGTAGGAGCAAGAGAACAAGAAAGGATGAGAAAGAAAAGTGAGAGAAATGTGTGGCCTACAAAGCCTAAAGTGTTCATTACCTGGCCCTTTACTAAAGAACTTTGCCAATCCCTGCTCAAGAGCATGGTCCTCTTTCCTAAAGCACAACCTTTCTAGATGCCTCAGCTCGATATTAGGGGTATCAGCATAGTGTTAAGCAGATCTTTCCTTTATGACTCTGCCAGAACTCCAAAGTCCTCCAGCCCCAGAGGACCTCTACTACCACTGTTTTGTTCACAGTCCCACTGCAGGCACACTATAAGCCTCAGGTAGTCTAATCCTTTGTATTTTCAGCCTACCTCTCACTCAAGGAAGCACAGGGGATGTTCACATAGACTCAGAGTCCACTTTTCACAGCACTTTCTTTGATGACCTACTTCACAGATTCTGGGGACTTCAGTTATTTTGAATTTGGATCTCTGTCCTTTTGTTCAGCTGGACTACTATGCTCTGTTTGAATTCCAGCTCTTACATGTACTTGGATAATAGTGAATAGTTAAGAAGTGATAGTAATCTTAACCAACAACTCATTAAAGTCTTAAAATGACACAATATATTTGATATTATCTCCATTTGACAGATGGAACACCTGAGGCACCAAGAGTTTAAGCTACTTTCCATAAGTCACAAAAACATCTCTTTCATCAAAATATAGGAGATAATATATATATGTGCAATATATAAAAGGCACTGCAGCAGATTTAGTTGAGGAAATTGATGGACATGGAACTTTCTTATATACCTAAAATTATCTCCATTCTGATTGTAGGAAAAAAGAAAAGCATCTTTTAAATTTCATGCAGTGCCGTTCTGTAGACATTTTTAAAGAGATAGGAAATTTTCAAAATCTGAGACAATAAAGCATATTAACTTTTGCAGCATTTAATTACTGGAATAATCACTGTAATTATTTGAGTTAGCTAATAAATTTTTCATATCTAAATAAGTATATAAGGTACATACATAGAGCCACATTGAATATTTAATAAAGTGAAAGTTATGCAATTGTTCATTTTCAGAAAAATAATGGTAACTAAATGACACGTGAGTAGCAGAATAAGATTAGGAAAATATTTTAATTCTATGAAGAATTATTTTGAAAAGACAAAATATGATATCCAGCAAATTTGGAATGGTTTGCTATTAAGTTGGTGCAAAAGTAATCGCATTGTTTTGCTATTACTTTCAATGGCAAAAACCGCAATTATTTTTGCACCAACCTAATATATCCTAAAGAAAACACATTGATTGTATTCTCTTAAAAAATACTACTACTACTTTTACCAAAGTTCAAGATTTGGAATTCATTTTGTTTTTATTACAGATGGTGAATGAGGCATTTTTATGGCTTTAAGGATAAATCTCTTGGTTGGATAATCCCAAAATAGTGAATTCTTCTATATCTTCACTATTTTTAGCCTTGCTAGGTCAAATATTTCTTTGAAAATCTGATAAGAACTATGCATCATCTCTCCCAGGAAAGAAAGGTATAGATAGATATACATAATATTTTATGCACAATTTCAGGGCATTCACACACTCCATTAACCCCATCATGAAACTAAGAGCATATTAAAGAGCACTAGTTTAGTATAAATGTGAACAGGAAGAAAAGGGAAGCAAAAATGAAGCCCGCCATGAATGAGAAGGGTGTTTTGGTTTATTTAAACATGAGACCAAAAATTTTGCAAACAAATAGGAAATCTCTATCATGCAATATTTGTTTTTCCTATGAGATTCCACACAAATAATTGTACTTAATTTACTTCTCATTACCCAGGGAGCAGGAGATGCTCTTGTTACACAATGATAAATGTTTAACTGGAAATGAAGCATGCTGTTTTAATAATCTGTTGGGGGGAAAATCCACCATGTCCATCTATGCACATTCTCACTGGGTATATAAAATTGCAAAGCTTTCATCACTCTCTACCTGGACTATTTCTTGGGGCTGCATTTGCACAAAGAAACTCTAAGGATGAGGAATCATCTCCTTCCAAACAAAGAGCAGGCAAGGCTTCTGCTTTCTATAAAAGTGTTGACACTTCAAAGCTCAGTATTACTCTCCGGGAAAAAAAAAAAAAATCCACTGCATATATAGGCATCTACCATGGGCCCTTTGAGTTGCCACAGTGGGACATGGGTGGCATGGAGATCCTATATGAATCAATATGAAGCTCTGAGGACTCCTTTTTCTATGAGTAATAAAGTCCTTTGTCTCTGACCCAGGCCTTCTCTCATCCTGTCAGTTTACAAGTAGTGTCTGTCTGCTGTTGTTGACACAACAAAGTCAAAGCAGCAGCTCCATTCCACCATCATGGTGGCTAAAGAGTAACCCTCTCTTATAGCCAAGGGTTTTTTTTGTTTTTTTTTTTTAAGTTAGGAATTCTGAAGTGCTTAACTGAGTGAATTATCTCCTACACATGGTGTCAATTGGGGCCATTCAGTGGCATTCAGCTGATGGCTGAGCAAGTCTGGAGGATCCAACACAGCTTCGTTCACTCGCCTGATGCCTTGGCAGTGACATCTAGAAGACTGCACTCTGGTAGGAATCTCTCTTCTGTGGTTCAAATGCATCTCCACATGATATTTACAGCAGTGTAATCATAAATAAGTAGCTTTCTTACGTAAGTAGAAAAGCAGGCCTTCAACAGTAGGTGTTCCTAGGAGTGCCCTCGACAAGATGATGGAAAAAAAAAAAAAACGCCCTAGACTCTTCATGCCCCAAGGATACAATGATTCAACAGTAATTCATAGATCAATTCTCTTTATGGGAAATGCAGAAGCTAATTGAGAGGCTCCTGCTCTGTGAGTGAGTGCAAAACCACCCACATCGAAACCAGTAGGAAAACTGGAGAAATTTTCACACCATAATCCTCACCCCTGGCACCAGAGACCATACAGTTGGGAGGAAATCCTCAGCTCCTAGCTTCTTATTAAGGAGAAAAATACTTGGATTAAGGATGTCAGTCAGCAAGATGACAGAAAAGGAAGTCTCAAGATCCACTCCTCCTCACAGAAAGTTCAATTATCAACTATCCAAAGACTAGAGCATCCTTTTGAAAACTCAATACAGGAAAGCAAGCCTGAGAAGCCCATGTGGTCCACAGAACTGAATAAGAGCCACATGCAAAAGATAGAAAGAATGATCTTACTCTGACCTCGATGCCCCGCCCCTCCACAAACTCAAGTCAGTACAGTGTTGGACGGAGTGGATTTCCCTGGGCCCACAGTTTATACAGGGGAAAACAGAATGGGAGGCAGTCATCTGGCATCCCTAACTCTTTGATATGCTTCCCAGGAAGCTGACTTGTCTCACCTCACTGAAAACACTAGGGTAAACAGCACACCTAAAACACCCAAGATCAGGTAGAAACAGAGAAAAGAGCCAGAGATCGTGACCAGCGCACAAATCTTGGTAGTACCTTTCTGTTCCTGCCAACTGTGGCACCAGATCGGAGACACTAGCCAACCTCATAGCTCACCTGCAAAGCTGAGCTGGTTTGGTTGCCTTCAGAAACACAGTGGGAAGTTTAATCTAGTTTGAGTTCCTAGATTACTAGTCTCCACACCCAGCCTCAGAGCCTACCCTAATGACCCCACCCAGGCAAAGAGACTCCCACCTCTGTTCATTTTGGAGAATTTAAAGGACTAGGCTGGCTTGACCTGCAAAGTCAAGCAGCAGCTCCACTCAGCCAATGAGCCCAACCAATGACCTTGCCTAGGAAGGAAGACTCCTACTTCTGCACATTTTGGGGAAAAAAAAAGGTTAGATCAACTTGACCTGGGAAGTCAAGCGGCAGATTCATTTAGCCAAACTGTTCACTCAACAACCCTGTCCAGGAAGGGAGACTTCCACCTCCATGCGTTCTGAAGAGGCGAAGGGGCTGGACCAGCTTGACTTGGGAGTTCAAACAGTCAACTCACCTCAGCCAAAAGCCCACCCCATGACTCCACACTGACAGGGAGGCAATCCTCAATCATGCGGTAGTTCTAAGGGGCATAGCCCTTAGTCTCACAGATCTTAAACAGCATCTCTACTTAATCTTGGAGCCCAGCCTGCAGTCCTGCCCAACTGTGGATCCCAAATAGTGGAATTGCTCAGACAGGAAATACATCTTATGACCAGCCTGAGTAGAAGACATTGCTGTTCCCAGCTAGTAGCTCCACCTGATAACAGAGCCCAGCCAGTGGTCCTACCGGACAGTGGAGCCCATCCAGCAGCCCCATTTGACATCATGGAAAAAAACCAGCTTGTTCTTCCAGATTCACAGGCTAAACAGCGAAGGCCTATCTCTGCCAAAGACTACCTATAAGGACCAGAAGAGGGGGCTGACTCCTCAAATACACAAACAACAATGCAAGGACACTGAGATTATGAAGAATCAAGGAATCATGACACCTCCAAAAAATATGAATAAATCTCTAATCATGGACTCCAAAAAAATGGAGATCTATAAAATGGTAAAAAAAAAAAAATCAGATTAATATGCATAAAGAAGTACAGTGAACTACAAAAATATACAGATAAAATTTTATTGAAATTTGGAAAATAGTACATGAAATTTGACAAAGAAGTAGAAATAAAAAACTACCAGACAAAAATCCTAGAGATAATAAATTAAATGAATGAACTAAAAAAGTTATGGAGAAAGCCTAAACAGGATGCCACCAAGAGAACAATCTGTTGCATCATAGGAGTTGTGGAAGGAAAAGAAAGAGAAAAGGGACCAGAAAACACATCTTAAAAAATAAAAGCTGAAAAATCCCAGAATTTCACTTCTGCCAGTTTCTATTAGTTATGTCAGTCAATGAAAGGGAAATTAGGCCCAGAATCTTTTTTTTTTTTTTTTTTTTTTTTTGAGACGGAGTCTCGCTCTGCCGCCCAGGCTGGAGTGCAGTGACCGGATCTCAGCTCACTGCAAGCTCCGCCTCCCGGGTTCACGCCATTCTCCTGCCTCAGCCTCCCGAGTAGCTGGGACTACAGGCGCCCGCCACCTCGCCCGGCTAGTTTTTTGTATTTTTTAGTAGAGACGGAGTTTCACCGTGTTAGCCAGGATGGTCTCGATCTCCTGACCTCATGATCCGCCCGTCTCGGCCTCCCAAAGTGCTGGGATTACAGGCTTGAGCCACCGCGCCCGGCCTAGGCCCAGAATCTTAATGGTAGGAGCGTTAAAAGTTTCCAGTTATTTCTAAACTGTGTTGAGGTTCAGAAAATGATGTCCTAAAATATGGCACTAAATATGCTGAACTAAGGAGGAAGTCTTAAGGTATCTCTGATCACCCCCTCCCCAACCTCCTGTTTCTCAGCCTTCTGTCTCTCCCAAAGCACAGAATGAAGCTTTACTCTGATATTCCCTTAACTGCCTTAAAACTGGACCCTTAAAAAAACACACACACACACACACAATTGCCTTCCTCTTGCTCACATCTGATTATCTATCTTAGGAAGGAAGACTGAGGAATGCAACCACACAAGAACTGACTTTTTCTGCAAGATAATGTCTGCCTCTCTGGCTCATTCAAATTCCAAGTAGAACCATTTACAAGTAAATTTCTGTATCCCGGCTCTATTCATTCTCTTTAATAACTATTTGCTACTCCTCAAAAGAACTGCCTACGTTCCGCGGGGGGCGTAGTGTTTCACGCCTGTAATCCTAACACTTTGGGAGGCCGAGGCAGGCGGATCACGAGGTCAGGAGATTGAGACCATCCTGGCTAACACGGTGAAACCCCGTCTCTACTAAAAATACAAAAAAATTAGCTGGGCGTGGTTGCGGGCACCTGTAGTCCCAGCTACTCCGGAGGCTGAGGCGGGAGAATGGCGTGAACCTGGGAGGCGGAGCTTGCAGTGAGCCAAGATCACTGCACTCCGGCCTGGGCGACAGTTGCTATGCATGTTAAGTTAATTTAGTATGACTTTTTTTTCCTAATCATCTGTTTATTTTCAGTTTACTTTCAGCTACCCTTCAAAAGGCAGAGGGGAAGCTTTTCCTTGGCCCTTATAATTTTTTTTTTTTTCCGAGACTATCGCTTCAGTTTCCAAGTCTATCTGAGCTTATTATTACAAAAATATCTGGCTGTAGTCTTTGATACCTGAGAATATATCTTATTTATCTACCCTGGTGAAATGTTTGACGCCTTTAAAATTCCTTAATGCATTTAACTGGGGGTTTGTGATTGGAGGTTGAGATAAATAAAATAAGTGTTTAATATTTAGTACCATCGTTTTCTTTAATATGAGTCATTTTGTCTTTATTAATTTTAGTCAGAGGAAGACATACTCTATTTGTACTGTTAATTGAGAAGAAATGATCTATTGTTAATTCAATCTAGCATTTCATTTTGTTTGGAGAACTTTAGCTATCAAGTAAGCTTAGTGAAAATCTCATTAATATGCAAAATAAGCAGGTAAGCATGGTGGATAAGCCTTGGTAGTTAAAATGGGATCTTTGCTGAGTTGATTTTCTGTTTTCTGGGAATTAAATTTTTCCACATTTAGGCCATAGATATAGTTGAAAATAATGCAGTAGATTATTTATTATTTCAAGAACAATTGTAGAGCGAATGCACCTGTTGTAATCGGGTTGTTTTTGATTCAATGATAATTATTGTTTTGCTTGATATAGGGCTTACTTTCTTCTGACTCTCAATTGTATTAATCTGAGTTAATGGTAACAGTTTAAAAATGTCTAAACCCTTTGTTTTAAAATGTCTAAAGGTGTAAAATGTTATTAAATGATTTAAAATGCATTATCGGAGATCTAATCAGGAAAGACTATCAGCTTGTGCAATAAAATCAACGTGAAAACATTCCAAGATCTAGGACATAGCAACTAATAAAAACTTAAAAGAACTCAAAGAAATTTTAAAATACTTGTGATATTGTGACTTACTATAAGAAATATAAACTTGGTCTTTGTCCCCATTTCCTGGATTACAGCTCCGAAAGCCCTTGCATTTTCTGAAGTGGTAAGTGCCTTTTTGTATGCTAATAAGATGACTGATGGCTGGGGCCCCTTGAGCAGCCTCAGGATGAAGGCCAATTGCCAGAGAAACAACCATGTGATGAGAGGACAGAAACTTTCAGCCCCATTCCCCCAACTCCAGAAAGGGAAGAAGATCTGAAGGTTGAGTTAATCACAAATGGCCAATAATTTAATTAATCATGCCTATGTAATGAAGCATACTAAAAATATCCCAAATGACAGGGTTCAGAGAGCTTCTGAGTTGCTGAACATTGGAGGTACTAGGAAGGTGGTACACCTAAATAGGGCACGGAAGCTCCACGCCCCTTTCCCCTTACCTTGCCCTGTGTATCTCTTTTGTCTGAGTACTCTTGAGTTGTATTTTTTTTTTTTTTTTTTGAGACAAAAATCTTACTCTGGCCGGGCGCGGTGGGTGGCTCAAGCCTGTAATCCCAGCACTTTGGGAGGCCGAGACGGGCGGATCACGAGGTCAGGAGATCGAGACCATCCTGGCTAACACGGTGAAACCCCGTCTCTACTAAAAAAATACAAAAACAAAAAAAAAACAAAAAAACTAGCCGGGCGAGGTGGCGGGCGCCTGTAGTCCCAGCTACTCGGGAGGCTGAGGTAGGAGAATGGCGTAAACCCGGGAGGCGGAGCTTACAGTGAGCTGAGATCCGGCCACTGCACTCCAGCCTGGGCGACAGAGCGAGACTCCGTCTCAAAAAAAAAAAAAAAAAAAAAAAAAATCACTCTGTCCCACAGGCTGGAGTGCAGTGGCGCAATCTCGGCTCACTGCAACCTCCGTCTGCCGGGTTCAAGCGATTCTCCTGTCTCCACCTCCCGAGTATCTGGGATTACAGGTGTGCACCACCATGCCAGGCTAATTTTTTGTATTTTTAGTAGAGACGGAGTTTCACCATGTTGGCCAGGCTGGTCTCGAACTCGTGACCTCAGGTGATCCACCCGCCTTGGCCTCCCAAAGTGCTAGGATTACAGGTGTGAGCCACCGCGCCTGGCCCAAGTTGTATTCTTTGAAAATAAATGAGTAAGCTGAGCGTGGTGGCTCATGCCTGTAATCCCAGCACTTTGGGAGGCCGAGGCGGGTGCATCACCTGAGATCAGGAGTTCGAGACC
Source organism: Macaca thibetana thibetana (assembly GCF_024542745.1). Taxonomy (NCBI): domain Eukaryota; kingdom Metazoa; phylum Chordata; class Mammalia; order Primates; family Cercopithecidae; genus Macaca; species Macaca thibetana. The sequence goes on from NC_065598.1 coordinate 109,552,977, forward strand.
AGACTGGCCAACATGGCAAAACCCTGTCTCTAGTAAAAATACAAAAATTAGCCAGGCGTGGTGGTGGGCACCTGTAATTCCAGCTAGTCGGATGGCTGAGGCAGGAGAATCGCTTGAACCCCGAAGGCAGAGGTGGCAGTGAGCTGAGATCGTGCCATTGCACTCCAGCTTGGATGACAAGAGTGAAACTCCATCTCAAAAATAAATAAATAAAATAAAATAAAATAAAATAAAAAAGAGTAATAGCAAGTAAAGCACTTTCCTGAGTTTTGTGAGCTGCACTAGCAAATGATTGACCTGAGGAGGGGGTGGTGGGAACCTGCAATTTATAGCCAGTCAGTCAGAAGTACTGGAGGCCTACACTTGTGATCAGCATGTGATATAATGGGCAGTCCTGAGAAACTATATTAGCTGGGAGTGGTGACACTCACCTCTAGACCCAGCTACTTGGGAGGCTGAGGTAGAAGGATCATTTGAGCCTGGGAGGCAGAGGTTACAGTGAGTCGAGATCATGCCACTGAACTCCAGCCGGGCCAAGAGAGTGAGACTCTGTCTCAAAAAATAATAATGAGGCCAGGCACGGTGGCTCACACCTGTAACCCCAGAACTTTGGGAGACCGAGGTGGGCAGATCATCTGAGATCAGGAGTTCGAGATCAGCCTGCCCAACATGGTGAAACCCTGTCTCTACTAAAAATACAAAAATTAGCCAGGCGTGTTGGTTGGTGCATGCCTGTAATTCCAGCTACTAGGGAGGCTGAGGCAGGAGAATTGCTTGAACCTGGGAGGCAGAGATTGCAGTAAGCCAAGATTGCGCCATTTTACTCCAGCCTAGGTGACAGAGGAAGACTCCATCTCAAAAATAATAACAGTAATAATGATAATGATAATAATGATAGGGACAGGAGGCACGGAAATTCTGGGCAGAAGAGGTCAGGTCTCTGGCAAGGACTCCACCCTCAGGCTGAAAAGCCTACCTCTCCATCTCTTAAAAAAAAAAAAAAAAAAAGAGTTGAGTGTTATGCATGAAGACACAACCTGAACAGGCTAAGTGTGAGCAACAAGGCTATTTATTCACCCGGGTGCAAGCGGGCTGAGAGGGCTGAGTCCGAAAAGGGAGTCAGCAGAGGGTGGTGGGATTGGAGCTGATTTTATAGGTTAGGGGTAAACAGTGGAAAGTTACAGTTGGGGCACATTTTTTTGCTGGCAGGGGAAAGATGTCACAAGGCACATTATCACAAGGTGGGAGGGGTCACAGGGCACAGTGTTACAAGGTTGATTGATCAGTTAGGGTAGAGCATGTTACAATGGTAGAATGTCCCAAGGCTGGCTAATAGGCTAAGACAGGAACTAGCAGTTTTTCTTCTTTTGTAGTTTTCCTGTTGTCCCAGACTTTCTGGCTCCAGGAAACCTTCTGGATGGGTACATGTGGGACACAGGGGTCATGATGACTTGACCATGGTGCAGCCTGCTCAGATGACCTTACAGTGAGGGGGCCTGGGCACAGTGGCTCATGCCTATAACCCTGGCACTTTGGGAGGCTGAGGCAGGTTAATTGCTTGAGCCCAGGGGTGGGAGACCACCCTATCTCTACAAAAAATACAAATATTTCCTGTGCGTGGTGGTGCCCATCTGTTGTCCCAGCTACTTGGGAGGCTGAGGTGGGAGGATCACTTGAGCCTGGGAGGCAGAGGTTGCAGTGAGCAAAGATCCCACCACTGCACTCCTGGGCAACAGAGCGAGACTCTGTCTCAAAATAATAATAATAATAATAATAATAAATTCCAAAATACTAAGAAAAGGCAGCAATGTTTAGAAGCCCAATACTAAGAATGCTCTAAATATTTTTTTAAAAAATATTTTAATTCTACAATGCCACAAAACAAACATGGAAAAGACTGTAAAACTCTAAAATCAGTCTCTTTATATCAGTGGTTCTCAACCATAACATTTATGCTTAAGGCACACTGTCTGCAGAATACCCAGAATTATTTATGCATATTTTATGGCACCATGAATATTATTTCACCCATTTCTTTCTAGCTCAAGAAGGTCTATCAAAATGAAAATCAATGTTAATATAGGAATCATGTAAATTTCCTTTTATTGAAAGGAAATAAATACAAAATGATCTTTAATACTTTCATTTTCACTAGTAAAAATCTACTGATTTTTCTGCCCGGAATATTTTTTCCTGACATTCTTTGTCTCGCTAAGTTCTAGTCTTCCTTCAGCTCTTAGCAAGGAGTCACTTCTCCAAAAACGCCTATCTTAATACTCCCTACTGACATTCCATTTAAATTAGGTCCTTTCTGCCAGTTGGCTTGGATTTGAATTGTTTTGTTATTTACTAATGTAGTCACTTTAGATGTTAGTCTGTGTGCCTCAGTTTCCTCATCTGTGAAATCGGAATTGTCATAATACCTACTCATGGAGTTGATAATGAGGATCAGGTGAGTCATGTTAAATGCTGCGGAGAGCACCCACTATTTAGCATGTACCATACAAGTGTTAGTCCTCATTTAAGCCCTATGTCAAAACATGCCTAAGATAAGACCCACCTGTTGATTTGTTTTTCAGTTCTAAGAACAATAAATTCTCTTTTGCATTAGCCAGAAAAAAATAAGTCCATTCTATTATTCTTTGTCATTGCACTACGTACCTTGCCTTCATAAGACAATTTTTAATCATCTATATTTTCCTTTTTCATTGTTGTTTTCCCCTACCTCTAGAATAGAAACTCACTGAAAGCAAAGATTTTGTCTTGTTCATTGCTATATACTCCAGTTCTTTGAACAATGCCTACCTAGCATACAGTAGGCTCCCAATAAATGTTTTTTGAAGAAATGAATGCGTGATGGTTTCACAAATACTTATTTATTTTTATTTTCATTATTATTTTTTGAGACAGAGTCTCACTCTGTCACCAGGCCGGAGTGCAGTGGCACGATCTCGGCTCACTGCAACCTCTGCTTCTCAGGTTCAAGTGACCCTAGTGCCTCGGCCTCCAGAGTAGCTGGGACTACAGGCATGCACCACCATACCTGGCTAATTTTTCTGTTTTTAGTAGAGATGGAGTTTTGCCGTGTTGGCCAGGCTGGTCTTTGACTCCTGGACTCAAGTGATCTGCCCGCCTCACCCTCCCAAAGTGATTACAGGCATGAACCACAGTGCCTGGCCCACAAATAATTTTAATTCACAAAAGGAATTAATGAAAAAAAGGAAAAAAAGTTTACAACCATTTAAAAACATTGCAGTTGGCAACCAATATTATTTGACTAGAGCCTTTCTAAGGATCAAAGCATGACATAGATATAGGTTAAACTAGAAGGGACTGAGACAGATAAAGATAAAGATTGCACTAGAAGGGACCCTGATTCTGTTATGAGTTTGAGTCACAAAGTGAATATTATCTTCTGTGTTCTTGTTACAGTAGGTGGTCAGCCAGGCATGAGCGGGGCAGGATGAGGCTCCCCCACCCTACCCATCAGGAATGTCAAGTGACCATCAGGTGATGATTTGGCAGTTATCACACTGCCTCTCTAACATAATTGACAACTAGTGCCAGGAAGAGGTAATTTCCTGATGGTCCACACTTGTCAAACTAAAGTGATAATTGATCACAGGCACCAGGGAGAGGCAGTTTCCCAAAAAGGTAAAAACACTTGAAATGTGTAACCAGCTTCCAATAAAATTTCAGGAATTGGGTGAGTGAGGAACTGGGCATGTGCATTAAGAGACAAAATGGCAGAGCATGACCTTCCGGGGGCGTTCCACTGGCGAAGGGAAGAAAGCCTCAGGTAGGCATGCATACAACTTCCTGAACACTGCACATGCTCACCTCCCAAGTGGAAGGCGGCCACTGTGCATGCGGGTAGCTCACCCTTAAAGAAGAATGAAGAGAAAGGGGCTCAAGATGCCAGAAATGGGCCAGCATATAAAGTCTTACGATCAACTTAGGATCAAGGTGAAACAGGGCACTTGTCCTTCAAGTCGCCCAGTTGGGTCACTTCCAAGTGCACTTTCCTTTCTTTCCTGCTCTAAAGCTTTTTAGTAAACTTCCACTCCTATTCTCAAACTTGCCTCGGTCTCTTTTTCTGCCTTATGTCCCTCAGTGGAATTCTTTTTCTGAGGAGGTAAGAACGGAGGTTGCGGCCGGGCACGGTGGCTCAAGCCTGTAATCCCAGCACTTTGGGAGGCCGAGACGGGCGGATCACGAGGTCAGGAGATCGAGACCATCCTGGTTAACACGGTGAAACCCCGTCTCTACTAAAAAATACAGAAAACTAGCCGGGCGAGGTGGTGGGCGCCTGTAGTCCCAGCTACTCGGGAGGCTGAGGCAGGAGAATGGTCTAAACCTGGGAGGCGGAGCTTGCAGTGAGCTGAGATCCGGCCACTGCACCCCAGCCTGGGCGACAGAGCAAGACTCTGTCTCAAAAAAAAAAAAAAAAAAAGAAGGTTGCTGCAGACCTGTAAGGATTTGCCGCCCCCTAGCATTCTAAACGGGCACAACTATAGAGGGTCAACTCTCAAATTCATTATTTTACTCATTCAGTCAACAAACATTTATTTGGTACATGTGTGAGTGTGTGTAGGGGTGTGTGTGTGCATCAGGCACGGTACTATGCACTGGAACTATGTTTTAGCCATGGTAGGCCAGAATTATCCAGAGCTAGGCCACATCTTATTTGAAGTGGATATATACTGGAAAGAAAAAAAAGAATTGACATATTTGTCAAGCAGCATAAATGCCTACCACAGTTCATCCTTCCAGTTTAAAATATTTGGTTCATTATCCTTCTTGCATGCAAATATACTCCCTCTTTCTTTGAGGAAAAACAAACCATAAAATGTGTGTCCCTTCAGGAAATAAAGCCTAGTATTGTTATGCCCAGACCGTTTATTCCCCGAAGAAGACCACCAGAGTCCAGAGTCAAAGCTAAGCAGCAAGGATCTTTATTACAGGTTCGAACCTGGAACTCTCCCTCGCTCGTGAAACGAGACGGGCAGGAGAGCTCCCCCACTGAGCTCCGAGCAGTGTTATATAGTCTAAGAAAAGTGGGCATAGAGTTATTATACAAATCAGATATATGATTGGCTAGTGTTTGAACAAGGCGATTTGGCTAACTATGATTGGTTCCCGCCATTTCTGATATTTTGGTTCAAACTTTGAGGCGGGAGAGCAGGTTTATGGCAGCAAGAGTTTATCTTACTTAAACACGTCTTGTGACCTTGCCTCAGAACTTACAAAATCTCTAGTATGTGCAAAACAAAATCTCTGGTACGTGCAGAAAACCAGGTACTCACAGAACTTACGAAATCTCTGGTATGTGCAAAGATTAGAGAGCAGAACAAGGGTGTAGCGGGTGGGGGGTGGGTACACATCTATCTTTGTGTCCTTTCAGTATGATGGTTAATAACAGGTGTCCACTTGACTAGATTGAAAGATGTGTAGGTGGCTGGTAAAGGGTTGTTTCTGGATATGCCTCTGAGGGTGTTGCCAGAGGAGATTGACATTTGAGTCAGTGGACTGAGAGAAGACCTACTCTCAATGTCTGTGGGTACCATCCAATTAGCTGCCAGTATGGCTAGAACAAAGCAGGGGGAAGAAAAAATAAGCAGTTTGCTGACTCTCTGAGGTCTCTCTCTCCCCGTGCAGAATGCTATCTTCCTCTCAGGTCCTTGGACATCAGACTCCCAGTTCTTGTGCCTTTGGACTCTGGGACTTGCACCAGCAGCTTCCCAGGGGCTCTTGGGCCTTCAGACTCTGACTGAGGGCTTCACTATTGGCTTCACTGGCTTTGAGGCTTTTGGACTTGGACTGAGCCACACTACCAGCTTGTCTCTTTCCCCAGCTTGCAGACGGCCTATTGTGGGACTTCACCTTGTAATCTTTTGGGCCAATTCTCCCTAATAAACTCCTTTTATATATACATAAATCCCATTGGTTCTGCCCCTCTGGAGAAGACTAATACACTTACGATCTCTGAAGTATTGCCTACATCAGATATTCACCCAATGAATGTGCCTATAACCCAGGTCATGCTACATTTTGGGGTTCAGTGGGTCTCTTTTACATGGGCACCTCTTTCACAGAATCATATGACTGGTTTAGAAACCTTATCAAATTTGTGTCCCTTGTGGGCCTTATAGATGTTTAATAAAACATTGGGGGTAATTAACAAAAAAAAAAAAAAAAAAAGGAAAAGCAAAAAGGGAGTCAAAATGCTTGCCCCAGAAGGGTGATAGAAATTTTTGAATGGTTATTCACTATTTGCCCCAGATTGGAAAACTAAGAAAAAAAAAATCAGAAGGAAAATGTTATCAAGAGAAATTTAACATTGCCTGGGGGATTGCTGAGGCAAGTTAAGATAAAAATTGACAAAAGAGTCTGAATACCTTGGCTCAACTCCTTGCTGGGAAATGAAACCCTTTTTCACCAGAAGAGGTAACGTGGTCTGGGGGTAGAAAAGTTCCTGGGACCTTTTAAGTTCTGAACATAAAAAACATATAAGTTGGCCGGGCACGGTGGCTCACCCCTGTAATCCCAGCACTTTGGGAGGCTGAAGTGGGTATCACTCGCCTCAGGAGTTTGAGACCAGCCAGGCCAACACTGTGAAGCCCCATCTCTACTAAAAATACAAAAATTAGCTGGGCGCTTTGGCGGGCGCCTGTAATCCCAGCTACTTGGGAGGCTGAGGCAGGAGAATTGCTTAAGCCCAGGAGGCAGAGGTTACAGTGAGCTGAGATCACACCACTGAATTCCAGCCTGGGTAACAGAGTGAGACTCCATCTCAAAACAAAACAAAAGAAAAACAAACAAACAAAAAATGTACTAGTTATTAGAATTATGAAATCTGAGATGTTTATGCAGACTTTATGTAAGGTAGTTGTGACTCTACCTAAACGTCTTATGAAAATAGGTATTGTAGGTATTGTATCTAACTGGGGGATGTTTCCCCTATTTAGTACTATAAAATTGAAAGCATTTAAATATGCTCTTTGAGAAATATTAATTGGACATTCTAAATGGGAACTAGTAAGATTGCCTGAGCCCACAAACTGTAGGGTAGAAGCTGGAGTGCTAGTCAGGACAAATCCTTCACTTCATAGCCTTTTGTGGAGCATTAATTGGGGCTTACGGCAAAAGACTGAGTACTTCCCAATAACAATTACTGGACTAGAGACTTTCCACTTGAGGGGCATTTACTGCCTTGCTATGGAATGTTAACTGAAGCTACTCCTATGCTAATGGAAGTAATGCTGCACAAAGAGTTTCATGATAAAATAAAAATGGCTTACATAGGATCTTGGTACCTGAGTGTATTAGTCCATTTTTACACTGCTGATAAAGACATGCCCAAGACTGGGCAATTCACAAAAGAAAGAAGTTAAACGTGGCTAGGGAGGCCTCAGAATCGTGGAGGAAGGTGAAAGGCACATCTCACATGGCAAAACAAAAGCAAACAAACAAACGAAATGGCAGCAGACAAAGAAGAGGGCTTGTGCAGGGAAACTCCCAATTTTAAAACCATTATGTCTTGTGAGACTTATTCACTATCAGGAGAATATCACAGGAAAGACTTGCCCCCATAATTCAATTACCTCCTATCAGTTCCCTCCCGCAACACGTCTGAATTCAAGATGAGATTTGGGTGGGGACACAGCCAAACCATATCACTTGGGATACAAGGAGGAGATACTCATGAGCAGGGAGCCTCTTTTTTCCCTAGGACTGATTCTAACTATGTGAGGAGCTACTAGATTCTACAGTGCCTCACAGAGACAGCCCTCATGAGCTGTTTGGCTTCTGAATGGCAGTTCCAAGGTGAACAAACATCTTGTTTGAAAGGCTGCTGCTCTGATTAAAGATAAAAAGAATTTAGTTTTCTTTCTTGATATCATTTTATTTTATCTTTTTTTTTCTCAACATAATTTTTTTTAAGTTATTTGTAGTTTAGAACATTTGGGTGAAGTATGTTTATGTAAGCAAATTTACTTTTCTCTCTGAGTTCCCCAAAATTTGCATTGTTATTTTATGACAATGTAGTTATTTGCATAAGTTTAGTAAGAGTCTTTTAGAACAGAACAATTGGAGACACTGGTCGTTTTACCAAGACTTTGACCAACATAGTATATGTAGGTAAAGTTTCAGCAAAGCCAACTTAAAAGGAGCCTTAATATAATCAGTCAATTCTTGCTGCACTTTATGTGAATAATCAGGCTGATAAAAGAAAAACTTCAGCCAAATTAAACTTAAAGGAGTTTAATTGAGCAATGAACAATTCGTGAATCAGGCAGCCCCCAGAATCACAGCAGATTCTCAGAAACTCCAGGGGTGCCTTGTGGTCGGAATAAATTTATAGACAAAAAAGGTAAAGTGATGTACAGGAATCGGATGTGAGGTACAGAAATAGTGAGATTGGTTGCAGCTCAGCGTTTGCTTTATTTGAATGCAGTTTGAACATTCAACAGTCTATGAATGGTTGAAGAATGGCCACTGGGATTGGCCAACACTCAGCTATTGTTACAGGTATATACTATTAAGTTAGGTTTTCAACTTTGACTATTCAGCTAGGTTACAGTTCATTCACAAGGACTCAAATATAGAAGTATGGAGTCCTTCTCAGGCCATATTTAGTTTGCTTTGACAAGGCAAACTATAATCAGCCTAAAACTTATTTTGCACACAAACTGCTAGTATTACAATTTCTCTTTAATAGAAAAGGAGGGCTAGAGAAAGACATTGTTTCAAAAGAAAAGTGTAACATTTGTTACTAGATTTTAGCTCTGATTTTTGTTTTCCAGTGCAGAGTGAGACATGAATTATTTCTTGGCTGCAATAATCCTCTAAAGCATGCCAGATTATAATTTTTCTTCAGGGTTTTAGTTGGTGTCCTCATGGAATAGATTCATTTTTCTGTTCTGACACACAAGTACTCTTTGATTGTCAAAATATTAATGTTATTTATTTCTCGTTTTATTTCCAAGGAAACCAAATCATGGTATTCTGAAGACCAGAGATGATAATCTCCCTCATTTGGCATCCCACTGGGTCCGATCTGTTATTCACTGCAAATGCCCAGCTGCTAAGACTATACAAGCACACTCTCTGTAGGCCCAGGAACTATCGCAGAAGAAATGGGTATATGAGATTGTGAGGTCTGATTTTGAGGGATATAATTAAGTCAAGGTCACAACCTTCAAATGAAGGATGGGTACAAAGATGCCTAAATAGCTGGTAAAACAAGGGCCTTTGCTTCCTGAACTATTATGGGGCACCTTTGCATCCACCCCAGCTATTTTTTTTTTTTTTTTTTTTTTTTGAGACAGAGTCTCGCTTAGTCGCCCAGGCTGGAGTGCAATGGCGCGATCTCGGCTCACTGCAAGCTCCGCCTCCCGGGTTCACGCCATTCTCCTGCCTCAGCCTCCCGAGTAGCTGGGACTACAGGCGCCCACCGCCTCGCCCGGCTAATTTTTTGCATTTTTAGTAGAGACGGGGTTTCACCGTGTTAGCCAGGATGGCACCCCAGCTATTAAGAATTTCCTTCTCCCGGTCCGGGTGCAGTGGCTCACGCCTGTAATCCCAGCACTTTGGGAGGCCGAGGGGTGTAGTCACGAGGTCAGGAGATGGAGACCATCCTGGCTAACATGGTGAAACCCCGTCTCTAATGAAAATACAAAAAATGAGCCAGACATGGTGGTACACACCTGTAGTGTGCTACCTGGGAGACTGAGGCAGGAGAATCACTTGAACCCAGGAGGCAGAGGTTGCAATGAGCCAAGATCGCACCACCGCACTCCAGCCTGGGCAACAGAGTGAGACTCTGTCTCAAAAAAAAAAAAAAAAAAAAAAGAGAAGAAGAAAGAAAAATAAGTAAATTTTGTAACTTCTCCTTTGGCTTTTCGTTTGTTGGCTTTCTGCTTTAAAAAATAATAATAATTTTAAGGGGTAATAAATGCCTGTCCATGTCCATTTCTGTCTGGCCTAGAACAATTAATTGGCTGTAAGTCTTGTTGACCCTAAGTCCCTCGGCCACTTAGCCAAAAGGAGGGACAGAATGGACCCAGGGCAGGCAGCCATGCCATCCCGGCAATGCTTATGGGACAAAAGTGAGGACTAAGCTCTGATTTTTTTTATCTTGCCCAAATTCCTATCTAAGGGTTCTGGGGAGTCATGCTTTACAAACTATAAATTCTCATCAGATGGATTTTATTTAACTCTATATGTTGTGACTTACTTTCCGACCTGACTCTGGCATAACATTATGAGACAAAGAAGAAAATAAAAATATTTTACCCCAAAACATATTTATTTGCCATATCTTGAAATGGCCCTGTAAAGCTGGTTTTTTTGTGTCGGTATATTTGCATCTGTAAAGAATCTCTATTAACATAGCTAGATCTTTTTATTCCAGGCCTCCCAATCCTTTTTTTGTTTGTTTGTTTGTTGTTTTTTTGTTTTTTTTTTTTTTGTTTTTTTTGAGACGGAGTCTCACTCTGTCGCCCAGGCTGGAGTGCAGTGGCGCGATCTCGGCTCACTGCAAGCTCCGCCTCCTGGGTTTACGCCATTCTCCTGCCTCGGCCTCCTGAGTAGCTGGGACTACAGGCGCCCGCCACCGCGCCCGGCTAATTTTTTGTATTTTTAGTAGAGACGGGGTTTCACCGTGGTCTCGATCTCCTGACCTTGTGATCCGCCCGCCTCGGCCTCCCAAAGTGCTGGGATTACAGGCGTGAGCCACCGCGCCCGGCCCCAGGCCTCCCAATCCTAAAGAAATTAACTACAGCTGGGTGCGGTGACTCATGCCTGTAATCCTAGCACTTTGGGAGTCCGAGGTGGGCGGATCACAAGGTCAGGAGATCAAGACCATCCTGGCCAACATGGTGAAACCCCGTCTCTACTAAAAATACAAAAAACTAGGCTGGCATGGTGGCAGGCACCTATAGTCCTAGCTACTCGGGAGGCTGAGGCAGGAGAATGGCATGAACCCAGGAGGCAGAGCTTGCAGTGAGCTGAGATTGAGCCACTGCACTCCAGCCTGGGCGAAAGTGTGAGACTCCATCAAAAAAAAATTAACTAAAAGTCTAGCACCTTTTAAACATCTGAATAGAAAACATATGTCATCTATTGTTTCTAAGGCAAGTTGCTATAAGACTTCAAAAGAACCTTGGTCTCCACAAATTTTTTTTATTTTTTTTTGAGATGGTGTCTCACTCTGTCACCCAGCCTGGAGTGCAGTGGTGCAATCTCGGCTCACCACAACCTCTGCCTCCTGGGTTCAAGCAATTCTCCTGCCTCAGCCTCCCCAGTAGCTGGGATTACAAGCATCTGCCAGTATGCACAGCTAATTTTTTGTATTTTTAGTAGAGATGGGGTTTCTCCATGTTGTCCAAGCTGGTCTTGAACTCCTGACCTCAGGTGATCCACCCGTTTCGGCCTCCCAAAGTGCTGGGATTACAGGCGTGAGCCACTGCGCCCAGCTGGTCTCCACAATCTTTTATGTTAACCTATACATTTCTTTCTATCAATCCCAGGTCTTTAGACAAACTCAACCAGTTGTCAACCAGAAAATGTTTAAATTTACCTACAGTCTGGAAGCTCCCACTTTGAGTTGCCCCGCCTTTTGGACCGAACCAATGTATTTCTTAAATGTATTTGATTGATGTCTCATGCTAAAACCAATCTGCACCCCGAAGACCTTGGGCACATGTTCTCAGGACCTCCTGAGGGCTGTGTCGTGGGCCATGGTCACTCATATCTGGCTCAGAAAAAATCTCTTCAAATGTTTTACAGAGTGTGACTCTTTTCATTGACAAAATTACAATTTGGTGGCCATTGATGTTGCCTCTGAAAAATCTTGGCCAAAAAGGGTAGAATGTAAACCAAAAATAAAATTTAAAATCCCCCAGCAACCCATCTGCATGGACTCCCTCCTTGGCCAGGGCACCCTAAAATTTAACCTGAAAGATTGGTTGAGGCTGTGATGGGAAGTGGGGGTTGGACATGCCTCATTATACCCCTCCAGTATTAACATCAACACAAACCCTAAATCTGTTAATAAACATTTACAGTCTATTCTCTCTAATGACTGCTACTTGGAGGCTTAATCTGTATGCTAAAACCTAGGTCTCCACAACCCCTATCATAACCCTGACATTCCTTTCTGTAGATAATAACTCTTTCAACAAATTGCCAATCAGAGTATTTATTTATTTATGTATTTTTTGAGATGGAGTTTTCTCTTTTTGCACAGTCTGGAATGCAATGGTGCAGGCTTGGCTCACTGCAACCTCTACCTCCTGGGTTCAAGCAATTCTCCTGCCTCAACCTTTCAAGTAGCTGGGATTACAGGCCTGTGCCACTATGCCTGGCTAATTTTGTATTTTTAGTAGAGATGGGGTTTCACCATGTTGGTCAGGCTGGTCTCAAACTCCTGACCTCAGGTGATCCACTCACCTCAGACTCCCAAATCGCTGGGATTATAGGTGTGAGCCACTGCACCAGGCCCAGGGTATGGTTAAAGCTACCTCTGACCTGGAAGCGCCCACAACCCTGCTTCGAATTGTCCTGCCCTTCCAGATCAAACTAATGTAAATCTTACCTGTGTGGACAGATGTATTGTAGCAGGACAAGCTGCAGACAAAACCCCTCAGACACCTAGTTGAGGAAGGAAAGGGTTTTATTTGGCCAGGAGCATTGGCAGACTTATGTCTCAAAAAACCAAGCTCCCCGATCAAGCAATTCCTGTCCCTTTTAAGTGCTTACAACTCTTAACGGGGTCCGTATGAGAGGGTAGTGATCTATTGAGCAAGCAGGGGATACGTAACTGGGGGCTGCATGCACTGGTAATCAGAATGGAACATAACAGGACAGGGATTTTCATGATGCTTTTCCATACAATGTCTGGAATCTATAGATAACACAAGCAGTTAAGTCAGGGTTTGATTTTTTTTTTTTTTTTTTTTTTTTTTTTTTTTTTTTTTGAGACGGAGTCATGCTCTGTCACCCAGGCTGGAGTGCAGTGGCCGGATCTCAGCTCACTGCAAGCTCCGCCTCCCGGGTACACGACATTCTCCTGCCTCAGCCTCCCAAGTAGCTGGGACTACAGGCGCCCGCCACTTCGCCCGGCTAGTTTTTTGTATTTTTTAGTAGAGACGGGGTTTCACCGTGTTAGCCAGGATGGTCTCGATCTCCTGACCTCATGATCCGCCCGTCTCGGCCTCCCAAAGTGCTGGGATTACAGGCTTGAGCCACCGCGCCCGGCCGGGTTTGATTTTTAACTACCAGGCCCAGGGCATGGCTCTGGGCTGTCTGCCTGTGGATTTCATTTCTGCCTTTTAGGTCTTCTTTTTTCTTTGGAGGCAGAAATTGGGCATAAGACAATATGAGGGGTGGTCTCCTCCCTTAGTATTATGTCTCCCTAAAATGTATAAAAGCAAGCTATACCCCAACCACCTTGGGCCCATGTCATCAGAATTTCCTGAGACTGTTTCACATGCACGTCCCTAACCCTGACAAAATAAACTTTCTAACTTGATTGAGACTTGTCTCAGATCTCAAGCTCCTTGTCTCAAGAAATTCTCCCCGCTCAGCCTCTAAAATTGTTGGGGTTACAGGCTTGAACCACTGCACCTGGCCACCTTAAGACAATTTAACTGGGAGGGAGTGTCTACTGAATTGTTATTTTTCAAAGGCTTTCTTAATATTACATTTTCAAAGCTGAGAAGTAGCTGTCTTTTACTTTTCAATTGCCAAAAAGATAGAAATTTCTTAACTCTCTCTCTCTCTTTTTTTTTGAGACAGAGTCTTGCTCCATGGCCCAGGCTGAAGTACAGTGGCATGATCTCAGCTCACTGCAACCTCTGCCTCCCAGGCTGAAGTGATTCTCATGCCTCAGCCTCCCAGGTAGCTGGGATTACAGGCATGCACCATCATGCCTGGCTAATTTTTGTATTTTTAGTAGAGATGGGGTTTCACCATGTTGGCCAAGCTGGTCTTGAATTCCTGGCCTCAAGTGATCTGCCTGCCTCGGCCCCCGCAAAGTGTTAGGATTACAGGTGTGAGCCACCACGCCCAGCCCCACAATCATTTTTTGAAAAAGTGATGTTTGAGCTGAAATCTAAAGACTGAATAGTCTTTGGCTAAATAAAATAGGTGATCAAATCAGATTTATCTTATGAAAGTTTACTGTGGATTTAGTGAGGACAGTGGAAGAGTGGGAACAAAAATGGACATGAATAAGATTGTTAGGAGGCTATGGAAATCCTTTAGGTAAGAGGTAATGGTTGCCCGATTTAGGGTTGGTCCTGGTGGTTGGGCGAAGTGTCTGGATTTGAGAATTATTTGTGAAGTACACAATAGATGAGGTTCAGTTATGGATTGTGTA